>NC_056744.1:1455018721-1455348721 GCF_019279795.1 Protopterus annectens | reverse complement strand
AAGAAAACAATTTCCATTAGTTACCCTTTTTGGAGGATGATTCAGATGAAGGTGAGGAAGCTATATCTGTCTTTATAGGAAAAAGTTCATAACAGTCTCCGCTTCTTGTTAAGACTTTAAGAAGAGAAACAGTAGCCTGAAAACTGTCCAGGCAAGCTATATCAATTGTAAGAAAGCCAAGTGAGAGAACAATATACAGCCCTATTTCATGCCCGTATTTAGAACTAAGAAATTATTTGCTGTACAGGGTGAGCAGTGAAAGATAAAATACTAAACTACTTGTTAGTACAAAAGCCTTGCAGAACAAGAAGTCAGTACATCAGCACATTCTGGAGGATATCTTCATATGGACAAGACCAAGGCTAGGATACTAGCTAGATTTTAATGGTCTGATATTATGAAGGAAGTAAACCATTTTGTACCACCTGGCCAGAATTTCAAATGTGGACACCTAATACTTTAGCTATATTAGACGTCCAGTTTAAGTAAACAGAAATGGATGTCGTAGGTCTCCTCATAAAGTCTATTAAGAGTCAATCTTATATATGATAATTATTGACATGACAGTGAAATTTCCTAAAGAAGCACCCTATAGAAAATGAATGCCAAAGCTATAGCACAAGAATTACTTCTACTTTTTCTAGGGTAGGAATACTTTGAGGCCAGGACTCCCAGTTCATGTCTAAAGTAATACAAGAGTTATGACACTTCTTTAAGATGGAAAATCTAATCTCTGTATACTACCCTCAGACATATGGGCAAGTTGAACATTAAAAAAAAAAAATAGACTTCATTTTAATTATAGCTTTACAACAGGATAGAAAAAATGGAAACAAAATACTTTCCAGCCTTCTTCTTGCAAAGACAAAATTAGACCAAACCTCAACTGAATTCACACCATTTGAATTGCTATATGGCAGGCCCCTGTAGTTTGCTAAATAAAGCAAAAGAAACGTGGGAAGAGAAAAACACCCCATTTATGAGTATGATAGAACACTTTAATGACTCACAGGAAAGGTTAAACACTGTAATAACCATAGCAATTCAGCACATAGAAAGGCAGAAGGCATATAATAGAAATACACATCTTTGAGAGTTCAAAGTATGGGACAAGGTACTTGTCTTGGTGTCCACTAAGAGAACAAGTTCCTAGCCAAGTTGCAAGGACCTTCTGATGTCATAGAGAAAATACATGAAATAAATAACAAATATACCACATAAATATTCTAAAGCCTTGGAAAGAATCTGAGGTTTCTGTAGTAAGCATGTTCTCAGAAGATATCAGGGCTCCCACAGAGTATCCTGAAGTCACAACAGGTAAAACCTTGTCAATATTTCAGAAAAAAGAGGTTAAGGAATTTGTAATTATGAAAAGGGACATATGTATAAAACTATCTGGCAGGGCCAATTTAACCCAACAAATCTGAAACCACACCAGATATCAAAATGCTCAAATGTGAGGATATAAGAGAATGCCAGAATGAGTAGAATAACCCCACTGTATCAGTCACCAAGCCTGATGGGTCTATAACATTTTTATTATGAACTCAAAAAATTAAATAGTATTTCAAACTCGGATTCATACTCTATGCCTTTAGTGGACAAACTAGTTAAAGTTTAGGTAATCCTAAATTTCTATCCACTTTGGACTTAATAAATGGATATTGGCAAATCCTATCAGCTCCTAAAGCTAAGGTGAAAATGTCATTCTCTATACCCGATGCTCTCTTTCACTCTGAATGTATGTCATCTGGGCTCTGTGAAGCACAAGTGATCTTCCAGAGGTTAATGTACAGTGTCATTAAACCACACCAGATATGCTGTTGCCTACCTTGATGACCTAGATACCATCGAAGAGGACTGGAGAAGTTACCTTTTGAATGTCTTGGCCAACTGGATTCCTTATTTAAGGGTGAACCGAAAGCTAATCCATGAAAATGTAAGTTAGAAATGTCAGAAGCTCATTATTTAGGCTACAAAATAGGCAAGTGGCTTCAGAGACACTGTTAATAATAGTCTAGCCTCCTCCTGGTGTCTTCTTCCAGGTCTTCATTTGCTCTTCTGTTTCTTGGCAATGCAGCTTCTCTAGACATCAAATCTCCCATCCAGAAGGGCAAACACTTTGTCTCGGGGTCTGAATGGAGAGATGAAAAGTCAGTAAGCAAAGAAGAGTAGTAGTGCTGAAACTGAATTCATGCTCACGTCTTGGTGAGGACCTTCACAAGGTGGACCCTGTTTTTCACAAAATCTCACCAAGGCAACACTGATATTTAGACTGTATTTATATAGCATATATCATGGACAGAAGTAGGTCAAAAACTAAAAAGGATAGCTGGGGGCACAAGACCCAGGATAAAAAAGTGCCCAATCCTGCTAGGCGCACTGGTGCCAGGACTGGAAAAAATGACAGTGTAGGTGTAGAATCCTCAAAATACAGAAACATTCCTACAATGGGGCCAGGCCCAGGGGGAAGAGGGCACCCCTGTTGTAGAAGGAAGTAGCAGTCCACAGAAATCACAAAAATTGATAGGCCAAAGAGACATAAAGATGATAGAGTGGACTATTGAGGATAAGAAATAAATTATGTATTGCTACTATTATGCAAAAAGCCCAGAATTTCCAGACACAAGATATACAAAAACATTAAGAGATAAATTAAAGGAAAGAAAAATACATCTGCAAGAAAAACTGTCAGAAGCTTCAAATAAAAAAAATGGGGTTTTGAAAAAACAGCATATAGATCAAGAAACTTTGATCTGTTTGGAAAAAGAAGCATCTGAAGAAGTACAAAAATGTAAACAACAAAACCTAGATATTTTTTGAAAAGCATAAAAAAGAAATATGCACATGAAAAAGAACGAGAGATTTGATATGGTGTAATATTTATGCAAAGGTGAAAACCAAATTAATCAACATAAAGAAGGCAGCCCTAAAGATATTAGAAGAGAAATACAGGCACAGACATCCAGATATGGAAAATTTCACATTAAAAATAATATCCCAAAAGGGGAAGTTAGAAAAGAAGATTAGTAAAGCATAATTGTAAAAAAATAGAAGTTGATGGTATTAAATGCTTGCAAAGTGAAGAATTTGATGCAGAAGGCCTAACACAGGTTACATCATAGCATGATGGAACGAGTCCCCAGAGTAAGGAGAAACAGGAAGATCAGGAGACATCTGAAGAAGAAATATTCACTTTGGAAAGAAAAAGAGATTTAATATGGTGTAATATCTATGCAAAGGAGAAAGCAAAACTAATCAATACAAAAAGAGCAGCACCAAAGATATTTGAAGAGAAACACAGCAAAGGAATCTAGACATGGAAAACTTTACAATACAAAAAAATAAGAAGACAAAGAGGAAAAGTAGAAAAGGAGATCAGTAATGGAGAAGTTAAAGAAGTAGAAACTGAGGTTATGGAGTCCCACCAAAGTGAAAATCTAATTCAGAAAGCACCACAACAGGACAGAGCAATGGAACTCCAAATTAAAGGGAAACCAGTGGAATGGGAAGCAATTGGTCAGGTGCCATATGAAGATATTTTGCAGCCTTCCACAGAAAACCAGTATAATCATCCACTTGAAGCTGGACAGCAAGGGAAGGAAAGTACAGTTCTGTACACTTACTATAACTGTAGATGTTCGTGTGTATTCACTGTCGCAGTCATCACATTTGGGTTATCCCTGCCAGGGTAGCCCTCAGTCGGCCCGAATACCAGAGGCTTAGTATTTCTGCGTCAGTTGTTGTCGCTTCAGGACTGATGTCAGGTCATCAGTAGTATAAAGTAAGGCAGCCGATGCCATTACATCAGTTTTTCTTGCCCTAACTGTCGGGATCCCCCAAGTGGGAGCCAGGATATGGTGGAAGAACCCCACCAGTAGAAAGTAAATACCAAAAAGTTCCTTGTAATAAGAGAGAGAGAGAGAGAGAAAGGGGATGGTGGAAGAACTCCACCAGTAGAAAGTAAATACCAAAAAGTTCCTTGTAATAAGAGAGAGAGAGAGAGAGAGAGAGAGAGGATGGAGGGAGGGAAACCAGGACTGCAACAGTGAATACACTCGAACATCTACATTTATGGTAAGTGTACACAACTGTAGTATGTTCTTTTTATTTCACTGTTGCAGTCATCACATTTGGGTTGATTCCCAAAGCTGAGGAAAAGGGTGGAGGCAGCCAAGAAGACTGGGGGATGGCTAGGATGCCCTGCAAGACTGCAGTGGCAAAGTCTGCCCTGGATATGGAGAAGATAGACAGGTGGTAATGCTTGGTGAAGGTATGAACAGATGTCCATGTTGCAGCCTCCAGGATGTCCCTGGTGGGGACTTCTCTGAGGAAAGCTGTAGAGGTGGAGGTTGCTCTGGTAGAGTGAGTTCTGACCCCCTTAGGGGGAGGTTACCCATGTTGCTTGTAGCAGAAATGGATGCAGTGTACTATCCATTTGGAAATGGTTTGTTTGGATATGGCTTTGCCCTCTGCTCCTGCAACAAAGCTGACTAACAACTGATCAGTCTTTCTGAATGATTTAGTCCTGTCTAGACAGACTCTGAGCTGTCTGTGCACATCTAGAGAGTGCAGTATTCTTTCCCTCTTGTTTTGTGGGTTAGGGAAAAGGTGGGCAAACGGATGGATTGGTTGAGAGCCTCACTGGACACCACTTTTGGCATGAAGGATGGCTTAGTCCTAAGGGAGACCCTGTCAGCATGGAAAATGATGGAGGGCTCTACAGCCATTAGTGCTTGTAGCTTGGATACTCTTCTTGCTGAAGTGATGGCCAGAAGCAAGGCTGTCTTCCATGAGAGAAACTTTAATTCTGCTGAAGCTGCTGGTTCAAAGGGGGGGGCAAGGTGAGTTTCTCTAACACAAAGTTTAGGTCCCAAGCTGGGGTAGGCACTCTCCTGGGTGGCCTCTGAGGAACTGTTTGATGAGAAGGTGTGAGAAAAGAGGTTGCTCAGTGCTGAAATGAGCAGAGATAGCAGATACATGAATTTCAATAGAGGAAAAGGATAGACCACTGTGCAGTAGGTCAGCTAGGTTATCCAGGATGAGAGGTAGGAAGGGCTGTGCCATATCCTCTCCCTTAGCCTGGATCCAGGTGCAGAACCTTTTCCATTTGTCAGCATAAGACTTTCTACTGCTAGGGTGTCTGGCCTCACATATAACATCTAGAACCTGTTTACTGAGATTGGCAGCTTGTACAGTGGTCAGGGAATAAGCCAGGCTGCCAAATTGAGGGTCTGCAATTGGGGATGCATGAATTCCCCTTCCCTCTGGGTCAGGAGTGTTGGGATCTGAGGGAGATGCCATGGTGGCAGAGGGGACAGGCTGTGCAGCAGTGGGTACCAGTGCTGGTGTGGCCAGTCTGGGGTATTCGGGATAGTAATGAGAGGTAGTGGGGGAAATGCATAGACTGGGAGGTTGACCGACTGGAAAGATAGAGCATCCACTTTCCAGGCCCTGCAGTGAGGCTCCCTGGTGCAGAACTTGCTGAGCTGATGGTTGGAGTGGGAAGGAATGAGGTCTACCTTTGGGGTGCCCCATTTCTGAGTTATAAGGGTGAAGGTTCTTTGGTTTAGCTGCCACTCGTGTGGGTCCAGAAGATTTCTGCTTAAGTTGTCTGCCAGAGAGTTTAGAGAGCTTGACAGGAATTGTGCTAACAGGTGTAGTTGCATGGCTGAGGCTGTGTGCCAAATGGTCATGGCGAGCCTGCATAGAGGGTAGGAGTGAGTCCCTCCCTGCTTGTTGATATACCACATCACTGTGGTGTTGTCTGTTTTGATCAGTATAGCCCCTAGGGAGAGAAGGGGTCTGAAAGCTGTCAATGCGTGCTGGACAGCTAACATCTCTTTTTGGTTGATGTGCAAATGTATTTGATGTGGCTCCATCGGCCCTGTATGCACCTGCCATTCAAGTGTGCACCCCAGGCATAGTCTGATGCATCTGTGGTGAGGGTCTGGGTGGCATGGGGTGTTGAGAAGGGTAATCCCTTGTTGTGGTAGCATGCTGCTGCCCACCAAAGGAAATCTTTCCTTAGACAAGGTATCATTGGTATAAGAGTTTCCAGGTCTTGAGAGTGTTGACACCACAGACTTTTTAGCTACCATTGAAGTTTCCTCATATGCAGTCTGGCATATGGAATGAGTAGGATACAAGATACCATGAACCTCAGAGCTTGCAGGATTTTCCTTGTGGATAATTGGGGTCTGGTGGCTAGTTGAGAGAAATAGGCTGTCAGGTAAGTTTGATTTTTTGGTGTAAGGAATGCCATCTGGGATGGTGTGTCCAGGCTTGCTCCCAGCAATATATTTTTTTGGGTGGGTACTAGTTTGGATTTCTGTCCATTGGTAATGTACCCTAGGGAGGTCTGTAGGTCCTTTACAAAGGCCAGGTGCTTGAGCAGCTTTTCCTGACTGTCTGCCTGAATTAGACAGTTGTCTAAGTATGGGTAAATTTGAATATTTCTTTGCCTGCAAAAAGCAATGGCAGGAGCCAGGCATTTTGTAAAAACTCTGGGAGCAGTAGATAAGCCAAAGGGAATCGCAGAGAACTGAAAGTGCAGAGATCCTGCCCTGAAACGTAGATACTTCATGCATGATTCCCTGACTGGGATGTGTAGGTAGGCCTCTTTTAGGTCTAGGGTAAGTTGCTGAAGGGTGAGCATTTTGAATTTTGGTATCACCAGGAAGGTGTTTAGAATATATACATCGAGGATGAGGCACCAGGTGCCCTCTTTTCTGGGTACCAGGAAGAGTCTGGAGTAGAAACCTTTGCCTATCTGTTTTGCAGGAATGTGCTCTATTGCCCTCATGGAGAGCAGGGAAAGGACTTGCTTTTTGGTTTCTGCCCACTGGTTTGGTGGTAGATCTGGGGACCCTTTTGGGGTTGGTAGAGTATGGAAAGAAAATTTGTATCCCTGGGACACTATGTTGAGGACCCAGCAGTCGTTGGTAATGGTGGCCCAGGTGCTTGGGTGGAAGGAGAGTTTTCCTCCCAGGGCAAGTGCAGGTGGGCAGAGGGAGGGGGTGGAAGTGGAGAGTCATTGTGAGTTCTTGCCATGAGGGGGTGGCTTTGCACTCCCTGGTTTAGAAGTGGAGGTACTCCATTGCTTTGATCTATGCATTCCCTGTGGCTGTTGTTTGGGGGGGGGTCTGCTTCCCTAGGGTCTGAGCTGAACTGACCTGGAGGGGGCAGGAAAGGACCAGTGTTTGGAGGAGCAATGCCTAGTGAACCTGGGTAGCTGGACCTGCTGGAAATCCTTAACTGTCTGCATAGATTTAGCTTTTTTTCCATCTTTTTTAAGACCTCCTCTGCCTTGGTGCCAAATAAGTTGTCTTTGTGCAAGGGTGCATCCAATAGTTTAGATTTGACATGTTCTAGCAAGGACTGTTCCTTAAGCCAAGCATGCCTTCTAAGGACAGAACCAGTGACTGCTGCCCTGCAAGATGCTTCTAGGGCATCAAAACCACAGTATTAGGTCTGCTTAGTTACTTGACTTGCAGAATACATTAAGTCTTGCAACTCTTTATTTTCTGCACAAAAAAAGTTGATATTTTTGTTTGAGGAGTTCCATGGTATGCTGTTGGAATTTTAGCGTATGGAACTGACAATTTAGTGCTCTAACAGCAAGAGTAGCAGAGGTATATACTTTTTTACCCCATCTGTCTAATGCTTGGGAATCCCTATCAGAGGGGATGGGATTCTTACAACAAGTTGCTTTAATTCCTTTAGGCCCTTGGAGGATAACCTCAGGGTCAGCAGTAGGATTTTTGAAAAGAAATTTGTGAGAGTCAGAGACTCTGTAATACCTGTCAGGTTTCCTGGGAGTGGGAGGGAGGGTGTCAGGAGTTAAACTAGACTCCATGAAAACAACATCCACAACATCCAGGACAGGAGGAATGGCCAGGGGTCTGTGATGTGGAAGATCTAAAAATTCCCCGAGTCTCTTTTTAGACTGAGGGTAGTCCTGACATTCCCATTGGAAATGCTCCCTTAAAGTAGGAAGGGTTTCCCCAAAGGAAAAATCTTCAGGTGGAGAGGCTGAAGGAATGGATTCCTCTGCATCAGAATCCTCATAAGCAGAGAGGGGTTGCATGTTTTCATATTCAGAGGCATCAGAGTCATCAGACTCCTGTTCAGATAAGACCACTGGGGACAAATCTCTTTTTCTTTTGGAAGGGGTAGCTTGGCTTCCTCTGATCAACATTATAAGGTCTTCCACCATTATAGGCATTTGAGACTGAGCCAAGGAAGCAGGTGCCTGAGATGGGGTCATCGGTTTCTTGGGTGTGGTTCATACCCTGGGCCTTAGTAACTCAGTAGTTTTCAAAGGAACAGAAGATACGAAAGAAGTCATTGGTTTGTGTTGAGAATCGGTAGTGCAAAGTACTTCCTCGGAAGCCGGTGCCTGCTCTGCAGCTCCGGACCAATCCAAGGGTCTCGGTAGCAGCTTGTAAATCCACAGAAGCAGGCATCAAGTGCTGCGAAAGAGCCTCACTGAGGACTGGAGAACTGACGACTAGTTAACGGAAGCGTCATCGGTAGGTTTGGACCTGTGCGGTCTGTCTCTGTCTTTATCCTTACATTTTTTTGGAAGATCTGATGTTGGATGGCTTACCGAAGCCATATTGGAAATCAAGGACTGAGAGTGAAAATATCTAGCTACAATAAGTGCCCAACAATGTATAGTTCTGGCGTTGAACAAAGCACAAAAGTGACAGCAGGGGACGTCGTGGTCTGGGCCTAAGCAAGTGACACAGTACGAATGAAAGTCTCAGTGTGGTACTTGCTTTCCACAGGTGAGACAATTGTTAACTTTTTATTACATTGGTTAGAACAAGAAAAAAGGCTCCCCAACGGGGTACTTAGCTTTAGAAGACTTCAACTTCAATTTGGAGAATGAAACTCAATTAGTGGCTGACCGGCACTCATGCGAACTGCTTCTGCTTCAGGCTCCTCAGCAAGAAAGACTGATGTAATGGTGTCTGCTGCCTTTCTTTATACTACTGATGACCTGATGTCAGTCCTGAAGTGAAAGCAATCGATGCAGAAATACTATGCTTCTGGTATTTGGGCCGACTGAGGGCTACCCTGGCAGGGATAATCCAAATGTGATGACTGCAACAGTGAAATACGAAGAACATCAGGAAACTGTGGAAACTCTGACGCAGTTAATGTTGAGGAGTGATAGGCCAGTGAGTTCTCATATGACTGAGCAACAGATAGCACAGGATGAAATTGAAGAGAATGTGCCACAGGAAGATGTAATAGAAATTTCTATAGAATGCCCACAGGAAATGGAAAACAAACAATGGAAACAACAGAAATGGAAAACAATTTGACCTGTTAGTAACAGCCTGCATTTAATTGCTGGAACCTGTGTTCTGAGAGACTGCCTTCCAGACTATCTGCAAATATACAGAGCTGAGTATATTTTTTTTGGTTATAGAGTTTGTTAATTGTTGCTTAGATCTCTGTTGAAACTGTTGTCTCACTGTTCTGAGAGACTGATCTGCAAATATACAGAGCTGAGTATATTTTTTTGGTTTTAGAGTTTGTACTGTTAGTTGTTGCTTAGATCTCTGTTGAAACGGTTTTGTCCCACCCACCCTCTCTATTTTTGGTTTGTAATTTAAATTTGGTGGCTTTTGCAGTTGCCCGCCCCACTGTAAATTTGATCTGGGACACTTCCCCAGTCCCATCTCTTTACCACATTCTACCTAATAAACTCTTTCTAACTTGCTTTTAGTCCCTTTTAATTTAATTGCATTTTTTTTAAACTGTGTTTGGTCTAATATTGCTACATACTCAAGTGTGCTAGCTTGCACTGCATGTGAATTGTTTTTACTGCAGTCTTTGCTACTTTTCTGTAAAAAAAAAAAAAAAACTGTAAGCCTGTTTCCTACCTTTCCTGTAACTAGTGTTCCAGATACATATTTGCTGTATCTAGGACTGTATGTAAGCTTCTGAGCTTCCCAAGCCTTTCTGTGTTGGAGGGAAGCCTTCTAGCTTATCAGTGGGAGTGGTAAGCACTAGGTAACCTGTCTACCACATAAGAAGTGGTTCTGGCCCAGAAATTGTAGTTATTGGCCATTTGGGCAATCTCTTCCATCTCTCTCAACTTTCTGATTTGAAAGCCTGCATTTGCACTTGTTTCTGTCCTGTAACTCGTCTAGTGCAGATACAGATTCTTAGTTTTAGCACTTAAATTTGCTTATTCATGCTCAGCACTTGTTCAGAACTTGTAAGCACTAAATAAGCTACTAATTACTATAGCACTCAATCTTCCTCATTACCTAGAGGAAAACAGATTTTGTACTTACTTTTCTCGCTTGCTTAGAGAAAAACAGCTCTTGTACTCACTTTCCTCACTTATCTAGTGGAAAATATTTTTTTATTCAGGCATGTCCAAGGGTCAGCTCCCAGTGTTCTCTCCTGTCTATCTGATGAATCTGGGCATCTTGAGGCAATATAGAAATTGCCTCATGTACACAGACAACCCTCTCCTTCTACCACCCAACACTACAACCTGTGAGAGATGCACTGGAGGTAAAGTTCTCTCCAACCAAGACTGAACTTGACAGTCATGAGGAGAAGATAAACATTTGAATGACACCACACTCATCACATAGTCTCACTAAATCTACACCACCAAAATCCACACATAGTAACACAAAAACATTTGCAGAGACTCTCAATAATAATCTGTCTAAGCAACAGAGACCTCCAAAGCAGAAACGCAAGCAACCTCCATCCCCCAACACAACTCAAATGACACATAGCCCACAGACTCAGTGTGCCACTCAACCACAGCCAATAAGGCAAAACAACGTACCCAATACACTAGTCATAGGTGACTCTATAGTCAGGCACACTGATGTCCCACTCACCAGGCTAAACAAGGAGAAGGTTACTGTCAGCTGCCTGTCGGGTGCCAGGATCCACCACATAACCCACGCACTCAGGTCACTCCACAACAAGTACAAATATGACTCTGTCATTGTCCATGTTGGTGTGAATGACCTGAGACTTACCTCCCTGGACTACATGAAAAGAGACATGGAAGAGCTCTCCGATCTTGTAGCCCAGGCAGGTATGACCCTAGCCCTGAGTAACATTCTGCCATCGCCCAGAATGATACCGCAGTACAAGGACAAAATGATTGACTTCAACAATTGGCTAAGCTTCTGGTGTCATTCTAAGGGGATCCAGTATCTGTCTGCTTGGGATGACATGGTTGACAGACCACGAAGCTTTGCCACAGATGGCCTGCACCTGTCACCCTTGGGATTCCGGATACTGGCTAAGGCTCTTGCTGCCCCTATAGTGCCTTTTTTAGGCAAGGTTCAAATAACAAATTCACCACCATAACAGGAACAGGCAAGCAAAAACTGAGGGTAATGCTACTCAGTGCTAGAAGTCTAAATCTCAAAATGCACTCACTTGAGGCACTCCTTAAAATGGAGAAAATCGATATCTGTGCAGTGACTGAGACCTGGTTCAAGGCTCCAGAGAGCACCCCTGCACTACCAGGCTATAACTCATACCACACTTTTCGGCCATGTAACCTGGACCGAAACACCAAAGGCGGAGGTGTGTCCATATTCATTAAGGATATCCACACCACCAGGCTAGTTGCTCAGCATAATGCATCTGAGGTTATCCAAGTGCAACTAACTCTGGGAAAAATTGCAATCCAAACTGTAGCTTGCTACAGATCCCCCACCATGCCCCAGGATTCCCACTCCTCTTTTCTTGATGTACTGGAAAATATTAGGGTTCAACCAAACACCCTAATAATGGGTGACTTCAACTACCCCACCATTAACTGGGAAAACTACTCATGCACCAACTCCTTAGCTCAACGCTTTCTGGAATTCATAAACTCCAATGTCCTGGATCAACTTATCCACACTCCCACCAGGGGCAACAATATCCTAGACCTAGTCATTACCAACATGAGTGACCGGTGTTCCACACCTGAAGTCATCTCCTCATTGGTCCGATCCGACCATAAGCTATTCACCCTTGATATCCACATCCCGCCCCCACCCCCCATTAAGAAAACCACAGTAAAAAATTTCTCCAAAGCCAACTTCATGCTTCTTAAGACATAAGTGGTGAACTTCATGACACCCATGCAGATCGCTAATTCAGTTACATCTGCTGAATCCTACACAAATGCACTCTATAAGCACTTACTTGAGTGCATGGATTGTGCTATCCCAAACAGAACCAAGACACTATCCTCCAAAAAAGGAAGCAAATCTGGTGGTCCCCTGCCATAAACAAACTGTACAACAGAAGGAAGAAACTGTTGCAAAAGAAAGTAAAATCTCATGAGTGGAGGAGCTCCCTGGTCAGCCTCAGTAAGAAGCTGAGATCCCTTATAAGATGCTCCAAAGCTAGCTATGAAAACAAAATTGCCACTAATTTTAAGGACAACCACAAAGCATTCTATAGCTATGTCAAGAATCGTAATGGCAACACCCAGATCTGCTCTGAGTTACAGCACAAAGGCAAGAAAATTACAGAATCAACTGATATTGCCAACATCCTGGCAGATAGGTTCAGTGCTAACTTTACCCCCCTCTCACCCCCTAAAGGGCCCATATCTATACAGGAAGAATGCAGAGTCCCTGTAATCACAACTACACAGGTAAAAGCTGCACTCTCTAAAGCCAAAAACACAGCATCCATGGGACCGGACAACATCCCAGGCTGCATTTTACATGAACTTCAGAACAAACTGGCTCCCCACTTAAGTACCATGCTCAATAATAGCCTCACATCAAGCTTTGTGCCCACTGAATGGTGCACAGCAACAGTTATCCCGCTCCACAAAGGGGGAGCCACCACTGATCCCAGGAACTATCGACCGATTAGCCTGACAAGACTGGTCTGCAAGGCCATGGAACGTATCATCATGGAACTCATAAACAAAGACATTGGTACCCTCCAAACTCTGGATCCCACCCACTTTGGGTTTGTGAAAGGCAGATCATGCCTACTGAACCTGATCGACTTCTTTGAGGCAGTCACCAAAGCCGTAAATGAGGGTAAGGTGGTTCACACAGCCTATCTTGACCTCACCAAGGCTTTCAACACCATCCCCCATTCTGGAATTATAGCTAAACTCACTAAACTAGGTATAAATCCCTGCGTCACAAGATGGGTTGCCATCTGGCTCACTGACAGAACCCACACTGTAAAAGTTGCAGACTCCAAATCTGACCTCAAAGCAGTGACAAGTAGAGTACCACAGGGTTCCGTCCTGGGACCTCTCCTGTTTGGTATCTACTTCTTTGAAGTACAGGCTAACACAGAAGGCCTCTGGCTAATGATATTTGTAGATGACTGCAAACTAGGAGCCATAATCAAATCCCCAAATGATGTGCACATCCTACAGAAGGGCCTCGCTGAGACAGATGCCTGGTGTCAGAACCATGGCCTCAAGCTCAATGCCAAAAAGTGCAGTGTTATCCCCTTTGGTAAAAACTCTGTACCCATGAACTACCACATAGGCAGCAATCTACTTAACACCGAATGCGTGATAAGAGACCTTGGAACCCAGGTGGACAGTAGTCTCTCCTTTGATAGTCACATCATCACAGTAGTCAGGAAGTCCTTCTACGTGGCACACCTCATCATAAAAGGGTTCTCATCCAGGAAAAAAGAGGTCATTGTTCCCTTCTAGTCAACACTCATTAGACCCTATTATAGAGTACAACGCACCTTTTGGAATGTACCTCACAAGACATCTGCAGCAGCTAGAAAGGCCACAGAAGTACCTCACAAAGAGGATTACTGGCCTCAAACAAATGCCCTACACTGACCGTCTCAAAAAACTCCAGCTTTACTCCGTAGCATATTGCCTACTCCGAGGTGATCTCTGCCTAACATATAAAGCTATGTCAAACCCAGAGCTGTTGGACATGCTACACCTAAAGAAATCCCAATCCCTCCGAGCTACACACTCTAGGGACCTACACCTTGTCACCACAATAAACAGGACATGCTGGAGGGATAGATTCCTGTCCCAGAGACTTCCCATACTCTGGAACAGGCTACCCATCTATGTCAAGCAAAGTTCTTCATTAGCACTCTTCAAGAAAAATCTTGATGAGTGGATGGGAAATAGGAAATACACCCCGGGGATCACTTCTGTGTCTCTGCTCGACACTCGCACAGGAAAATAACTTTCTTGGGTGGCGTAAGCCAGGGAACCTTGTTGGCTAGGCTTACGTAGGCCCTTGGGCCGATAGCCTAGTACCTACCTATGAACCTATGAACCTAAAAAATGTGCCATCAGTCTAGAAGAAACCGAGCTAAGAGAAGTGTTGCTTGACTTAATAGAGATAGATAGACATATTAAGATCAGTTAAAAAAATAGACTGCAGAAGGTCAATAAAATTGTGGGATTCCACACATATCTACTTACCTCACAATCCCAAACATAGTGAAAGTTTTGAAACATTTGGAGAATAAGTCTAAGATGATTTCCTTGCTTAGGCTAGCAGAAGCATATTGGTATCAAGCAGGAATAGAAATCAAACCACAAGTAGATAAAAATCAGGTAGCAATTGAATGTGCCAAAAAACAAAAGAAAGAATATAAGGTGAAGGACCAGATGAGAAGGCAAGAAATGTATTAAATGCATAAATATAGTTACAAGTATAGAAAACTTCTGGAAGAACCTCATTTTGATCAGGAATGGATAAGGAGAGGTGAATTTAAACCAAGAGATGAAAGGTTAATATTGGTGGCCCAAGATAATGGGCTATGTACATGATGATTTACAAAGTCCATTGAACACGTGGGAGAAACAGACAAATGTAGGTTTTATCAAACAGAATTGGAAACACACCTTGTTGCTGGTTGTGACATACTAATGGCAAAAGGACTGTATACTGAAAGGCATAATAATGTGATGAGACTGCTGCACTGGGGATTGTGCAAACATTAATGTATTGCAGTGGCTGAAAAACACTGGAAATAAGAGCCACAAAGCACTGTAGAAAATGATGACATCTACATCACATGGGATCACCCATTACCAACAGTTCAAAAGATAGATGCAAGGAAACCAGATGTAGTGGTCCAGGAAAAGAAGACAAAAGTAGCATTGATCATTGAAATTGCCACATCCACTGACTACAGTGTCCTGCATACACAGAGACACAAAGTCATAAAATTTTTCTTAATGGTAAGTCTTTCCTCAATATTCACAGGTTGTACACATTTTATACTTCTACAATCTCTCAGAGTAAACTCTTTAAGTGAGCATTTTATTCACTTCAGTTCTGCCAGCTACTTCTATTATCTGCATTACAACCCTTTCAGGCTGCAGTAAGACTTCTAGTACCTGCTTTTGGACTGCAATACTGTGCAGTTTATGTCCCTTCCATCTACTGATTCTGCCCTTGCAGGATGCTAGGTCATAGCAGCATGCTGTTACATCTTTTTAAATGTTTCACATGCTTCACACTCTTTTTCGCTCTGCAAATTGTGTGAAATGTTGTTACATTTAGGGGGTTCTAACACTATTCTCTGATAAGCTCTCTAGCAAATGTACCTGCTGGTTACTACCACCTTTGCTTCCAGGTTAGGCAATGTTATATCTGTCTGTATGTATGCTCACTTACTGGCAACCATCACCACAACGATAAGGAAGTTTATCAAATGGACTACTTTCTTCTCATTGCTTCTACAAATCTTTAACATGCAGAAAATATTTTCATGTTATCATGTCATGTTGTATAATAGGTATTAGAACAACAGGATGAACTATATGCCCAAACACGTTTCATATTTCTAGCTGATTAGTGTGATATTGATTCTTATCTTCATGAATGCATGCTACTTCAACTGCTTTGTTAGTAAATGTTTTCTTTTTACATACATACATATACCCCATTATCAAGCAGGCCTTGCAGTTCTCTGCCACTGATTAAGACATTGCACTTAATTAACTTTGTAACAGCAAAGTAACAAAAGGCAGGCTCAACTCTTCTAGCAAGTAATTTATCAAGTTCCATGGCATAACATCATTAGTAGCATGCTTTTCAGAGTATGATAGCATTATTAGTCTTACTACAATTTACCCTCTGTTCCTTTTTTCCCACATTTAGAACAGAGTATGTCTGCAGAGGATACTTTCTGTTTGACACAGGTATTGCAGCTCTTGACTGCCTTGTCCTACTATATGTATATTTTCATGGCATATCAATCTTTCTATTAGTAGAACAAAACATTTAGCATCCTTAGGGTCACTCTTGACACATGCACTTTCTTAAAGCAGTAGATAAAGATCTCTTAAATGTGTCAATGGCTAATATGTCTACCATTTTAGTAATATGTTGACCCCAAGGATCTAACCATAAATTAGTTACATTTTATGTCACACAACTGTGCTCCTACTGTTTTGTTAAGAGAAAGGGTCTAGTTATGAACATTTTGGGGCTTATGACTCTAAAGTAACACTAGCTTTGGCTAGTAATGTATTGTTTAATATTTCATAGCCCTGATAGTTCCTTGCATCTCCATGGATGTTTTCAGTGGTTCTCTGTTCAGCTGGGCTGAAAGAATCTGGGACCAGCTGACATGTTCTCATCCTTTTCTGTGGTTATGCCATTCAAAGATGACAAAATACACCTCTAGGCCCTCCTCTTTGGTTAGCTGCTTTAGTGCTGGAACTGTCATGAAGTAGCCATCAATTTGGCCACTGCCACAATCCTTCTGGCTGCAGCAGTAATGGTCTGTAGTATCAATTCTACAGTTGTCACCTTGACAGATTGACCAACACACAGGTGCACTTGTCAGTCCAGAAAAAAACTCTCAGCACACACCAAAGGCTATCACTGTCATACGGGGAAAATTATGCTCAGAACAAGAGGCCTTCTTGCCGGTAGCCAAAGGTAACGTGATTTTAGGACTTTGGCATGAAGAAGTGTAACAATAATGCCCCTGAAATCTATCAATATGGAATATTAAGGTCAGCCGAGACAACATTCTTAGAAAAACAATGAAGATTATCATAAAATAAAAAAAAATGCAGATTCTTTCAAAAACAAAAGTCTTGTGGCAGAGCTGTAGCTCAAGTGAGGCAAAAGGGCAGCTGCTGCAGGCACAAAGTACAGTTGTGTACACTTACCATAAATGTAGATGTTCGAGTGTATTCACTGTTGCACACCTGTGGGTTATCCCTGCTGTGGTAGCCCTCGACTGGCCTGAATACCAGAGTCAATGTTTTTCTGCTTGAGCTGCTGTCACCTGTAGTCTGACATCAGGTCATCAGTGCTATAAAGCAAGGCAGCCGACGCCATTACATCGTTTTTTCTTGCCCTAACCCATCAGAAGCACAAGGAAATACGGTAAAGTGGTCCTGGTGGCAAAATGCCACCATGGGAAGCTTATGTCCCCCTAGGGAAAGAGGATATAAGGGGGAAGGGAAACCAGGACTGCAACAGTGTATACACTCGAGCATCCACATTTATGGTAAGTGTACACAAATGTACTATGTTCTTTGTGTTTCACTGTTGCAGTCATCACCTCAGGGAGGATTCCAAAGCTGAGGAGAGGGGTGGCAGGATTAATTGAGCCCTAGGCATGGGTCAGCAAGCCCTGCAGAACTGCAGAGGCAAACCCTGCCCTAGCCTTAGAGAAAAAAGGTAGGTGGTAATGCTTTCTAAAGGTTTGGACAGAGGTCCAGGTGGCAGTTTCTAAGATTTCCCTGGTGGGAACTCCTCTGAGGAATCCTGTGGAAGTGGAAGCTGCCCTAGTGGAATGGGTATGAATAAACTTGGGGGGTGGTTTCCCATGTAGTCTGTAGCAGAAATGGATACAGTGTGATATCCATTTGGAAATGGGCTTCCCCTCTGCCCCCGGGGCAAAGTTGACAAGAAGCTGGTCTGTTCTTCTGAAGGGTTTAGTATGGTCCAGGTAGTATCTGAGCTGTCTGTGCATGTCTAGTGAGTTCAGAATTCTTTCCCCCTTGTTTTGAGGGTTAGGAAAGAAGGTAGGTAGAAGTATGGCCTGGTTGAGGGTCACATCAGATACCATCTTGGGCATAAAGGAGGGGTTAGTCCTCAGGGAGAACCTGTCTGCATGGAAAATGATGAAGGGCTCAACGGCCATGAGTGCCTGAAGTTCTAAAACCCTTCTGGCTGAGGTGATAGCTAGCAGAAAAGCAGTCTTCCAGGAGAGGTATTTCAATTCTGCTGAAGCAGCAGGTTCGAATGGTGGTAAGGTTAGTTTTTCTAAAACATAATTCAGGTCCCAGGCTGGAGTGGGTGGCCTTCCTGGGAGGTCTGATATTAGAAGCCCCTCTGAGGAATTGTTTAGTCAAAGGATGTGAGAAGAGGGGCTGGTCTATTTCAAAAAGAGCTGAAATGGCCAAGGCATGGATTTTAATAGAAGAGATGGAGAGGCCACTATTGAGTAACTCGGCTAGGTAGTCCAGGATAAGAGGGATGGAAGGATGTGAGGTACTGCCCCCTCTGAACTAGCTCCAGCAGCAGAATCTTTTCCATTTCCCTGCATAACATTTTCTGGTGCTGGGCCTTCTGGCTTCTGTGATGATGTCTAGAACCTGTTTGCTTAACAGGGACCCCTTGTTTGCTTTTAAAGTATTAGCCATGCTGACAGTTTGAGAGCCTGCAAGTCTGGGTGCAGGATTTCCCCTCCACCTGGGTCAAGAGATCTGAGATCAGGGGAAGCTGCCTGGGAGGCTGTAAGGTCAGGCTGTGCAGTAAGGGGTACCAATGTTGTCTGGGCCAATCTGGAGCAATGAGGATGGCCTTTAGTCTCTCCTCGATTATCTTGATCAGTACCTTGGGAATAAGAGGCAGAGGAGGGAATGCGTACACAAACAGGGTGTTCCAGGGGAAGGTCAAGGCATCCACCTTCCACACTAGGTGGTGATATTCCCTGGTACAGATTTATTTTAGCTGGTGGTTGAGGTGCGAAGCAAAGAGATCCACCTCCAGAGTTCTCCACTCCTGAATGACTTGCAAAAAGATTTTTCTGTGGAGCTGCCATCCGTGGGGTCCAGAATATTTCTGCTTAGGTGGTCTGTCAGGGTGTTGTTGATCCCTGGTATGTATTGGGCAATTAGGTGCAATCCCATGGAGGAGGCTGTCAGCCAGAGGTTCATGGCTAGCCTGCACAGAGGATAAGATTGGGTCCCTCCCTTTTTGTTGATATACCACATTACTGTGGTGTTGTCTGTTTTGATAAGGAGAACCCCTGGCCTGAGATGGGGTTTGAAGGATGTCAGAGCCCTTTGTACTGCCATCATTTCCTTTTGACTGATGTGTCAGGGATGGTGCTGTGCATCCCAAAGACTTTGAGTGCACCTGCCTGCTAGGTGAGTGCCCCAAGCAATGTCTGAGGTGTCGGTGGTGATGGTCTGGCCAGTAGGGTGGAGGATGAAGGGAAGACCCTTGTTCTTGGCACAGGCCCCTGCCCACCAGAGAAACTCGGCCCTTATACAGGGATCAGAGGGAGAGAGGTCTCTAGAGGCTGACAGTGCTGACACCAAAGGTGCTTTAGATACCACTGAAGTTTCCTCATGTGAAGCCTGGCCAGAGGAATTAGAAGGATGCAAGATGCCATGTACTCCAAGGCTTGCAGGAACTTCCTCACAGTGAGATGACTTCTGGAAGCCAGCTGGGTAAAGTGGAGAGGCAGGAAGCTCTGCTTTTCTGGGGATAAGAAGGCCATTTAGGATGCTGTGTCCAGCAGTGCTCCCAATAAAATTATCTTCCTGGAGGGTGTTTGCTTTGATTTCTTCTCATTGATGGTGAACCCTAGGGAAGTTAAGAGGGTTTTGACAAAGAGAATGTCCTGCAGCAAATTTTCTTTGCACTCTGCCTGAATGAGGCAGTCATCCAGATAAGGGTAAATCTGTATATTTCTCTGTCTGCAAAATGCTATGGTCAGGGCTAAGCATTTTGTGAATACTCTGGGTACAGTAGATAAGCCAAAGGGTAGCGCAGAGAACTGAAAGTGCTGTGAGCCTGCTCTGAAGCACAGGAATTTCCTGCAGGATTCCCTTATGGGGATGTGGAGGTAGGTATCTTTTTGGTCTAGGGTTACTAGCCAGCCCTTTTTTGTCAGCATAGGCAGCAGCTGCTGCAAAGTTAGCATTTTGAATTTAGGGACCACCAGGGAGGTGTTCAGAATGGATAGGTCCAGGATAAGGCACCAAGTGCCCTCTTTTCTGAGAACAAGGTATAATCTGGTATGAAAGCCTTTGCCTGTTTGATCTGAGGGGACAGCTTCTACTGCCCCCTGGGATATGAGAGCTTGGACATGTTTCAGTGCCTGTGCCCACTGATGTGGAAGTAAGTCTGGGTACCCTCTTTAAATTGGGAGTTTGTTGAAAGAAATTTTGTATCCCTGAAAAATGATCTTTAAGACCCATTGGTCTTTTATTACAGAAAGACAAATTTCTTTGCAGAGGGAGAGCATTCCTCCTCACTTTTGGTAAGTGAAAGGAGGGCAGAGGAAAAGAGGTAGTCATTGAGAGTTTTTGCCATAGAAGGGTGGCTTAGAACTCCCTGCCTTTGGGGCAGAAGTGGTCCACTGTTTGGTTCTCTGCTGCCCCTTGGGATAGGGGCCTGGGTGGTCTGTCCCTGCAGGGCTTACCTTGGCCCTGTCTACTAGGTGCAGGGAAGGACCAGTGCTTAGAGAGAAAGTTCCTGCTGAACCTGGGAGGTTGAACCTGAAAGAAATATTTTACTGTCTGCAAAGATGTTGCTTTGTCTTCCATCTTTTTAAGCACCTCTTCTGCTTTTGCTCCAAACAAGCGGTCCATCAATTAGTTTAGACTTGACATGATCAGGGAGAGGTTGTTCCTTCAACCATGCATGTCTCCTAATGACAGACCCTGACACTGCTGCCCTGCTTGAGGCTTCTAGGGAGTCATATCTACAGTGTAATGAGTGTTTGGCCACTTGACAAGTGCAGTGCAGTAAATCTGCCAACTCTTTCGAACTGGCACAGAAAGGAAAGGTTGAAAGTTTTTGTTTTAATAGTCCCAAAAGTGTGTTCTTGATATTTTAACATATGGAACTGACAGTTGAGTGCTCTTATAGCTAAGGTTGCAGAGGTGTATACTTTTTACCCCATCTGTCCAGAGCTCTGGAATCCTTGTCAGAAGGAATAAGATTTTTGGCAGAACTAGTCTTAGCTCCTTTAGGTCCCTGTGTAATGACCTCTGGGTCTGCAGCAGGATTTCTGTACAGGTACTTGTGAGAATCTGGTACTCTGTAATACCTGTCAGGCTTACTGGGAAGCAGGTGGGAGGGCATCAGGGCCTAAGCTGGATTCATGGAAAACTTCATCCACCACTTCTAAAATAGGGGGGATGGCCAGGGGTCTGTGCTGGGGCAGGTGTAAGTCTTTTCTTAGACTGGAGAAATCCTGAGATTCCCATTGGAAATGTTCCCTGAGGGTGTGAAAGGTTTCCCCAAAGGAAAGGTTTTCTGGTGGGGAGGCAGAAGGAATGGATTCCTCTGCATCTGAATCCTCATAAGCAGTCAGAGGTTGTTGTTCCTCTTCAACATCTGAATAGTCAGATTCCTCAGAATCCTGTTCTGTCATAATTTCTGGAGAAGGGTGTCTTTTCCTTTTAGAACTTGTGACCTGACTACCCCTGATAAGGAAGATGAGATCCTCCACCATTTTAAACATTTGTGCTTGGGGTGGTGGAGCAGGAGCAGGAGCAAGATGGTGGCTATAAGCAGATTTTCTAGGAGTGGCCTGGCTTCAAGGCCTAAGGGTATCCATCAGTCTGAGAGAAATAGTAGTCTGATGAGAAGATGTTGTTTTTTGTCTAGATTTGGTAGTGTGAGAGGCCTCCTCAGAAGCCAGTGCCTGTGTCGTGGCTCCGGACCCAACCGAGGCAGAGGCAGAGGCAGCCAAAGGCTTGGAAGACAAAGAATATTTCTGCGGCATACCAGACTCCAAAAGAGTCTCGGTAAAGGCCTGTGTAGATATCGAATTGGGCATCAGGGGCTGTGAAAGTGCCTCACTGAATACCAGAGAACTGTTGACCTGCTTAGTGGTAGAGTCATCGGAAGGCTTAGCCTCGTGTAGTCTTTCTCTATCTTTATCGCTGTGTTTTTTGGGACGTCCACGGATTGTTGGCTGATGGACGCCAATCCGGAATGCGAAGACAGAAGATGAAAATACATGTCTACAATAAGAGCTCTACGGTGAATGGTTCTTGCGTTAAAGAGGGCACAGAACCAGCAACGGGGGACATCGTGGTCTGGGCCTAAACAAGTGACGCAGTATGAATGGAAGTCTCAGTGTGGGATCTGCTTTCCACAGGCGAGACAATTGTTAACTTTTTCAGACATTGGTTAGTGCAAGAAAAAAGGATCCCTGATGGGGTACTTAACTTTAGACATTTTCAGCTGAAATTCAAACTATGGTAGCAACCGACTGGCACACTTGTGAACTGCTTCTGCTACAGGCTCCACTGCAAGAAAGACTGATATAATGGTGTCAGCTGCCTTGCTTTATAGCACTGAAGACCTGAAGTCAGACTACAGGTGACAGCAGCCGACGCAGAAAAACATTGACTCTGGTATTCGGACCGACCGAGGGCTACCACAGCAGGGAAACCCACAGGTGATGACTGCAACAGTGAAACACGAAGAACATCGTGTTAGGTGGCATGATCGTCAATATGCAGTACTGACATTTATTTCACTTCTGACTGCTGGCATGTAAATGAATTTGCTGTTAGGACCGAAGCACTTGTTTAGTGCTTTGTGTGTGGTATAAGTTGTAGCACAGTTTTTAAATGTAGAAAAGACTTTTTTTTGTCAACTCACAGCTGAGCAGTGCACCCCGGGTGCATGCCAGATCAGAGCATAGATCGTTTTTTGTGTTTTCTTTTTTTTGTTCCTCAACTTTTATTTTAGGTTAGAAATGGGAGATCAGGAATGGACTGAAAAGCACTACACGAGCGAATAGCCTTTTTTTTTCTCTAAGTTTAGGGTGCCAGATTGTGGAGTGACACTGGGATATAGACAAGCCAGCTATGGCTCTGCCTTACAGTTTAACAAAAGTTCAAATCAAGTACCTTCAATGCAGTCTCATACAGCTAGGATACAATGTCTTCCAATACGACTCTCCTCTCTCTGTCTCTGAGCTTCTAAGCAGTTCTTTCTCTTCTGGCTTCCTTTAATATGGGTAATCTCTAACATCCGACTGTCTTCCTGATCTTCATTCAATTTATTTCTTTGAAGCTACTGCCACAGACATCAAATCCCCTTCCCAGAAGGGCAAACAACATACTGTACAGTCTTATCTTAGTTATCCAAAAAACACCTATTTGGACAGAGTACAAGTCTTTCTTCAGACATTTACTGTTTACAAACTGATTTTATATAAAACGGGTTTGCAAAAAATAGATATCAAGATTTTAGTGAGGATTTTGATTCCATATTCAATGATCATGCAACTACGTTTTTATTTAAACTGACTGTTACTATATTTGATCCATGCTAGAAACATTTCTCTGGTTAATACAACTAAAGTTCCTCTCTCTTCTTAAAGAAACATCTTTTTACTGTATATTCTTAAAGAAGCCACTTCCTATTTACAACAGCAGTTCTATTTACACAATTTACACACAAATACAGTGCATTTACAGCATTTAAATTCATTTGGACACTTTTCTAAGATTTACCACAATATACTACAATATGTGAGCACATATATATGTATATTTTATATATCTGACTAATCATTATATTATCACTCCACTGGTCAACACCTTTTGATTACTGAATCAGTGCATTAAAAACACCATCCATCAAAAATAAAAAAAATGAACATTGTTATTTTATCAATGATATAGTGTCTCTTTATTTAGGAAGCTGATGTTTGAATTGTAATCACGAGTTTCACAAATGTGTTACACATACAGTAACACTTTAAGAAAATGAATACCTTATTTGGAAATGCCTGTGTATGTGCAATGCAATTATGTGTTGGATGTGTACTTATCCTCGCCTGAGTTAAAATAAAACTTTGAGTCAACTTTTTTTGCAAGTGCTTTGTTTTTCTTTGAATGCATTAGGTACAGGTATGAATGTTTTCCTAAATAATATATTAAACATCAATATTTGCTGCTATGGCATGCACAAGTTGCAGAATACTGTTTGTATTCGTATCCTACAGTATCCAAGAGATGTATTCATTATTTACCACCCACTGTATTTAGGTGCTGTACTGAGCAGTCTAGCAGCAATTTTTGCATGAGGATAGTCAGTATAACCTTGTTCCCTCACTATGATATTTAGAATTGCACATAACTATCCTCTGAACAAGTAACCAGCAATCACAACTGTGCCACATCTTCACCAGATTTTGGGTGCGTGGCATTCCACCATCAGTGAGATCACTCACATTCCAAAATGAATGCCTCCCTATTTGAAATGTCGAAACTCAAGTGCCAAAAAGCTAAAAAAGGATCAAAAACCCAGAGAAGAGCGAATCTCAACTTGTTTTTGCAGGGGGGCAAGACCCCTGCACCCACATCCACCAAAAGTATATAAACATTTGCAAACTCCAAGATTGCCATACCTCAGACAAAAATGAATATTCTGAGAAATGGCATGTAGAGTTTATGTAAGTCTGTTCTTTCAGCTATTGAGTCTCCTCGTTTTGGGACTCACAGTACTGGGTGCAGACATTTCGAATGATTATCACAAAGGATAGGGAGAATGCTGCAGTGAACCATGACAATGTGACTATTCTTATTGTCAGCTTCCAGTCAAATATGTTTCTTCAACATGATGAAGAAATTGTCTTCCTTGTTCTGCACAATCATCCCTCGGAAAAGTGCATGCTTCAAGTACCTCCTCGTATAGTAAGAAAGGTAGAACATATGCATTCCGTACAGCATTGACATTTGCAAATTTCTGCCAGTGCTGTAATATTGAGTTCAGCCCTATGGATTGTACTTTTCTACATAGCTGTTGACACTAGTGAAAATACTAACCCTTGGATGTTGATCTCACAATGGTCTAAATTATGCTTTTAACAGCAACCAGCTATAAATCACAAAGGATGCTGCGATATTCCTTGGCATCCACATTCCTCCATTCACTCAAAAACTATGTGACACACAACACTGTACATCCAGTGTGATTTCACTTTCGTGACTGAATAAACAATGGCAGTCACTTAAAAACACCACCAATGTTTACCAGTGTATGTACTGAATAAAGCTGTGTGTGCATAACCCACACTTACATAACTCTCATTCTCAATATACTGTCAGCTCACAGAGTTATCATGATGACCAATTCAGTGCCATCCACATCATCAGCATGTTTTCTGAATATGAATGGTCCATGGTTTATTGGTTGGAGTATAACAAAGTGACAGCAAGCTGAAGACATCACCTTTCTGTGCACTGTCTTCATCATCTGTGCATGACTTTATGAGACGGTAGAACTCAGAGCGATATCAGTGGGCATTCCCTTCATGAAGTCTACAATAATGTGACAGGGATTGTCATGTGACACAGCTGCTTGCAGTTTAAGGTCTTGTAACTCAGTGCACCTTATGTGATGTCTGGGGTCAGGGTCATGACAGTGACATGCAGAACTTTGCAGCTCTTTTCCATCATATCCACTCTCTGTTGTGGACCATGCCATGCACTTCTCCTGTAATTTAAATTTGCATCCCCAGTACCAGCTTACCTTTCTCTTCTTCTTTAGGTTAAACATGCATCCATCTGTCATCAGCATCTCACTGCCTCTCTGACTTTGATTGCAGCCATACAAAGCACCAACTTTGCCAGGAGGCAAGAAAGTATCATTTACCCCTTGAGAGGATGGAATGTTCATTATAAATGTGAATGACTTTATTCTGCAGTACTACTATGTGAAGGTGCTGTACGCTATGAAGATGTTCTTCCATGACTATTTGGATATTCTGGCTATGTTATATCAATGAATGATTGCATAAACGTAGAGTGCTTCTCTTAAAATATTCTTTGATACAGACTTCTTAAATAATCTCTGTGCACAAGTAAATTGCTCCACAACATACACATGGAGTTGTTAGTAAATTTCTGCATGCATTGCCTTTAATATTAGCTTCTGATATTGGACAGTACCTGGTTCTGACATACTCACCTATGGACAATGGAGGGACGACTGCTGAATCCTACACAAATGCACTTTATAAACACTTACACGAGTGCATGGATCGTGCTATCCCTAACAGACCAAGATGCTATCCTCCAAAAAAAGGAAGCCAATCTGGTGGTCTTCTGCCATAAACAAACTCTACAACATAGAAAGAACAGCAGATGCAGGGTGGTATCCAACAAGACGGAGCCCGAATAATGAAAAAATTCTTTACTCAATCCAATGATCAAAATGAAGTACAAATACACATAAAGTCACAGTTTAAAAATGATAAAACAACAAGTTAAGCGCTTTCATCAATACTCAGACTTCTTCAGAACAGTGAATTGCTGGCTGATAACTCCTTAAATACACACCCAGTCAATTAGTAAAATATTACCCCACATCATTTCCTTTCAATTAAGAAACATCACAGGAAGTGTAAGGTAGTAGTGAATACTCCCCCTGTTTGCAAGTACACAAAAAATCAACTAACCAAATGTTAAATCAATAGTGTCACATGCAAAGAATGTTATAAGGCAAAAAATACCAATGACAATATAAATAAATCATAACATAAATAACTGTTTAAGTTTCAAAAGTGGTGCTATAGAAATTCTATCATTAAGACCTGGAGGGGAGTATGCATTCAGTCTGATCTGCCACTTTAACTCAATGTACTCCAAATATTCCTCAACAGGTCCGCCCCTTTGTCCCAAATCAACTTGTTCAAGAATAAAAAAACTAAAACTGTGATTACTTTGGTGATTAATATGCCTAAATAAAGCATTCTTCATATTTTTCTGCTTGATGTCAGATAAATGTTGGTAGACTCTAAGTCTAAAAGCATTTTTTGCTTTCCCCACATAATAACCTTGGCAGTTTTTACATACTGCAATATAAACAACCCCCTTAGTATAGCAAAACATTTTATTTTTATTAGTAATGGATCCAAAATTCTTAAGATTAAATTTGTCTGTATCCATCATGAAAGGGCACTGGGGACATCTACCACATTTATACGTGCCACCTCTAGTGAGATTAGGTTTGCCTTTTTCAAGTAGTCCTTTTATTGATGTACTCTTTTTATAAACTATAGTGGGTCTCTTACCTATCTTGTCCAAGACCCCAATGTCATTATCAAAAACCTTCCAATATTTATGTATTATGTATTTGATTTCTTCAAAATCTGCAGAATATGTGAGTGTCAATGCATGTGTAAAAATAGTATTATTGTGCCTCACATTGTTGTGGCCATCCCTATTGTCCAATAGGGCTCTAAAGTGTCCACTGGTCCTCTTATTTATAACTTCCTGAATAATGTTTGATAGAAAAGGCTCTGGATAACCTCTTCTCTGAAACATATTGGACAAATTGTCACATTCCTTGGTAAAGCCATAAATGTCAGACACCATCCTGGCCAATCTAACACATTGGCCCTTGACCAGGGCCTTCTTCTGGTGCAAAGGATGTGCACTAGTAAAATGTAATAATGTGTTAGAATTGGTTGGTTTCCTATATAGTTGGGAAATAAAACAGTTGTTCACATAATCTTTTTTTATGGTGATGTCCAAATAATAAATATAATCTAGATCCTTGACCATAGTAAATCTCAAAAAACTGGTGGTACTGTTCATGTACGAAAAGAACCTATTCAAATCTTGTTCTGATTGATTCCAAAACAGGACAATATCATCAAGGTATCGCCCATACAATACCCATGAAGTCCTAAATTCGGAGTTAAAAATGTATTGATCTTCCCAATGTGCTAAGACAATGTGGCGAAGATTGGTGCACAACATGCACCCATGGCAACTCCAAGCCTTTGTTTAAATAAATGTCCTTCAAATGTAATGAAATTATTTTCCAAAACCATCTCCATACAAGTACGGATGGTCAAGATGGTGTCATAATTCAATGACAAATTACTGCATAGAAACTCATAGAACCAGTCCAGACCTATATCATGTGGTATAACTGAAAACAGGTCACAGACGTCAATAGTCACCAGGATGAGGTTACTGTCATACATATTCTGATTGACTTTACCAAGGAAGTCCCATGAGTCCTTAATTATAGTAGTCCGATTATCAAGGACCCCCTTAGTCATACTGTCAATGTATTTTGCTATACTAAATGTTTTGGAGGCTTTAGCATCTACAATGGGTCTTAAAGGTGGACTGTGTATTGATTTGTGAATTTTTGGTATTCCAAATATGGTGGGAATCCTGGGATCTTTGGTTAAAATGTAGTTGTGTGTGTCTAGTGTGATTTGTCCATTCAGTAAAAGTTGCTCCAATTCTAAGTCAATGTTACGATATGCTATGTTTAATTCATTTCGTGAGGTCTCAGTGTACACTTCACTATATAGTATGTCAAACATTCTACTATTGTAATCATCAGTGTTCATAATAACCAGACCCCCACCCTTGTCCGGTTTCATAAGTCTTATATTAGTCTGATGTAAAATTTCACTCAAAATACCCTTCTCCTCTATTTTTAAATTGTCTATGGGTGAGTCATTATGCCTGTAACCCAATCGTGTTCTAATGTCGTTTTCACATAGAACCTCAAATATTTGTACCAAAGGGTGATTGGGAGGTTGAAAGGTACTTGGTCTTCTAAGGTTTGAGCCACAAGTAAAATTACTATCAGGAAAAAATTAAGCTAGATTTAATTTCCTTGTAAATAGTTTTAACTGCACCATAACATCTACTATGTTGCCCTTGCTAGTAGGCACAAAATTCATACCTTTGGATAGAAAATCGGCCCATTCCCTAGTGACAGTAAGACCACTGTAATTATAAATACTGAAGTCACCCAAATCATTAGTCACAATTGAAAGAATCACATTCTCAGTCTCAGTATGTGATGGGCTGCTTATCTCCAGTAGTTGTTCCATCCCCCCCCCTCCATGGTGCAGATCGAGGACTGTAATAATTCGACCTCATCTGTCTTTGGTTGATTAGCCTCTCCGATCTCCTGAGGGGAGCTTATTCTAAAGCCTCCAAAACATTTAGTATAGCAAAATACATTGACAGTATGACTAAGGGGGTCCTTGATAATCGGACTACTATAATTAAGGACTCATGGGACTTCTTTGGTAAAGTCAATCAGAATATGTATGACAGTAACCTTATCCTGGTGACTATTGACGTCTGTGACCTGTTTTCAGTTATACCACATGATATAGGTCTGGACTGGTTCTATGAGTTTCTATGCAGTAATTTGTCATTGAATCATGACACCATCTTGACCATCTGTACTTGTATGGAGATGGTTTTGGAAAATAATTTCATTACATTTGAAGGACATTTATTTAAACAAAGGCTTGGAGTTGCCATGGGTGCATATTGTGCACCAATCTTCGCCAACATTGTCTTAGCACATTGGGAAGATCAATACATTTTTAACTCCGAATTCAGGACTTCATGGGTATTGTATGGGCGATACCTTGATGATATTGTCCTGTTTTGGAATCAATCAGAACAAGATTTGAATAGGTTCTTTTCGTACATGAACAGTAACACCAGTTTTTTGAGATTTACTATGGTCAAGGATCTAGATTATATTCATTATTTGGACATCACCATAAAAAAGATTATGTGAACAACTGTTTTATTTCCCAACTATATAGGAAACCAGCCTATTCTAACACATTATTACATTTTACTAGTGCACATCCTTTGCACCAGAAGAAGGCCCTGGTCAAGGGCCAATGTGTTAGATTGGCCAGGATGGTGTCTGACATTTATGGATTTACCAAGGAATGTGACAATTTGTCCAATATGTTTCAGAGAAGAGGTTATCCAGAGCCTTTTCTATCAAACATCATTCAGGAAGTTATAAATAAGAGGACCAGTGGACACTTTAGAGCCCTATTGGACAATAGGGATGGCCACAGCAATGTGAGGCACAATAATAATATTTTTACACATGCATTGACACTCACATATTCTCAGATTTTGAAGAAATCAAATACATAATACATAAATATTGGAAGGTTTTTGATAATGACATTGGGGTCTTGGACAAGATAGGTAAGAGACCCACTATAGTTTATAAAAAGAGTACATCGATAAAAGGACTACTTGAAAAAGGCAAACCTAATCTCACTCAAACTCAGGAACCTCACATGGCCTTCCTGAAAACATTGGAGGGGATAAATGTATCTCCAAACACCATCATACTAGGTGACTTCAACTACCCTAATATAGACTGGGAACACTACTCAAGCCCGAACACTCTAACCCAAAGATTCCTGGAGTTCATAAACTCAAATGCCATGGAACAACTAGTCACCATCCCCACAAGAGGTGAAAACATACTTGATCTCATCATCACGAACATGGGATCAAAATGTTCAACACCGGAAGTATACCCCTCACTGGTGAGATCAGATCATAAACTAATCTCGCTGGAGGTCCTCATCCCGCCCCCACCTGAAACAAAAAAGACCACAGTGAAAAACTTCTCAAAAACCGATTTCACACTTCTAAAAACTAGTGTGGTCTCCTTTAAGGCCCCTGAGCCAGTGGTAAACATTACTCAAACCGCTGAATCACTTACAAATGCCTTCTACCAGCACCTACAGGACTGCATGGATCAGGCAATCCCAAACAAAACTAAGACTCTCTGTACCAAAGGCAAGCGTCCAGTCTGGTGGACCCCAGCCATAAACAAGCTCTACAACAAAAGGAGGAAGCTACTACAAGATAGAGCAAAATCCTTGAAAGGTAAGACACCTTTGATCATTATAAGTAAAAAACTAAGAGCTCTCATAAAATCATCCAAGGCAAATTTTGAGAGAAAAATCGCCAAGGACTCTAAAGACAATCATAAGGCCTTCTTTAGCTATGTTAGAAACCTAGGAGGAAACTCCCAGATATGCTCAGAATTAGTTCAAAATGATGTGAAAATTACTGAACCTACACACATTGCTAACATACTGGCTGACAGGTTCAGTGCAAACCTCTCCCTCCCCCAAAAGGAGAGATATCTATTCCAGAGGATTGTAGCCCCCAAACATCTCCAACGCCCAGGTGAGAACTGCCCTCACTAAGGCAAAAACACAGCATCCATGGGACCGGATGGTGTCCCCGGCTGTGTGCTTCATGAACTCAACGAGGAATTAAACCCACAGTTAGGACAGCTGTTTAATCTTAGCCTCACCTCAGGATACGTACCCAAGGAGTGGCGCACGGCGACTGTGGTCCCACTTCATAAGGGCGGTGCCTCCACAGACCCTGGAAATTACCGCCCCATTAGCTTGACAAGCCTTATCTGCAAAGCCATGGAGAGGATCATAATGGAACTCACAAATAAAGACATAGGGAACTTGCAGACTTTGGATCCAACCCAGTTTGGCTTTGTCAAAGGCAGATCCTGCCTCTTAAACTTGGTTGACTTTTTCGAGACAGTCACCAAGGCCATTGATGAGGGAAAGGCAGTCCATACAGCCTACCTCGACCTGGCAAAGGCCTTCGACACAATACCCCACTCAGGTATCATCGAAAAACTCATCAGCTTGAATGTAAACCCATACATCACAAGATGGGTTGCAAACTGGCTAAGCGACAGAACCCACAGGGTCAGAGTTGCTGGAGCCATGTCAGACTCAAAGCCTGTCACAAGTGGTGTCCCACAGGGCTCAGTCCTGGGTCCACTCTTGTTCGGCATCTACTTTTCTGAAGTACAAGCAAACACAGGAGGGTTATGGCTGACAAAGTTTGCAGATGACTGCAAACTGGGCCATAGTCGAAAACACATCTGACACAGATATCCTCCAGAAGGGCCTCACAGAAACGGATAACTGGTGCCAGAGCCATGGCCTGAAGTTAAACGCCAAAAATGCATAGTCATACCCTTCGGGAAAAACAAGGTTACCCCTAGCTACCATATAGGTGACAATCCACTGAGCACAGAAAAGTCATCAGGGATCTGGGGACCCAAGTTGACAGTAGTCTTTCGCTTGACACTCATGTTGCTAAAGTAGTTAGGGAAACCTCGTATATCGCCCACCTGATCATGCAGGGATTCACATCTAGATCAAGAGAGGTCATCGTCCCGTGTACCCATCACTCATTAGACCTATGATTGAGTACAATGCCCGTTCGAATGTATCTGACCAGACACCTGATGCAGCTTGAAAGGCCCCAAAAGTTCCTCACCAAAAGGATAAAGGGTCTCAAAAATATGTCTTATGCTGCCCGACTGAAAGAACTCCAGCTTTATTCAGTCTCATACCGCTTGCTCAGAGGTGACCTGTGCCTGACATATAAGGCCATGTCAAACCCAGATTTGATGAATATGCTTCACCTCAAAAAATCTAGATCCCTCAGAACCACAAGGGCGGAGACTTAAACCTTGACACGGTTATAAATAGAACGTGCTGGAGGGACAGATTCATCACCCAGAGACTCCCTATGCTGTGGAACAAAATCCCGGTACATGTGAGGCAGAGCACCTCGCTGGCCTTGTTCAAGAGGAATCTTGACCAATGGATGGGAGATCGCAGATATACCCCAGGGATTACTTCAGTGTCACTGCTTGACAGAGGCACAGAAAAATGATAGGCATAGTTTTTATTCAAACTAAAGGGGTGGCGAAAGCCACATAACTATGGGCTAGGCTTATAAATGCCCTTGGGCAGATAGCCTAGTATGAACCTATGAACCTATGAACTAGAGGTGGCACGTATAAATGTGGTAGATGTCCCCAGTGCCCTTTCATGATGGATACAGACAAATTTAATCTTAAGAATTTTGGATCCATTACTAATAAAAAGAAAATGTTTTGCTACACTAAGGGGATTGTTTATATTGCAGTATGTAAAAACTGCCAAGGTTATTATGTGGGGAAAGCAAAAAATGCTTTTAGACTTAGAGTCTACCAACATTTATATGACATCAAGCAGAAAAATATGAAGAATGCTTTATTTAGGCATATTAATCACCAAAGTAATCACAGTTTTAGTTTTTTTATTCTTGAACAAGTTGATTTGGAACAAAGGGGCGGACCTGTTGAGGAATATTTGGAGTACATTGAGTTAAAGTGGCAGATCAGACTGAATGCATACTCCCCTCCAGGTCTTAATGATAGAATTTCTATAGCACCACTTTTGAAACTTAAACAGTTATTTATGTTATGATTTATTTATATTGTCATTGGTATTTTTTGCCTTATAACATTCTTTACATGTGACACTATTGATTTAACATTTGGTTAGTTGATTTTTTGTGTACTTGCAAACAGGGGGAGTATTCACTACTACCTTACACTTCCTGTGATGTTTCTTAATTGAAAGGAAATGATGTGGGGTAATATTTTACTAATTGACTGGGTGTGTATTTAAGGAGTTATCAGCCAGCAATTCACTGTTCTGAAGAAGTCTGAGTATTGACGAAAGCGCTTAACTTGTTGTTTTATCATTTTTAAACTGTGACTTTATGTGTATTTGTACTTCATTTTGATCATTGGATTGAGTAAAGAATGTTTTCATTATTCGGGCTCCGTCTCGTTGGATACCACCCTGCATCTGCTGTTCATTCTAGTTTTTAAACTCTACAACATAAGAAAGAAACTGTTGCAAAAAAGAGTAAAATCCCATGATTGGAGCAACTCCCTGGTCAGCCTCAGTAAGAAGCTGAGAACCCTCATAAAATCCTCTAAAGCTAGTTATGAAAACAAAATCGCCACTGATTCTAAAGACAACCACAAAGCATTCTATAGCTATCTCAAGAATCTCAATGGCAACACTCAGATCTGCTCTGAGTTACAGCACAATGACACTAAATATACAGAACCAACTGATATTGCCAACATCCTGGCAGATTGGTTCACTGCTAACTTTACCCCCCTCTCTCACCCCCTAAAAGGCCCATCTTTATACCGGAAGAATGCAAAGTTCCTGTAATCATGGCTGCACAGGTAAAAACCTCATTCTCCAATGCCAAGAACACAGCATCCATGGGATCTGACAACATCCCAGGCTGATGAACTACAGAATGAACTGGCACCCCACCTAAGTACCATGTTCAATCACAGTCTCACCTCAGGCTTTGTGCCCATTGAATGGTGCACTGCAATGGTTATCCCACTCCACAAAGGGGGGGGGGGCAAAACAGACCCTGGGAACTACCGCCCCATTAGCCTAACGAGCCTGGTGTGCAAGGCCATGGAACATATTATCATGGAATTCTTAAACAAAGACATTGGAGATCTCCAAACTCTGGACCCCACATAGTTCAGGTTTGTAAAAGGCAGATCATGTCTCCTAAACCTAATAGACTTCTTTGAAGCAGTCACCAAAGCCATACATGAGGGTAAGGTGGTTCACACAGCCTATCTAGATCTCGCCAAGGCGTTCAACACCATCCCCCACTCTGAAATTATAGATAAACTCACTAAACTAGGTATAAATCCCTATGTCACAAGATGGGGTGCCAACTGGCTTACTGACAGAACCCACACTGTGAAAGTAGCAGACTCCAAATCAGACTTCAGACCAGTGACAAGTGGAATACCACAGGGTTCAGTCCTGGGTCCTCTCCAGTTTGGTATCTACTTCTCTGAAGTACAGGCTAACACAGAAGGTCTTTGGCTAACTAAATTCGCAGATGACTGCAAACTAGGAGCCATAATCTAAACTCCTAACGATGTGGACATCCTACAAAAGGGCCTCACTGAGACAGATGCCTGGTGTCAAAGCCATGGTCTCAAGCTCAGTGCCAAAAAGTGCATTGTCATCCCCCTTTGGTAAAAACTCTGTAACCATGAACTACCACATAGGTGGTAGTCTACGTAACACTGAAAGTGTGATAAGAGACCTTGGGACACAGGTGGACAGTAGTCTCTCCTTTGATAATCACATCGCCACAGTGGTCAGGAAATACTTCTATGCGGCACACCTCATCACAAAAGGTTTCTCATCCAGAAAAAAGGAGGTCATTGTTCCCTTCTACTCATCACTCATTAGACCAATTATAGAGTACAATGCCCCTTTTGGTATGTCCCACCTACACCACTATTAAATGGAGGATGTGCCAGACAGAAACTGTTGTCCTCGTGAGTTAATAAGGGTTGTCTTACAAAGGAAGTTTCACTCTTACAGGGGGGCAATGACCATGCTTTAGAACCTTGTAGAATTACAGGAATTGGAACAAAAGAGGCCTGATCAGGCAGAGAAAACCATTTGGAACATTTTAGCATATTGCAATGGTGCATCCGCTGGTCTGTTACATGCTTTTCACCTTTGCAAATGCCCAGACTGGGACATTCTTTGTAGAAAGGTGAGATTTTTGCAAGACAAAAGATACCCATGGGCAGTGCAAAGGATAAAACTTCACTTTCATGCCAAACCAAAAGCTTATTCTTGTAGCATTTCAGTTGTTTATGCTGTTTCATATAACATTTAGGTATCGCCAATACAAAATAACTGTTTTATGCAACTATTAAAGAAACATAAGAAATTGTTTTTATTCTAAAATTTTAGGACATTTGCTATTTTTTTCATTTCTTTTCCACAGGACACAACTGCCCAAACAGGGACTGTCCCTTGCAAAGAGGAAGAGGTGTTAACCCTAGCACCCTGCTAAGAGAATGAACCTGCAGAATTTATTCTCAGCAGTCTGTGTTCTGTGAGTATTGTGGGCTGAATGCATAATGAGAAAACAAAGGCCATATGCTAATATGAGCATTAAAATAATTTTATCAACAGCTACCCATTAATCAGGTACTCATTAAGCTCTATTAAGAGACTAGGAGGGATAGTGGATAATTTCTTAACTCAGGTGAAGACCATGATGTTAGTTTTTTTAGGATTAATTAGGGTTAATTACTAGTTTGTTATATGTGGACTAGGTGATTGAGTGATGTTTCCTGTAACTTGATTTGCAGGTCACAGAAACTTGTATTGGATTGTAAGAGCAGTATATCATCTGCACACATTACTAATTTAAAATTTACTAGTTCTAGGGGGAGATCATTGACAAGGAGTGAGAAGAATAGAGCACTCAGCACAGAACCTTGCTGTACACTTAATACAGGTCTGCCCCACAGAACATTATGTGTTCTGTGTTAAGCTTACCAGCAGTAGAGAATAAGCCTTTGCTGTGGATACCTGAAAGGTTCTGTTTTTCAGATACTTGTGAAACCATCAAATAGCAGTATCTCTAAAACTGATTTTTTTTTAGTTTATTAAAAAGAAGGCTATGGTTTACTGTTTCCAAAGACCCTATCATCAACCACAGTACAGGGTGTATCCAGAAAAGCAAATTTGCAAGGACTCCTGGTCTTTTTTGGCAAAAAATGACGAGTTAACCTTTGACATCGGCTGTAATTTTCAAACAGTTGATGTCAAAGATTTATATACTTGTATTCCTTTAGGATTGGCCATTGAATGGGTTGGGTTTACTCTTATAAAAAGACATGCTTCTACGGTTGAACTTTCATTAGTGATGGAAATGTTAGAGTTAATTTTGTACAACAATTACTTTATGTTGGGTGAGAACTTTTACATACAAAAAACTGGAGTGGCTATGGGTTCACCGTGCGGGGCTAGTTTGGCTAATATAGTAATGGTCCATTGGGAAAGAGAATACGTATTTAATAACCCTGAACTCATGCAAAAAATTAAATACTATACACGTTACTTGGACGATATTTTTATCCTACTTGAAGGGGACGAATCAGATAGTAACTTGATCCTTGATTTTTTCAATAATTCTACTAATTTTTTATCTTTTACTTCAAATTTTAGTAGTAGCGCTATAGCATATCTGGATATTTGGTTGGTCAAAAACGTCCAGTTAAATAAATATGTAGCCAGTAATTACAGAAAGCCAACCCACTCTAATTCTTTCCTACATTATAGTAGCAGTCACCCAGGCTACCAAAAGAGGTCAGTCGTCAAAGGACAGCTGGTTAGGGCTGCCCGTATGGTGAGCTTAGATGACGACTTCCGTAATGAGTGTAACTTGCTCATGGATATGTTTTTACATAGAGGGTATCCCAGAGCATTACTTAACGGTCTAATAGATGAGGTAACTAATAAAAGACTGAAGGGTACATATCAACCTATTCTTAGGGTAAATATGCATGGAGAGTCTAGTAATACTTCTACACCAATGGTTGATGGAACTGTATTAACACCTTCTCCTATTCTTGACATCAGTACTAGATTAATTTTAACTTACAATGTAAATAGTTACTACATCTTTGACATTATCAAGAAGAACTGGGACATTTTTAGGAACAACCATGCAGTCATTAGTAAAATAGGTAGTAAACCAGGAATAACCTTTCGGAGAGGTAAAAACCTGAAGTCACTACTGGAACAAGAGAGTAACCCTGTGAGGACTCCAGGCATGTACAAATGTCAAAATTGTAATCAATGTAAACATATTCATGAGTCTAATAGATTCATAGTTAATAACCAACGTTTTGACATACGTTGTAGATCGACTTGTAACACCCGCATGGTCGTTTACTTAGCTCAGTGCCAAAAATGTACAGGGTTCTATGTAGGGAAGACTGAGCGTAGATTACGCGAACGTGTTTATGAACACCAATACGCCATTAGTAAAGAGAAACAAGAAAATGCCTTGGCTAAACATATTACAATGTTTAAAGACCATGTTTTCAAATTTACTGTTATAGACCAAATTCCAGAAAACAAGAGGGGGACTCCCCTTAATTTATTGTTAGAAGGGTTAGAACTTAGATGGCAAATTAGGCTTAATGCCTATGCATGGCCTGGATTAAATGAAGGTTGCTCTATCAGCAGTTTGCTGAAACTTAGAAGCCTTTTAAGATAGGTTACTTTTGTTAGTTTCTGTTTCATATAATAATACATATATTTGAAATATTTATTCTAAGTATAGACACTCTACAGTAGCTTCGAACACATATGCTTTTTGCTTTTTGTTAGTTTAGTGAATGTATAAATAATTTATTTATTTATTTAACATCACTTAATGCTGTTTACAATTATGGTATTTATATTTATTTTTATATTAATACAGAATACATCAGACTATTTGTGTGTGTGTATATATATATATATATATATATATATGTCTGTAGTTTTAATAATATTAATACAATTATAAATTTGTTTAGGTGATACATGTCAGCTTAGTGGGGTTTAGCTTTTTTAGATAGATTTTTTGATTCTGTTTTTAAATTCCTTATGTACTTAATAGATTAATTGGTGTAATTATCAAGTTAATTTGGATTTGATTACTATATAAGCAGTTGGTGTACTGTGAAGTATTGTCTGAAGATGTCTGCTTATTTTTTAGCAGACGAAAAGTGCTTCATTTTATTTCGATTAAAGTACTGTTCTGTGGCTTATATTTCTGTTTGGATTTCTCCACAGCTGCATTGGATCCATTGTTGTTTTCTCGGTGTATCCAGATATACTCTTTGTATAATACTGAGTACATTTTTTTCTGAGCATCATATCAACGTGGCTTATTTTTAGGTCGCATGATACCTACAACTGTCTACATGAATGCTTTTAACAGTAGGCGTAATATTGCTAATTTAAATGCAGTGTTTTTAATATTTTTAATGGGAAACAACTGAAAATGTTACTTAACATTTATTAAGTGCTTGGGGGGGGGTAGCATTTTGAGACGTGTGTCCATTTTTAAGCAATAGGTGTCGGAGGATTATAACTAAGTTTGCTTCTACACTACTGCCAGCAGTAATGAGTCCCTCATTTAAGTTGTAATAAATGGTATCAGTGGCTTTTACCAAGATATGAAGATACTGAAGGCATTGAGAAATTCATGTTGTGCATAACAGGTCATGGTTGTATATGTGGTTAAGTAGTTACATGAATAAAGCGTTTTCATATATTTTGGTAATACGACACAAGTTAGAAATAGGTCAATAATCCTTCACCCCGTTAGAAGTGGCATAACAAAATGGGATTATAACTGCATTCTTGCATGTTGGAAGGACAGTGCCAGAAGGCAGAGAGAGATTAAAGATATGAGTAAGGGGTTTAGGAATGTTTTCGGCTACAAGCCACAGGAAGATGGAATGAAGTAGAACTGTTAAGTTTGAGTAGCAGGGATTTGGCCCATTTTACTGAAATTAAACTACCTTTAATCTGTCCTGTATTTATTTATTGCTTTTGTTTACCGGGATTATCTGACTGGGCAATGCAAGACCCCTTTTCAGCAGAGGCCAGGGGAAAAAAGCTCCATAAACATAAAACATTTTTAAGTAAATTATAGTTGAGCTACATTCTAGTTGAGCAGGATAATTAGTGAAAATATGTATAAAGTAAAATATATCATAGTCACATACAGACAGACATACAAAAACAAACAACTTATATAATACACATCTTAGTACGCGTTAAATATATTATAATAGAAACCAGTCACTAAATGTCAATAGCAGTTTAATATTGGAGGGTTCCAAAGTATTAACCATGTAACAGATTCCAAAGTAATAGGGTTTTGATCATCAGGAAGGTAGAAGGGGATAGAGGCATTTGTGGAGGAAGAGAACTTGAAAGTTAGATAAAAGGAAGATGTAATTAGAAAAAGCATGTAGAAAGTGTAGACAGGATAGTAGTTAGTCAGCCATTGGGAAGTCAGCACTGACATAATCTAGCATTTAGGAGATGAGCATGGACATTACTTTCAAAACTAAGCTTATTGCCTGTTTCTGTTAGTAGGCTTAGTATGGTATTCCATATCCTGGAGGTACAATTGAGTACAGAGCATCCCCTGATGAATTATAGGATTTAGATTGTTGAGTCAGAAATTTATCTTTAGATTGGCGAGGTCTGCTAGGATTATACCACTGTAGGAGGCTATGCAGGGAAGGGCATTCATCAAAGTAGTGAAGTATGGAATAAGCAGTTTTTAGCTGAAGGAATTTAAGATAGTTTGGAAATTCTTTCCAGCTTATTTTTGAGAGTACAAGGTGGTGATGAGGTCTGTTACTCAAATTAGCAGTGAATTTGGCAATTTTCTTGTAGCATTGTTTTGACCTTCCTAGCAGGCTGTTGTGTAGATTATTAAAGACAGTGGCATCATATAGGCCTGCTGCATGTGATTTATGACCGAGGACAGTGAGAAATGGCTCATTTCTGTGTAGAGATCCAAGCCTTTGGTGAGTTTTCTTTGTTACACCATATATGTCAATATTAGACTTGAGCTTAACATGAATTGTTACACCAAGCAACTTGGTGTTGCAAATGTGCTCAAGTGTAATGTTTTGAGCAGAGGAAATATTACAATTATTTATTGATCTACTGTTCTACTGCCAAGTAGGAGTCCTGAGTAATGGTCTGCAGCTGTCCCAAGGAGGGGCACAACAAATAATTGCATCACCATCTGCCGATTGAATGACAGTGGATGGAAACGTGACAATATAAAGCTTATTTATGTATAAATTGAATAGCAAAGGTCCAAGAATGGACCAGTAGATGAACCTCTATAGAGACTGAGAGGAAGGAAAAATATGTTTTGTACCTTACTGCTCAGGTCCGATTATTCTTGAACCATGATAATATTACACAACATAACTTAAGTTCTACGAGGGTTTGAATCAGTTTTGGATGTGGAACAGCACTGAATGCCTTGGCTGAGACCAGTTTGCCAGCACTATGAAGCTGGTTGACATCATCTAGAAATGACAAGTACAGTAGTGGGGCAGAAACCATGTTGGGTGTTTGAGAGGAGATTAGTGTTCAACAGATATAGGAGGATTTGAGTGTGCAAGTAATGCATCAGGATTTTTCAGAGGAGAGGAAGTATAGATAGAGTTCCTTCCCTTATATAGCAATACGATACATGATTGTTTCCCTATTTCATGAACATACAGCTCAGTAATACATCTACTTATGGAGATAGAGACTGGAAATGCTAAGGTCTCAGTTGCGTCTTTGATACACTCTGCTGGGACGTTATCAACTGCAACAGTAGTTAATTTTTGGAGAAGTTTTTTGGTGGAGATAGTAAGGATGGTTTTTAGTGTAAAGGAGTTGGAGGTGGATTTTCAGGTTTTTCATAGCATGATTGAGAACTTGTGGATCTATCTAGGGTGGTTGCTGTGTTGTTAAAGGAGCCTTCTATAGTGGCATAGACTAGGTTAAGCTTTTCTGCTATGATGAAGGTGATTGTTGATGGTTGACCAGAAAGTGTATGGATTACTTTGGGAAGTGTTCTGAACATTTATGTAGCAATTCGTTGTGTCCTTTTTTACAAGGGCTTTTACTTTGTTCTGTAAAAGTTGTAGGCATGGCAGTTTGGAAGAGTTTTGTTATTCTACCAGATTTTCCAAATTTTGTCCTGAAGTCTCATGACTTGCCTAGTGGTATGAGTTAGCAGGGTCCATATTTTGATTTTATGCATGTTTTCCTAAATGGCGCATGCTCATTAAGTAAGTTTAAGATCATCTGAATAAAAGTGATAACAGTAGCTTCATCCAGAGGGAATGGTTTTAAGGAGTACCAGTTAACCTGATGAAGGGCAATGCCCAAAGGTTCATCTTTATATTAGTATGGTTTATAATTAGTTTCTAGTGATGAGAAGTTGTTAGTCTGATACAGTTCCTAATGATAAAGATTGGGTGGTGATCACTTAAAGAATTGGGCAGAATGCCTTCTAGATTGATTTTATTGGGGATGGTACTAAGTATCCAGTGACATAAAGTTGTTAGCCTTGAATTGTCTGGTTGTAGTGGTAATGAGTTTATAGGGGTATCCAGCACATCCCAATTTATATTAACAACACCAAGTATGACAGCATCTAGTTTAATATTTTCTTTTTTGTGAACTAGGATAGAATGCCTTCAAGTATAGGGTGGTTAAATTTAACAATGCAGAAATCGTAATTAATAACTTAAACTAAACTCAAATAAAGTAAAATGAAACAACCAGCCAACAAGGCAGAGGTATAAAATCAAACTATTTATTCAAGCCAAACTAAAACAAGGTAAGCACTTTCACGCCGGCAACTCAGCGCTTCATCAGACCATTAGATTTAACAGTAGCACAGCTACTTACATACAAAGTTTCAAATTCAATGAATCAAATCACATAATCTTTAAGATCAGCTTTAAAGGCACAGACTCATTTAAGCCCATGTCCCTATCAGCCTGCAATTCCAGGATCCATTTAAGTTCCAGGTATTCAGTTTTAATACTGATATCCCCACCTCTGATGTTTAAATCAAACAGTGGAGAGCATGGCCTATTATAAAGGCACAGATTCTTCCCTTCCATCATCTATAAAACGTAATTCCCAAAAATAATTTCCTTTCACCAACATCAATAGCAGCAGGAGTAGTAATAGTAGTGAAAATAGTAGTTTCCCTTTCTCTACTTCAATAGTTATCGTACTTTTTTAACTCTTGCTGTCCTGTTTCTGATTCTCTGTCTCTCTGTTTTGGCATAGTAGGGAGATGCTTAACACTCTGCTCAGGTTCCCTTCTCCCTTTCTCTTTAGTATTGAAGTCATCTTATCTTCTCCTCCATTTTGATATCTATTTTCCTTAGTGTGTATGTGTCCTTCCATGTCAGTCTCCACACTGACTTATTGTACTATTTGTAAAGACTGGAGTCTTCTGTTAAGAATAAGTGTCAGATTTACGTACCCCTTTTACCCAGTGGAAATCTTAGTTCTGTTCTAGTGATGTTTCCGTTTCTTTACTGGCTGAGCAGGTGTTGATCATTAGCTATGTTGGTGGATGACTGGTTTATAATACTAGATACTTATTGTTGGAGGCTGAGCAGGTGTTGATCACTGGCAACATTGGTGGATGACTGGTTTATTATACTAGATACTTACTGTTGGAGGTTGAGCAGGTGTTGATCAGTGGCTACATTAGTGGATGATTGGTTTATGATACTAGATACTTATTGTTGGAGGCTGAGCAAGTGTTGATCACTGGCAACATTGCTGGATGACTGGTTTATGATACTAGATACTTATTGTTGGAGGCTGAGCAGGTGTTGATCACTGGCTACGTTGGTGGATGACTGGTTTATTATACAACTTATTGATGGAGGCTGAACAAGTATTGATCACTGGCTATGTTGGTGGACTGGTTTATTATACTAGATACTTATAGCTGGAGGCTGAGCAGGTGTTTATCACTGGCTATGTTAGTGGTTGACTGGTTTATGATACTAGATACTTATTGCTGGAGGGAGATCAGGTGTTGATCAATGGCTACATTGGTGGATGATTGGTTTATTATACTAGATACTTATTGTTGGAGGCTGAGCAGGTGTTGATCACTGGCTATGTTGATGGATGACTGGTTTATGATACTAGATACTTATTGTTGGAGGGTGAGCAGGTGTTGATCACTGGCTACGTTGGTAGATAACTGGTTTATTATACTTGATACTTATTGCTGGAGGCTGAGCAGGAGTTGATCACTGGCTACATTGGTGGATGACTGGTTTATGATACTAGATACTTATTGTTGGAGGTTAAGCAGGTGTGGATCACTGGCAACATTGGTGGATGACTGGTTTATTATACTAGATACTTATTATTGATGGCTGAGTAGGTGTTGATCACTGGCTATGTTGGTGGATGACTGGTTTATAATACTAGATACTTATTGTTGGAGGCTGAGCAAGTGTTAATCACTGGCGACGTTGGTGTATGACTGGTTTATTGTACTAGATACTTATTGCTGGAGGCTGAGAGCTGGTGTTGATCACTGGCTACGTTGGTGACTGACTGGTTTATGACACTATATACTGATTATTGGAGGCAGAGCAGGTGTTGATCACTGGCTACGTTGGTGGATGACTGATTTACAATACTAGATACTTATTGGAGGCTGAGCAGGTGTTGATCACTGGTACGTTGGTGGATGATTGATTTATGATACTAGATACTTATTGCTGGAGGCTGAACAGGTGTTGATCAATGGCTACATTGCTGGATGATTGGTTTATTATACTAGATACTTATTATTGGAGGCTGAGCAGGTGTTGATCACTGGCTATGGTGATGGATGACTGGTTTATGATACCAGATACTTATTGTTGGAGGCTGAGCATGTGTTGATCACTGGCTACGTTGGTGGATGATTGGTTTATTATACTAGATACGTATTGTTGGAGGCAGAGCAGGTGTTGATCGCTGGCTACGTTGGTAGATGACTGGTTTATGATACTAGATACTTATTGTTGGCGGCTGAGAAGGTGTTGATCACTGGCTACGTTGGTGGATGACTGGTTTGTGATACTAGATACTTGTTGGAGGCTGAGCAGGTTTTGATCATTGGCTACATTGGTGGATGACTGTTTTATGACACTAGATGCTTAGTGTTGGACGCTGAGCAGGTGTTGATCACTAGCTATGTTGGTGGATGATTGGTTTATTATACCAGATACTTATTGGAAGCTGAGCAGGTGTTGATCACTGGCTACATTGGTGGATGATTGGTTTATGATACTAGATACTTATTGTTGGAGGCTAAGCAGGTGTTGATCACTGGCTACATTATGGATGATTGGTTTATGATGCTAGATACTTACTGTTGGAGGCTGAGCAGGTATTTATTACTGGCTACATTGGTGGATGACTGGTTTATTATACTAGACATTTATTGTTGGAGGCTGAGCAGGTAATCAGTGGCTATGTTGGTGGATGACTGGTTTATTATACTAGGTTATTATTGTTGGAGGCTGATCAGGTGTTGATCACTAGCTACGTTGGTGGAGGACTGGTTTATGATACTAGATACTTATTGCTGGAGGTTGAGCAGGTGTTGATCACTGGCTACGTAGGTGGATGATTGGATTATTATACTATATACTTATTGTTGGATGCTGAGCAGGTGTTGATCACTGGCTACGTTGGTGGTTGATTGGTTTAAAATACCAGATACTTATTAGTGGAGGTTGAGCAGGTGTTGATCACTGGCTACATTGGTGGATGATTAGTTTATGATACTAGATACTTATTGCTAGAGGCTGAGCAGGTGCTGATCACTGGCTATGATGGTGGATGATTGGTTTATGATACAAGATACTTATTGTTAGAGGCTGAGCAGGTGTTGATTACTGGCTAAGTTGGTGGATGGCAGGTTTATGATACTAGATACTTATTGGAGGCTGAGCAGGTGTTGATCACTGGCTACATTATGGATGATTGGTTTATGATACTAGATACTTATTGTTGGAGGCTAAGCAGGTGTTGATCACTGGCTACGTTGGTGGATGACTGGTTTATTACACTAGATACTTATTGTTGGAGGCTGAGCAGGTGTTGCTCACTGGCTACGTTGGTGGATGACAGATTTATTATACTAGATACTTACTGCTGAGCAGGTGTTGATCATTGGCTAAGTTGGTGGATAACTGGTTTATGATACTAAATACTTATTGCTGGAGGTTGAGCATGTGGTGAAAACTGGCTACATTAGTGCAGGATTGTTTTATGATACTAGATCCTTATTGTTGGAGGAAGAGCAGGTGTTGATCACTGGCTACATTGGTGGATGATTGGTTTATGATACTAGATACTTATTGTTGGAGGCTGAGAAGGTGTTGATCACTGGCTGCAACGGTGGATGATTAATACTAGATACTTATTGTTAGAGGTTGAGCAGGTGTTGATCACTGGCTATGTTGGTGGATGATTGGTTTATGATACCATATACTTGTTGTTGGAGGGAGAGCAGGTGTTGATCATTGGCTACGTTGGTGAATGACTGATTTATGAAACTAGATACTTATTGTTGGAGGCTGAGCATGTGTTGATCACTGGCTACGTTGGTGGATGATTGGTTTATTATACTAGATACTTATTGTTGGAGGCAGAGCAGGTGTTGATCACTGGCTACGTTGGTAGATGACTGGTTTATGATACTAGATACTTATTGTTGGCGGCTGAGAAGGTGTTGATCACTGGCTACGTTGGTGGATGACTGGTTTGTGATACTAGATACTTGGAGGCTGAGCAGGTGTTGATCATTGGCTACATTGGTGGATGACTGTTTCATGATACTAGATGCTTATTGTTGGAGGCTGAGCAGGTGTTGATCACTAGCTATGTTGGTGGATGATTGTTTTATTATACCAGATACTTATTGGAAGCTGAGCAGGTGTTGATCACTGGCTACATTGGTGGATGATTGGTTTATGATACTAGATACTTATTGTTGGAGGCTAAGCAGGTGTTGATCACTGGCTACATTGTGGATGATTGGTTTATGATGCTAAATACTTACTGTTGGAGGCTGAGCAGGTATTTATTACTGGCTACATTGGTGGATGACTGGTTTATTATACTAGACATTTATTGTTGGAGGCTGAGCAGGTAATCAGTGGCTATGTTGGTGGATGACTGGTTTATTATACTAGGTTATTATTGTTGGAGGCTGAGCAGGTGTTGATCACTAGCTACGTTGGTGGAGGACTGGTTTATGATACTAGATACTTATTGCTGGAGGTTGAGCAGGTGTTGATCACTGGCTACGTAGGTGGATGATTGGATTATTATACTATATACTTATTGTTGGATGCTGAGCAGGTGTTGATCACTGGCTACGTTGGTGGTTGATTGGTTTAAAATACCAGATACTTATTAGTGGAGGTTGAGCAGGTGTTGATCACTGGCTACATTGGTGGATGATTAGTTTATGATACTAGATACTTATTGCTAGAGGCTGAGCAGGTGCTGATCACTGGCTATGATGGTGGATGATTGGTTTATGATACAAGATACTTATTGTTAGAGGCTGAGCAGGTGTTGATTACTGGCTAAGTTGGTGGATGGCAGGTTTATGATACTAGATACTTATTGGAGGCTGAGCAGGTGTTGATCACTGGCTACATTATGGATGATTGGTTTATGATACTAGACACTTATTGTTGGAGGCTAAGCAGGTGTTGATCACTGGCTACGTTGGTGGATGACTGGTTTATTACACTAGATACTTATTGTTGGAGGCTGAGCAGGTGTTGCTCACTGGCTACGTTGGTGGATGACAGATTTATTATACTAGATATTTACTGCTGAGCAGGTGTTGATCATTGGCTAAGTTGGTGGATAACTGGTTTATGATACTAAATACTTATTGTTGGAGGCTGAGAAGGTGTTGATCACTGGCTATGTTGGTGGTTGATTGGTTTAAAATACCAGATACTTATTAGTGGAGGTTGAGCAGGTGTTGATCACTGGCTACATTGGTGGATGATTAGTTTATGATACTAGATACTTATTGCTAGAGGCTGAGCAGGTGCTGATCACTGGCTATGATGGTGGATGATTGGTTTATGATACAAGATACTTATTGTTAGAGGCTGAGCAGGTGTTGATTACTGGCTAAGTTGGTGGATGGCAGGTTTATGATACTAGATAATTATTGGAGGCTGAGCAGGTGTTGATCACTGGCTACATTATGGATGATTGGTTTATGATACTAGACACTTATTGTTGGAGGCTAAGCAGGTGTTGATCACTGGCTACGTTGGTGGATGACTGGTTTATTACACTAGATACTTATTGTTGGAGGCTGAGCAGGTGTTGCTCACTGGCTACGTTGGTGGATGACAGATTTATTATACTAGATACTTACTGCTGAGCAGGTGTTGATCATTGGCTAAGTTGGTGGATAACTGGTTTATGATACTAAATACTTATTGTTGGAGGCTGAGAAGGTGTTGATCACTGGCTGCAACGGTGGATGATTAATACTAGATACTTATTGTTAGAGGTTGAGCAGGTGTTGATCACTGACTATGTTGGTGGATGATTGGTTTATGATACCATATACTTGTTGTTGGAGGGAGAGCAGGTGTTGATCATTGACTACGTTGGTGAATGACTGATTTATGAAACTAGATACTTATTGCTGAAGGCTGAGCAGGTGCTGATCACTGGCTATGATGATAGATGATTGGTTTATGATACAAGATACTTATTGGAGGCTAAGCAGGTGTTGATCACTGGATACATTGGTGGATGATTGGTTTATGATAATAGATACTTATTGTTGGAGGCTGAGCAGGTGTTGATTACTGGCTAAGTTGGTGGATGACAGGTTTATGATACTAGATACTTGTTGTTGGAGGCTGAGCAGGTGTTGATCACTGGCTGCAATGGTGGATGATTAATACTAGATACTTATTGTTAGAGGTTGAGCAGGTGTTGATCACTGGCTATGTTGGTGGATGACTGGTTTATGATACTAGATACTTATAATTGGAGGCTGAGCAGGTGTTGATAACTGGCTACATTTGTGGATGATTGGTTTATGATACTTGATACTTACTGTTGGAGGCTGAGCAGGTGTTGATCACTGGCTACGTTGGTGTAGGACTGGTTTATTATACTAGATATTGCTGGAGGCTGAGCAGGTGTTGATTACTGGCTACGTTGGTGGATGATTGGTTTATGATACTAGATACTTATTGGAGGCTGAGCAGGTGTTGATCACTGGCTATGTTGGTGGATGATTGGTTTATGATACTAGATACTTATTTCTGGAGGCTGAGCAGGTGTTGATCACTGATTGCATTGGTGAATGACTGGTTTATGAAACTAGTTACTTATTGTTGGACGCTGAGCAGGTGTTGATCACTGGCTATGTTGGTGGATGACTGGTTTATTTTACTAGATGCTTATTGGAGGCGGAATAAGTGTTGATCACTAGCTATGTTGGTGGATGATTGGTTTATTATACTAGATACATATTGTTGGAGGCTGTGCAGGAGTTGATCACTAGCTACATTGAGGGATGACTGGTTGATGATACTAGTTATTGGAGGTTGAGCAGGTGTTGATCACTGGCCACGACGGTGGATGATTGGTTTATTATACTAGATACTTATTGCTGAAGGCTGAGCAGGTGTTGATCACTGGCTACATTGGTAGATAACTAGTTTACTATACTAGATACTTATTGTTGGAAGGAGAGCAGGTGTTGATCACTGGCTACATTGGCGGAAGATTGATTTATAATACTAGATACTTGCTGCTGGAGGGAGAGCAGGTGTTGATCACTGGTGACTTTGGTGGATGACTGGTTTATGATACTAGATACTTATTGTTGGAGGCTGAGCAGGTGTTGATCACTGGCTACATTACTGGATGACTGGTTTACTATACTAGATACTTATTGTTGGAGGCTGAGCAGGTGTTGATCACTGGCACCATTGGTGGTGGACTGGATTATGATACTAGATACTTATTGTTGGAGGTTGAGAACATGTTGTTCACTGGCTACGTTGGTGGATGATTGATTTACGATACTAGATAATTACTGTTGGAGAGTGAGCAGGTGTTGATCACTGGCTACATTGGTAGATGATTGGTTTATTATACTAGATACTTACTGGAGGCTGAGCAGTTGTTGGTCACTGGCTACATTGGTGGATGATTGGTTTATGATAGTAGATACTTATTGTTGGAGGGGGAGCAGGTGTTGATCACTGGCTATGTTGGTAGATGATTGGTTTATGATACTAGATACTTACTGGAGGCTGAGCAGGTGTTGATCACTGGCTATGTTGGTGGATGTTTGGTTTATGATACTAGATACTTACTGTTGGAGGCTGAGCAGGTGTTGAACACTGGCTATATTGGTGGATGATTGTTTTTTTATGCTAGATACTTACTGTTGGAGGCTGAGCACGTGTTGATCACTGGCTACATTGGTGGATGACTGGTTTATGATACTAGATCCTTAATGTTTTAGGCTTAGCAGGTGCTGATCACTGGCTACGTTGGTGGATTTTTTTTTTATACTAGATACCTACTGTTGGAGTTTTAGCAGGTGTTGATCACCGGCTACAATGGTGGATGACTGGTTTATGATACTAGATACTTATTGTTGGAGGCTGACCAGGTGTTGATCACTGGCTACATTGGTGGATGACTGGTTTATTATACTGGATACTTATTGATGGATGCTGAGCAGGTGTTGATCACTGGCTACGTTGGTGGTTGATTGGTTTAAAATACCAGATACTTATTAGTGGAGGTTGAGCAGGTGTTGATCACTGGCTACATTGGTGGATGATTAGTTTATGATACTAGATACTTATTGCTAGAGGCTGAGCAGGTGCTGATCACTGGCTATGATGGTGGATGATTGGTTTATGATACAAGATACTTATTGTTAGAGGCTGAGCAGGTGTTGATTACTGGCTAAGTTGGTGGATGGCAGGTTTATGATACTAGATCCTTAATGTTTTAGGCTTAGCAGGTGCTGATCACTGGCTACGTTGGTGGATTTTTTTTTTATACTAGATACCTACTGTTGGAGTTTTAGCAGGTGTTGATCACCGGCTACAATGGTGGATGACTGGTTTATGATACTAGATACTTATTGCTGGAGGTTGAGCAGGTGTTGATCACTGGCTACGTAGGTGGATGATTGGATTATTATACTATATACTTATTGTTGGATGCTGAGCAGGTGTTGATCACTGGCTACGTTGGTGGTTGATTGGTTTAAAATACCAGATACTTATTAGTGGAGGTTGAGCAGGTGTTGATCACTGGCTACATTGGTGGATGATTAGTTTATGATACTAGATACTTATTGCTAGAGGCTGAGCAGGTGCTGATCACTGGCTATGATGGTGGATGATTGGTTTATGATACAAAATACTTATTGTTAGAGGCTGAGCAGGTGTTGATTACTGGCTAAGTTGGTGGATGGCAGGTTTATGATACTAGATACTTATTGGAGGCTGAGCAGGTGTTGATCACTGGCTACATTATGGATGATTGGTTTATGATACTAGATACTTATTGTTGGAGGCTAAGCAGGTGTTGATCACTGGCTCGTTGGTGGATGACTGGTTTATTACACTAGATACTTATTGTTGGAGGCTGAGCAGGTGTTGCTCACTGGCTACGTTGGTGGATGACAGATTTATTATACTAGATACTTACGGCTGAGCAGGTGTTGATCATTGGCTAAGTTGGTGGATAACTGGTTTATGATACTAAATACTTATTGCTGGAGGTTGAGCATGTGGTGAAAACTGGCTACATTAGTGCAGGATTGTTTTATGATACTAGATCCTTATTGTTGGAGGAAGAGCAGGTGTTGATCACTGGCTACATTGGTGGATGATTGGTTTATGATACTAGATACTTATTGTTGGAGGCTGAGAAGGTGTTGATCACTGGCTGCAACGGTGGATGATTAATACTAGATACCTATTGTTAGAGGTTGAGCAGGTGTTGATCACTGGCTATGTTGGTGGATGATTGGTTTATGATACCATATACTTGTTGTTGGAGGGAGAGCAGGTGTTGATCATTGGCTACGTTGGTGAATGACTGATTTATGAAACTAGATACTTATTGTTGGAGGCTGAGCATGTGTTGATCACTGGCTACGTTGGTGGATGATTGGTTTATTATACTAGATACTTATTGTTGGAGGCAGAGCAGGTGTTGATCACTGGCTACGTTGGTAGATGACTGGTTTATGATACTAGATACTTATTGTTGGCGGCTGAGAAGGTGTTGATCACTGGCTACGTTGGTGGATGACTGGTTTGTGATACTAGATACTTGGAGGCTGAGCAGGTGTTGATCATTGGCTACATTGGTGGATGACTGTTTCATGATACTAGATGCTTATTGTTGGAGGCTGAGCAGGTGTTGATCACTAGCTATGTTGGTGGATGATTGTTTTATTATACCAGATACTTATTGGAAGCTGAGCAGGTGTTGATCACTGGCTACATTGGTGGATGATTGGTTTATGATACTAGATACTTATTGTTGGAGGCTAAGCAGGTGTTGATCACTGGCTACATTGTGGATGATTGGTTTATGATGCTAAATACTTACTGTTGGAGGCTGAGCAGGTATTTATTACTGGCTACATTGGTGGATGACTGGTTTATTATACTAGACATTTATTGTTGGAGGCTGAGCAGGTAATCAGTGGCTATGTTGGTGGATGACTGGTTTATTATACTAGGTTATTATTGTTGGAGGCTGAGCAGGTGTTGATCACTAGCTACGTTGGTGGAGGACTGGTTTATGATACTAGATACTTATTGCTGGAGGTTGAGCAGGTGTTGATCACTGGCTAGGAAGGTGGATGATTGGATTATTATACTATATACTTATTGTTGGATGCTGAGCAGGTGTTGATCACTGGCTACGTTGGTGGTTGATTGGTTTAAAATACCAGATACTTATTAGTGGAGGTTGAGCAGGTGTTGATCACTGGCTACATTGGTGGATGATTAGTTTATGATACTAGATACTTATTGCTAGAGGCTGAGCAGGTGCTGATCACTGGCTATGATGGTGGATGATTGGTTTATGATACAAGATACTTATTGTTAGAGGCTGAGCAGGTGTTGATTACTGGCTAAGTTGGTGGATGGCAGGTTTATGATACTAGATACTTATTGGAGGCTGAGCAGGTGTTGATCACTGGCTACATTATGGATGATTGGTTTATGATACTAGACACTTATTGTTGGAGGCTAAGCAGGTGTTGATCACTGGCTACGTTGGTGGATGACTGGTTTATTACACTAGATACTTATTGTTGGAGGCTGAGCAGGTGTTGCTCACTGGCTACGTTGGTGGATGACAGATTTATTATACTAGATATTTACTGCTGAGCAGGTGTTGATCATTGGCTAAGTTGGTGGATAACTGGTTTATGATACTAAATACTTATTGTTGGAGGCTGAGAAGGTGTTGATCACTGGCTATGTTGGTGGTTGATTGGTTTAAAATACCAGATACTTATTAGTGGAGGTTGAGCAGGTGTTGATCACTGGCTACATTGGTGGATGATTAGTTTATGATACTAGATACTTATTGCTAGAGGCTGAGCAGGTGCTGATCACTGGCTATGATGGTGGATGATTGGTTTATGATACAAGATACTTATTGTTAGAGGCTGAGCAGGTGTTGATTACTGGCTAAGTTGGTGGATGGCAGGTTTATGATACTAGATAATTATTGGAGGCTGAGCAGGTGTTGATCACTGGCTACATTATGGATGATTGGTTTATGATACTAGACACTTATTGTTGGAGGCTAAGCAGGTGTTGATCACTGGCTACGTTGGTGGATGACTGGTTTATTACACTAGATACTTATTGTTGGAGGCTGAGCAGGTGTTGCTCACTGGCTACGTTGGTGGATGACAGATTTATTATACTAGATACTTACTGCTGAGCAGGTGTTGATCATTGGCTAAGTTGGTGGATAACTGGTTTATGATACTAAATACTTATTGTTGGAGGCTGAGAAGGTGTTGATCACTGGCTGCAACGGTGGATGATTAATACTAGATACTTATTGTTAGAGGTTGAGCAGGTGTTGATCACTGACTATGTTGGTGGATGATTGGTTTATGATACCATATACTTGTTGTTGGAGGGAGAGCAGGTGTTGATCATTGACTACGTTGGTGAATGACTGATTTATGAAACTAGATACTTATTGCTGAAGGCTGAGCAGGTGCTGATCACTGGCTATGATGATAGATGATTGGTTTATGATACAAGATACTTATTGGAGGCTAAGCAGGTGTTGATCACTGGATACATTGGTGGATGATTGGTTTATGATAATAGATACTTATTGTTGGAGGCTGAGCAGGTGTTGATTACTGGCTAAGTTGGTGGATGACAGGTTTATGATACTAGATACTTGTTGTTGGAGGCTGAGCAGGTGTTGATCACTGGCTGCAATGGTGGATGATTAATACTAGATACTTATTGTTAGAGGTTGAGCAGGTGTTGATCACTGGCTATGTTGGTGGATGACTGGTTTATGATACTAGATACTTATAATTGGAGGCTGAGCAGGTGTTGATAACTGGCTACATTTGTGGATGATTGGTTTATGATACTTGATACTTACTGTTGGAGGCTGAGCAGGTGTTGATCACTGGCTACGTTGGTGTAGGACTGGTTTATTATACTAGATATTGCTGGAGGCTGAGCAGGTGTTGATTACTGGCTACGTTGGTGGATGATTGGTTTATGATACTAGATACTTATTGGAGGCTGAGCAGGTGTTGATCACTGGCTATGTTGGTGGATGATTGGTTTATGATACTAGATACTTATTTCTGGAGGCTGAGCAGGTGTTGATCACTGATTGCATTGGTGAATGACTGGTTTATGAAACTAGTTACTTATTGTTGGACGCAGAGCAGGTGTTGATCACTGGCTATGTTGGTGGATGACTGGTTTATTTTACTAGATGCTTATTGGAGGCGGAATAAGTGTTGATCACTAGCTATGTTGGTGGATGATTGGTTTATTATACTAGATACATATTGTTGGAGGCTGTGCAGGAGTTGATCACTAGCTACATTGAGGGATGACTGGTTGATGATACTAGTTATTGGAGGTTGAGCAGGTGTTGATCACTGGCCACGACGGTGGATGATTGGTTTATTATACTAGATACTTATTGCTGAAGGCTGAGCAGGTGTTGATCACTGGCTACATTGGTAGATAACTAGTTTACTATACTAGATACTTATTGTTGGAAGGAGAGCAGGTGTTGATCACTGGCTACATTGGCGGAAGATTGATTTATAATACTAGATACTTGCTGCTGGAGGGAGAGCAGGTGTTGATCACTGGTGACTTTGGTGGATGACTGGTTTATGATACTAGATACTTATTGTTGGAGGCTGAGCAGGTGTTGATCACTGGCTACATTACTGGATGACTGGTTTACTATACTAGATACTTATTGTTGGAGGCTGAGCAGGTGTTGATCACTGGCACCATTGGTGGTGGACTGGATTATGATACTAGATACTTATTGTTGGAGGTTGAGAACATGTTGTTCACTGGCTACGTTGGTGGATGATTGATTTACGATACTAGATAATTACTGTTGGAGAGTGAGCAGGTGTTGATCACTGGCTACATTGGTAGATGATTGGTTTATTATACTAGATACTTACTGGAGGCTGAGCAGTTGTTGGTCACTGGCTACATTGGTGGATGATTGGTTTATGATAGTAGATACTTATTGTTGGAGGGGGAGCAGGTGTTGATCACTGGCTATGTTGGTAGATGATTGGTTTATGATACTAGATACTTACTGGAGGCTGAGCAGGTGTTGATCACTGGCTATGTTGGTGGATGTTTGGTTTATGATACTAGATACTTACTGTTGGAGGCTGAGCAGGTGTTGAACACTGGCTATATTGGTGGATGATTGTTTTTTTATGCTAGATACTTACTGTTGGAGGCTGAGCACGTGTTGATCACTGGCTACATTGGTGGATGACTGGTTTATGATACTAGATACTTAATGTTTTAGGCTTAGCAGGTGCTGATCACTGGCTACGTTGGTGGATTTTTTTTTATACTAGATACCTACTGTTGGAGTTTTAGCAGGTGTTGATCACCGGCTACAATGGTGGATGACTGGTTTATGATACTAGATACTTATTGTTGGAGGCTGACCAGGTGTTGATCACTGGCTACATTGGTGGATGACTGGTTTATTATACTGGATACTTATTGATGGAGGCTGAGCAGGTGTTGATCACTGACTACGTTCGTGAATGACTGGTTTGTTATACTAGATACTTATTTTTGGAGGCTGAGCAGGTGTTGATCACTGGCACCATTGGTGGTGGACTGGTTTATGATGCTAGATACTTATTGTTGGAGGTTGAGCAGGTGTTGATCACTGGCTACATTGGTGGATGATTGGTTTACGATACTAGATAATTATTGTTGGAGAGTGAGCAAGTGTTGATCACTGGCTATGTTGGTAGATGATTGGTTTATGTTACTAGATACTTACTGGAGGCTAAGCAGGTGTTGATCACCTGCTACTTTGGTGGATGATTGGTTTATTATACTAGATACTTACTGTTGGAGGCTGAGCAGGTGTTGATCACAGGCTACGTTGATGGAGGAGTGGTTTATGATAGTAGATACTTATTGTTGGAGGTTGAGCAGGTGTTGATCACTGGCTACGTTGGTGGATGATTGGTTTAGGATACTAGATACTTATTGGAGGCTGAGCAGTTGTTGATCACTGGCTACGTTGGTGGATGACTGGTTTATTATACTAGATACTTATTGCTGGAAGCTGAGCAGGTGTTGATCACTGGCTATGTTGGTGGATGACTGGTTTATGATACTAGATACTTATTTTTGGATGTTGAGCAGGTGTTGACCAGTGGCTATGTTGGTGGATGACTGGTTTATGATATTAGATATTTATTGTTGGACGCTTAGTAGGTGTTAATCACTGGCTATGTTGGTGGATGATTGGTTTATTATACTAGATACTTATTGCTGGAGGCTGAGCAGGTGTTGATCACTGGCTACATTGGATGACTGGTTTATTATACTAGATGCTTATTATTGGAGGCTGAGCAGGTGTTGATCCCTGGCTACATTGGTGGATGATTGGTTTATTATACTATATATGTATTGTTCGAGGCTGAGCAGATGTTAAACACTGGCTACATTGGTGGATGACTGGTTTATGATACTAGAAAGTTATTGGAGGTTGAGCAGGTTTTGATTATGGGCCATGATGTTGATGATTGGTTTATTATACTAGATACGTATTGCTGGTGGCTGAGCAACTAGTTTATTATACTAGATACTTATTGTTGGAGAGAGAGAGAGAGCAGGTGTTGATCACTGGCTACATTGGTGGATGACTGGTTTATGATACTAGATATTTATTGCTGGAGGGTGAGCGGGTGTTGATCACTGGTTATGTTGGTGGATGACTGGTTTATGATACTAGATACTTATTGCTGGAGGGTGAGCAGGTGTTGACCACTGGCTATGTTGGTGGATGACTGGTTTATTATACTAGAAACGTATTGTTGGAGGCTGAGCAGGCGTTGATCACTGGCTACATTGGTGGATTAGTGGTTTCTTATACTAGAAACTTATGGCTGGAGACTGAACAGGTGTTAATCACTGGCTATGTTGATAAGTTGGGTTATTATGCTAGATACCTATTGTTGGAGGTTGAGCAGGTGTTAATCACTGGCTATGTTGGTGGATGACTGGTTTATTATACTAGTTACTTATTGTAGGAGGCTGAGCAGGTGTTGATCACTGGCTACATTGGTGGATGACAAATTTATTTTACCAGATACGTTTTGTTTTAGGCTGATCACTCGCTATGTTGGTGGACTGGTTTATGATACTACATACTTATTGTTGGAGGTTGAGCAGGTGTTGATCACTGGCGACATTGGTGGATGATTGGTTTATGATACTAGATACTTATTGTTGGATGCTGAGCAGATGTTGATCACTGGCTACGTTGTTGAATGACTGGTTTATTATACTAGATAGTTATTGCTGGAAGCTGAGCAGGTGTTGATCACTGGCTATGTTGGTGGATGACTGGATTATGATACTAGATACTTATTTTTGGAGGCTGAGCAGGTGTTGATGACTGGCTATGTTGGTAGATGATTGGTTTATTATACTGGATACTTATTGCTGGAGGCTGGGCAGGTGTTGATCACTGGCTACATTGGTGGATGACTGGTTTATTGTACTAGATGCTTATTGGAGGCTGAACAGGTGTTGATCACTGGCTACGTTGGTGTTTGATTGGTTTATTATACTGGATACATATTGTTGGAGGTTGAGCAGGTGTTGATCACTAGCTACATTGGGGGATGACTGGTTTATGATACTAGTTATTGGAGGTTGAGCAGGTGTTGATCACTGACTACGATGGTGGATGATTGGTTTATTATACTAGATACTTATTGCTGGAAGATGAGCAGGTGTTGATCACTGGCTACATTGGTGGATAACTGGTTTACTATACTAGATACTTATTGTTGGAAGGAGAGCAAGTGTTGATCACTGGCTACATTGGTGGATGATTGATTTGTGATACTAGATACTTGCTGCTGGAGGGAGAGCAGGTGTTGATCACTGGTGATGTTGGTGGATGACTGGTTTATGATACTAGATACTTATTGTTGGAGGCTGAGCAGGTGTTGATCGCTGGTTACATTGCTGGATGACTGGTTTATTATACTAGATACTTATTGTTGGAGGCTGAGCTGGTGTTGAACATTGGCTATATTATTGGATGAGTGGTTTATTATACTAGATACTTATTGTTGGAGGCTGAGCAGGTATTGATCACTGGCTACATTGGTGGATGACTGGTTTATGATACTAGATTCTTATTGTTTTAGGCTTAGCAGGTGTTGATCACTGGCTACATTGGCGGATTATTGTTTTTTATATTAGATACTTATTGCTGGAGGCTTAGCATGTGTTGATCACTGGCTACAATGGTGGATGACTGGTTTATGATACTAGATACCTATTGTTGGAGGTTGAGCAGGTGTTGATCACTGGCTACATTGGTGGATGATTGGTTTATGATACTAGATAATTACTGTTGGAGAGTGAGCAGGTGTTGATCACTGGCTATGTTAGATGACTGGTTTATGATACTAGATACTTACTGGAGGCTGAGCAGGTGTTGATCACTGGCTACTTTAGTGGGTGATTGGTTTATGATACTAGATACTTATTGTTGGAGGGAGAGTAGGTGTTGATCACTGGCTACATTGGTGGATTGGTTTATGATACTAGATACTTACTGTTGGAGGCTGAGCAGGTGTTGATCACTGGCTACGTTGGTGTATGATTGGTTTATTATACTAGATACTTATTGTTGGAGGCTGAGCAGCTGTTCATCACTGGATACTTTGGTGGATGACTGGTTTATGATACTAGATACTTATTGTTGGAGGATGAGCAGGTGTTCATCACTGGCGATGGTGGATGACTGGTTTATTATACTAGATACTTATTATTGGTGGCTGAGCAGGTGATCACTGGCTACATAGGTGGATGACTGACTTATGAAACTAGATACTTATTGTTGGAGGTTGAGCAGGTGTTGATCACAGGCTACGTTGGTGGATGATTGCTTTATTATAATAGATAGTTATTGGAAGTTGAGCAGGTGTGGATCACTGGCTACTTTGGTGGATGACTGACTTATGAAACTAGATACTTATTGTTGGAGGTTAAGCAGGTGTTGATCACTGGCTACATTGGTGGATGACTGTTTTATGATACTAGATTACTGTTGGAGTCTGAGCAGGTGTTGATCATTGGCTACATTGGTAGATGACTGGTTTATGATACTAGATACTTATTGCTGGAGGTTGAGCAGGTGTTGATCACTGGCTACGTTGGTGAAAGATTGGTTTATTATACTTGATACTTATTTTTGGAGGCTGAGCAGGTGTTGATCACTGGTTACTTTGGTGCATGACTGACTTATGAAACTAGATACTTATTGTTGAGGGTTAAGCAGGTGCTGATCATTGGCTACATTGGTGGATGACTGGTTTATGATACTTATTGGAGGCTGAGCAGGTGTTGATCACAGGCAACATTGGTGGATGACTGGTTTATGCTACTAAATACTTATTGTTGGTGGCTGAGCAGTTTTCTCCATTTCCAATTTACTGGAAAAAAAATTGTAAGCTTCCTTCCCCCTTTTCCTGTGGCAGGTCAGATACAGATTTGCTGTGTCCAGGACTGTTTGTGAGCTCCTACGCCCCCCCCCCCACACTTAACTGGCTTTAAACTATTCCTGGCGCCATAAAGTCTGTTTTTCAACATTTCCCTTGCAACTAGCCAGCTTTTTAGTTTTAGCACTCATCTGTTTCTTTGATCTCAGCACTTGTTCAGAACTCATTGTAAGCACTAAATAAGTTACAAATTACTACAGCACTCAACTTTCCTCACTTGTCTAGAGGAAAACAGTTTTTAGTACTTAATAAATAAGCACCTATTCAGGCATGTCTAAAGGTCAGCTCCCGGTGTTTTCTCCTGTCTACCTGATGAATCTGGACATCTTGAGACAATGCAGCAATTGCCTCATGTACAGACAACCCTCTCCTCCTACCACCCAACACTATGACCTGTGAGAGATGCACTTATATAGCCAAACTGGAAGCAAAGTTCTCTTTACCAAAGACAGGCCTAGACAGTCAAGAGGTGAAGGTAAACACTTGCACCGCACCACACTCATCACATAGTCCCTCAAAACCTACACCACCAAAACACACACGCAGAACCACAAAACACACACCTACATTTGCAGAGGCTCTCTGTACTAATCTGCCCAAACAACAGAGACCTCCAAAGCAGAAATGCAAGCAACCTCCACCCCCCCAACACAACCCAAATGACACATAGTCCACATACTCAGTGTGCCACTCAACTACAGCCCATAAGGCATAACGTACCCAACACTCTAGTCATAGGTGACTCTATAGTCAGGTACACTGATGTTCCACTCACCAGACTAAACAAGGAAAAAGTTACTGTCAGCTGCCTGTCAGGTGCCAGGATCCGCCACATAACGCATGGACTCAGGTCACTCCACAACAAGTACAAATATGACTCTGTCATTGTCCATGTTGGTGTGAATGACCTGAGACGTACCTCCCTGGACTACATGAAAAGAGAAATGGAGGAGCTCTCTGATCTTGTAGCCCAGGCCGGTATGACCCTAGCCCTGAGTAGCATCCTGCCATCACCCAGAATGACACCACAGTACAACGACAAAATGATTAACTTTAACAGTTGGCTAAGCTTCTGGTGTCATTCTAAGGGAATCCAGTATCTGTCTGCCTGGGATGAGATGATCGACAGAGCACGCTGCTTTGCCAGAGATGGCCTGCACCTGTCGCCCTTGGGATTCCGGATACTGGCATAGGCTCTTGCCACCCCTATAGTGCCTTTTTTAGGCAAGGTTCAAATGACAAATTCACCACCGTAACAGGTACAAGCAAGCAAAATCTGAGGGTAATGCTACTCAATGCTAGAAGTCTAAACCTCAAAATGCACTCACTCGAGGCACTCCTTAAAATGGAGAACATTGACATCTGTGCAGTGACAGAGACATGGTTCAAAGCTCCAGAGAGCACCCCTGCATTACCAGGCTATAATTCATACCACACCATTCGGCCACCAAACCCGGACCGAAACACTAAAGGTGGAGATGTGTCCATATTCATTAAGGATATCCACACCTCCAACCTAGTCACTCAGCATAATGCATCCGAGATTATCCAAGTTCAACTAACTCTGGGCAAAACCACAATCCAGACTGTAGCTTGCTACAGACCCCCCACCATGCCCCAGGATTCCCACTCCTCTTTTCTTGATACACTGGAAAATATTAAGCTACAACGCAACACTCTAATAATGGGTGATTTCAACTACCCTACCATTAACTGGGAAAATGACTCATGTACCAACTCTTTTGCTCAATGTTTTCTGGAAATCATAAATTCCAACGCTTTGGATCAACTTATCCACACCTCCACCAGAGGCAGCAATATCCTAGACCTGGTCATCACCAACATGGCTGACCGATGTTCCACACCAGAGGTCAGCTCCTCATTGGTCAGATCCGACCACAAGCTAATCACCCTAGACATCCACATCCCGCTCCCTCCCCCCATTAGGTAAACAACTGTAAAATTTTCTCCAAAGCCAACTTCACGCTTCTTAAGACAGAAGTGGCAAACTTCATGACACCCATGCAGATGGACAATAGAGGTACGACTGCTGAATCCTACACAAATGCACTTTATAAGCACTTACACGAGTGCATGGATCATGCTATCCCTAACAGAACCAAGATGCTATCCTCCAAAAAAAGGATGCCAATCTGGTGGTCTTCTGCCATAAACAAACTCTACAACAGAAGAAAGAAACCGTTGCAAAAAAGAGTAAAATCCCACGATTGGAGGAACTCCCTGGTCAGCCTCAGTAAGAAGCTGAGATCCCTCATAAAATCCTCCAAAGCTAGTTATGAAAACAAAATTGCCACTGATTCTAAAGACAACCACAAAGCATTTTATAGATATGTTAAAAATCTCAATGGCAACACTCAGATCTGCTCTGAGTTACAGCACAATGACACTAAATATACAGAAGCAACTGATATTGCCAACATCCTGGCAGATAGGTTCAGTGCTAACTTTACCCCCCTCTCACCCTCTAAAGGACCCATCTTTATACCGGAAGAATGCAAAGTTATTGTAATCATAGCTGCACAGGTAAAAACTTCACTCTCCAAAGCCAAGAACACAGCATCCATGGAACCTGACAACATCCCAGGCTGCCTTCTACATTAACTACAGAATGAACTGGCACCCCACCTAAGTACCATGTTCAATCATAGCCTCACCTCAGGCTTTGTGCCCATTGAATGGCGCACCACGACAGTTATCCCACTCCACAAAGGGGGGGGGGCACAACAAACCCTGGGAACTACCGCCCCATTAGCCTGACGAGCCTCGTCTGCAAGGCCATGGAACGTATCATCATCATGGAACTCATAAACGAAGACATTGGAGATCTCCAAACCCTGGACCCCACACAGTTTGGGTTTGTAAAAGGCAGATCATGTCTCCTAAACCTGATAGACTTCTTTGAAGTAGTCACCAAGGCCATGGATGAGAGTACGGTGGTTCACACAGCCTATCTAGATCTCACCAAGGCGTTCAACACCATCCCCCACTCTGGAATTATAGATAAACTCACTAAACTAGGTATAAATCCCTATGTTACAAGATGGGTTGCCAACTGGCTTACTGAAAGAACCCACACTGTGAAAGTAGCAGACTCCAAATCAGACTTCAGACCAGTGACAAGTGGAGTACCACAGGGTTCAGTCCTGGGTCCTCTCCTGTTTGGTATCTACTTCTCTGAAGTACAGGCTAACACAGAAGGTCTTTGGCTAACTAAATTTGCAGATGACTGCAAACTAGGAACCATAATTGAAACTCCTAATGATGTGGACATCCTACAAAAGGGCCTCACTGAGACAGATGCCTGGTGTCAAAGACATGGTCTCAAGCTCAATGCCAAAAAGTGCATTGTCATCCCCTTTGGTACAAATTCTGTACCCATGAACTACCACATAGGCGGAAGTCTACTTAACACCAAAAGTGTGATAAGTGACCTTGGGACACAGGTGGACAGTAGTCTCTCCTTTGATAATCACATCGCCACAGTGGTCAGGAAATCTTTCTACATGGCACACCTCATCACAAAAGGTTTCTCATCCAGAAGATAAGAGGTCATTGTTCCCCTCTACTCATCATTCATTAGACCCATTATAGAGTACAACGCCCCTTTTGGTATGTACCTCACAAGACATCTAAAACAACTGGAAAGGCCACAAAAATACCTCACAAAGAGGATTACTGGCCTCAAACAGATGTCTTACGCAGACCGTCTCAAAAAGCTCCAGCTTTACTCCGTCGCATATCACCTACACAGATGCGATCTCTGCCTAACATACAAAGCTATGTCAAACCCAGAGCAGTTGGACATGCTCCACTTAAAGCAATCCCGATCCCTCTGAGCTACACGCTCTAGGGACCTAAACCTTGTCACCACAATAAACAGAATGTGCTGGAGGGATAGATTCCTCTCCCAGAGACTTTCCATACTCTGGAACAGACTACCTATCTATGTCAAACAGAGCCCCTCATTAGCACTCTTCAAGAAAAATCTTGATGATTGGATGGGTAATAGGAAATACACACGGGGGATCACTTCTGTGATTCTGCTTGACAGGGGCACAGGAAAATAATTTTCTTGGGTGGCGAAAGCCAGGGTACATTTTTGGCTAGGCTTGTATAGGCCCTACGGCCAATAGCCTAGCACCTACCTATGAACCTATGTTGATTACTGGCTATGTTGGTGGATGACTGGTTTATTATACTAGATACTTATTGTTGGAGGCTGAGCAGGTGTTGATTACTGGCTACACTGGTGGATGACTGGTTTATTATACCAGATACTTACTGTTGGAGGCAGAGCAGGTGTTGATCACTGGCTACATTGCTGGAGGACTTGTTTATAATACTAGATACTTATTGTTGGAGGTTGAGCAAGTGTTGATCACGGCTACGTTGGTGGATGACTGGTTTATGTTACCAGATACTTATTGCAGGCTGAGCAGGTGTTGATCACAGGCAACATTGGTGGATGACTGGTTTATGATACTAGGTTGTTATTGGTGATTGAGCAGGTGTTGATCATTGGCTAGGATGGTGGATGATTGGTTCATTATACTAGATACTTATTGCTGGAGGCTGAGCAGGTGTTGATCACTGGCTACATTGGTGGATAACTGGTTTATCATACTAGGCACTTATTGTTGGAGGGAGAGAAGGTGCTGATTACTGGCTACATTGGTGGATGATTGATTTATGATACTAGATACTTATTGCTGGAGGGAGAGCAGGTATAGATCACTGGTTATGTTGGTTGATGACTGGTTTATGATACTAGATACCTATTGGAGGCTGAGCAGGTGGAGATCACTGGCTACATAGTTGTGTGATTGGTTTATTATACTATACACTTATTGTTGGAGGCTGAGCAGGTGGTGATCACTGGCTAAATTGGTGGATGACTGTTTTATTATACTATATACTTATTGTTGGAGGCTGAGCAGGTTATGATCACTGGCTACATTGATGGAGGACTGGTTTATTATACTAGATACTTACTGTTGGAGGTTGAACAGGTGTTGACCACTGGCTACGTTGGTGGATGACTGGTTTATGATACTAGATACTTATTGCTGGAGTCTGAGCAGGTGCTGATCACTGGCTATGATGGTGGATGATTGGTTTATGATACAAGATACTTATTGGAGGCTGAGCAGGTGTTGATCACTGGCTACATTATGGATGATTGGTTTATGATACTAGACACTTATTGGAAGCTGAACAGGTGTTGATCACTGGCTACGTTGGTGGATGACTGGTTTATTACACTAGATACTTATTGTTGGAGGCTGAGCAGGTGGAGATCACTGGCTACATTATGGATGATTGGGTTATGATACTAGATTCACTGAAGGTATACTCGACTGACTAAAACACACCAGAAATCCAAAAATTCAGTAGAGGAAACCGCAACCACGCCAACACTATAGGCGAAATGAATCACTGAATAAAAAGTTTATAAACTTTTTATTCAGCGATTCATTTCGCCTATAGTGTTGGTGTGGTTGCGGTTTCCTCTACTGAATTTTTGTATTTCTTATGATACTAGATACTTATTGGAGGCTGAACAGGTGTTGATCACTGGCTACGTTGGTGGATGACTGGTTTATTACACTAGATACTTATTGTTGGAGGCTGAGCAGGTGTTGATCACTGGCTACGTTGGTGGATGACAGATTTATTATACTAAATACTTATTACTGGAGGCTGAGCAGGTGTTGATCATTGGTTACGTTGGTGGATGACTGGTTTATGATACTAGATACTTATTGTTGGTGGTTGAGCCGGTGGTGAAATCTGGCTGCGTTGGTGGAGGATTGTTTTATGATACTAGATCCTTATTGTTGGAGGAAGAGCAGGTGTTGATCACTGGCTACGTTGGTGGATGATTGGTTTATGATACTAGATACTTATTGTTGGAGGCTGAGCAGGCATTGATCACTGGCTGCAACGGTGGATGATTAATACTAGATACTTATTGTTAGAGGTTGAGCAGGTGTTGATAACTGGCTATGTTGGTGGATGACTGGATTATGATACTAGATACTTATTGTTGGAGGCTGAGCAGGTTTTGATAACTGGCTACATTGGTGGATGATTGGTTTATGATACTATATACTTATTGTTGGAGGGAGAGCAGGTGTTGATCATTGGCTACATTGGTGGATGACTGATTTATGAAACTAGATACGTATTGCTGGAGGCTGAGCAGGTGCTGATCACTGGCTATGATGGTGGATGATTGGTTTATGATACAAGATACTTATTGTTGGAGACTGAGCAGGTGTTGATTACTGGCTAAGTTGGTGGATGACAGGTTTATGATACTAGATACTTATTGTTGGAGGCTGAGCAGGTGTTGATCACTGGCTGCAATGGTGGATGATTAATACTAGATACTTATTGTTAGAGGTTGAGCAGGTGTTGATCACTGGCTATGTTGTTGGATGACTAGTTTATGATACTAGATACTTATTGTTGGAGGCTGAGCAGGTGTTGATAACTGGGTATGTTGGTGGATGATTGGTTTATGATACTTGATACTTACTGTTGGAGGCTGAGCAGGTTTTGATCACTGGCTACGTTGGTGTAGGACTGGTTTATTATACTAGATACTTATTGCTGGAGGCTGAGCAGGTGTTGATTACTGGCTACGTTGGTGGATGATTGGTTTATGATACTAGATACTTATTGGAGGCTGAGCAGGTGTTGATCACTGGCTACATTGTTGGATGATTGGTTCATGAAACTAGATACTTATTTTTGGAGGCTGAGCAGGTGTTGATCACTGGCTATGTTGGTGGATGATTGGTTTATGATACTAGATACTTACTGGAGGCTGAGCAGGTGTTGATTACTGATTACATTGGTGAATGACTGGTTTATGAAACTAGTTACTTATTGTTGGACACTGAGCAGGTGTTGATCACTGGCTACGTTACGGATGATTGGTTTATGATACTAGATACTTATTGTTGGAGGCTGAGCAGGTGTTGATCACTGGCTACGTTGGTGGATGACTGGTTTATTACACTAGATACTTATTGTTCGAGGCTGAGCAGCTGTTGATCCCAGGCTACGTTAGTGGATGACTGGTTTATTATACTAGATACTTATTGTAGGGGGCTGAGCAGGTGTTGATCACTGGCTACATTGGTGGATGACAACTTTATTTTACCAGATACTTTTTGTTGGAGGCTGAGCAGGTGTTGATCACTCGCTACGTTGGTGGACTGGTTTATGATACTACATACTTATTGTTAGAGGTTGAGCAGGTGTTGATCACTGGCTACGTTGGTGGATGATTGGTTTATGATACTAGATACTTATTTTTGGAGGCTGAGCAGGTGTTTATCACTGGCTACTTTGGTGGATGACTGGTTTATGACACTAGATACTTATTGTTGGATGCTGAGCAGGTGCTGATCACTGGCTACATTGTTGGATGACTGGTTTATTACACCAGACACTTATTTTGGAGGCAGACACTTACTGTTGGAGGCTGAGCGGGTGTTTATCACTGGCTATGTTGGTGGATGACTGGTATATGATACCAGATACTTATTGTTGGAGGTTGAGCAGGTTTTGATCACGGGCTACGTGGGTGGATGACTGGATTGTTATACTAGATACTTATTGTTGGAGGTGTTGATCATTGGCTACGCTGGTGGAGGACTGGTTTATGATACTAGATACTTGGAGGTTGAGCAGGTGTTGACCACTGGCTATGTTGGTGGATGATTAGTTTATGATACTAGATACTTATTGTTGGAGGCTGAGTAGGTGTTAATCACTGGCTACATTGGTGGATGATTGGCTAACGTTTTTAGATACTTATTGCTGGAGGCTGAGCAGGTGTTGATGACTGGCTATGTTGGTGGATGATTGTTTTGTTATACTAGATACTTATTGCTGGAGGCTGAGCAGGTGCTGATCACTGGCTACGTTGGTGGATGACTGGTTTATTTTACTAGATGCTTATTGGAGGCTGAACAAGTGTTGATCACTAGCTATGTTGGTGGATGATTGGTTTATTATACTAGATACATATTGTTGGAGGCTGAGCAGGGGTTGATCACTAGCTACGTTGGGGGATGACTGGTTTATGATACTAGTTATTGGAGGTTGAGCAAGTGTTGATCACTGGCTACGACGGTGATGATTGGTTTATTATACTAGATACTTATTCCTTGAGGCTGAGCAGGTGTTGATCACTGGCTACATTGGTAGATAACTGGCTTACTATACTAGATACTTATTGTTGGATGGAGAGCAGGTGTTGATCACTGGCTACATTGGCGGATAATTGATTTATAATACTAGATACTTGCTGCTGGAGGGAGAGCAGGTGTTGATCACTGGCGACATTGGTGGATGACTGGTTTATGATACTAGATACTTATTGTTGGAGGCTGAGCAGTTGTTGATCACTGGCTACATTGCTGGATAACTGGTTTACCATACTAGATACTTATTGTTGGAGGCTGTGCAGGTGTTAACACTGGCTATATTGGTGGATGATTAGTTTATTATACTAGATACTTACTGTTGGAGGCTGAGCATGTGTTGATCACTGGCTACGTTGGTGGATGACTGGCTTATTATACTAGATTCTTATTGTTGGAGGCTGAGCAGGTGTTGAACACTGGCTATGATGGTGGATGATTGGTTTATGATACAAGATACTTACTGGAGGCTGAGCAGGTGTTGATCACTGGCTACATTATGGATGATTGGTTTATGATACTAGATACTTATTGGAGGCTGAACAGGTGTTGATCATTGGCTACGTTGGTCGATGACTGGTTTATTACACTAGATACTTATTGTTGGAGGCTGAGCAGGTGGAGATCACTGGCTACATTATGGATGATTGGGTTATGATACTAGATACACTGAATGTGTACTTGACTGACTAAAACACACCAGAAATCCAAAAAGTCAGTAGAGGAAACCGCAAGCACGCCAACACTATAGGCAAAGTGAATCACTGAATAAAAAGTTTACTTTTTATTCAGTGATTCATTTCGCCTATAGTGTTGGCGTGGTTGCGGTTTCCTCTACTGACTTTTTGGATTTCTTATGATACTAGATACTTATTGGAGGCTGAACAGGTGTTGATCACTGGCTACGTTGGTGGATGACTGGTTTATTACGCTAGATACTTATTGTTGGAGGCTGAGCAGGTGTTGATCACTGGCTACGTTGGTGGATGACAGATTTATTATACTAGATACTTATTACTGGAGGCTGAGCAGGTGCTGATCATTGGCTACGTTGGTGGATGACTGGTTTATGATACTAGATACTTATTGTTGGTGGTTGAGCAGGTGGTGAAAACTGGCTACGTTGGTGGAGGATTGTTTTATGATACTAGATCCTTATTGTTGGAGGAAGAGCAGGTGTTGATCACTGGCTACGTTGGTGGATGATTGGTTTATGATACTAGATACTTATTGTTGGAGGCTGAGCAGGCATTGATCACTGGCTGCAACGGTGGATGATTAATACTAGATACTTATTGCTAGAGGTTGAGCAGGTGTTGATAACTGGCTATGTTGGTGGATGACTTAATTATGATACTAGATACTTATTGTTGGAGGCTGAGCAGGTGTTGATAACTGGCTAGTTTGGTGGATGATTGGTTTATGATACTATATACTTATTGTTGGAGGGAGAGCAGGTGTTGATCATTGGCTACGTTGGTTGATGACTGATTTATGAAACTAGATACGTATTGCTGGAGGCTGAGCAGGTGCTGATCACTGGCTATGATGGTGGATGATTGGTTTATGATACAAGATACTTATTGGAGGCTAAGCAGGTGTTGATCACTGGATACATTGGTGGATGATTGGTTTATGATACTAGATACTTATTGTTGGAGGCTGAGCAGGTGTTGATTACTGGCTAAGTTGGTGGATGACAGGTTTATGATACTAGATACTTATTGTTGGAGGCTGAGCAGGTGTTGATCACTGGCTGCAATGGTGGATGATTAATACTAGATACTTATTGTTAGAGGTTGAGCAGGTGTTAATCACTGGCTATGTTGTTGGATGACTGGTTTATGATACTAGATACTTAGTGTTGGAGGCTGAGCAGGTGTTGATAACTGGGTATGTTGGTGGATGATTGGTTTATGATATTTGATACTTACTGTTGGAGGCTGAGCAGGTTTTGAGCACTAGCTACATTGGTGTAGGACTAGTTTATTATACTAGATACTTATTGCTGGAGGCTGAGCAGGTGTTGATTACTGGCTACATTGGTGGATGATTGGTTTATGATACTAGATACTTATTGGAGGCTGAGCAGGTGTTGATCACTGGCTACATTGTTGGATGATTGGTTCATGAAACTAGATACTTATTTTTGGAGGCTGAGCAGGTGTTGATCACTGGCTATGTTGGTGGATGATTGGTTTATGATACTAGATACTTACTGGAGGCTGAGCAGGTGTTGATTACTGATTACATTGGTGAATGACTGGTTTATGAAACTAGTTACTTATTGTTGGACGCTGAGCAGGTGTTGATCACTGGCTACGTTACGGATGATTGGTTTATGATACTAGATACTTATTGTTGGAGGCTGAGCAGGTGTTGATCACTGGCTACGTTGGTGGATGACTGGTTTATTATACTAGATACTTATTGTTCGAGGCTGAGCAGGTGTTGATCACTGGCTACGTTGTTGGATGACAGGTTTTATTATACTAGATACTTATTGTTGAAGGCTGAGCAGACGTTGATCACTGGCTACGTTGGTGCAGGACTGGTTTATGATACTAGACACTTATTGTTGGAGGCTGAGCAGCTGTTGATCCCAGGCTACGTTAGTGGATGACTGGTTTATTATACTAGATACTTATTGTAGGGGGCTGAGCAGGTGTTGATCACTGGCTACATTGGTGGACTGGTTTATGATACTACATACTTACTGTTAGAGGTTGAGTAGGTGTTGATCACCGGCTTCGTTGGTGGATGATTGGTTTATGATACTAGATACTCCCTCCTTCCTAGCCTCTCCTGTATTTCCTCTTTATTTCCTCTTTATATCCTTTCAAAAAAAATTACATCACCATCTAAGGTCAAATTGGCTCTGTCAGTGCTTTAATCCTGGCTAATCCTTTCTCCAATTTGTATAGATCTTCTCCTTTATGCATCCCCTCTTTATTTACTTTCTCCCCTCTCCTCTTAACTAAAGTTAAGTGCCCAGTAGGAGAATTAGTATACTGGAATCTGTGTTAATATTTTGTAAACTCAATATTGTATAATACTTTTACACTTTAATGTATATGTTTATTATAATTAACACTTTACTGTATCTCTTCTGTTGCATGAGAGAAATTATGTTTTTTTTTGCTTTTTTTCCTTGTATGATCTTAATGTATTAATTTACTGTCACTGTGGAGCTTTTCTTCCCGGGCCTCCACTGAAAATGGACATGTAATCCAGATGGACTATCCCGGTCAACAAATGTAAAATAAAATAAATAAATAAATAGATACTTATTTTTGGAGGCTGAGCAGGTGTTTATCACTGGCTACTTTGGTGGATGACTGGTTTATGACACTGGATACTTATTGTTGGATGCTGAGCAGGTGCTGATCACTGGCTACATTGTTGGATGACTGGTTTATTATACTAGACACTTATTGTTGGAGGCAGACACTTACTGTTGGAGGCTGAGCGGGTGTTTATCACTGGCTATGTTGGTGGATGACTGGTATATGAAACCAGATACTTATTGTTGGAGGTTGAGCAGGTGTTGATCACAGGCTACGTGGGTGGATGACTGGATTATTATACTAGATACTTATTGTTGGAGGCTGAGCAGGTGTTGATCATTGGCTACGCTGGTGGAGGACTGGTTTATGATACTAGATACTTGGAGGTTGAGCAGGTGTTGACCACTGGCTATGTTGGTGGATGATTAGTTTATGATACTAGATACTTATTGTTGGAGGCTGAGTAGGTGTTAATCACTGGCTACGTTGGTGGATGACTGGCTAACGTTATTAGATACTTATTGCTGGAGGCTGAGCAGGTGTTGATGACTGGCTATGTTGGCGGATGATTGTTTTGTTATACTAGATACTTATTGCTGGAGGCTGAGCAGGTGCTGATCACTGGCTACGTTGGTGGATGACTGGTTTATTTTACTAGATGCTTATTGGAGGCTGAACAAGTGTTGATCACTAGCTATGTTGGTGGATGATTGGTTTATTATAGATACATATTGTTGGAGGCTGAGCAGGGGTTGATCACTAGCTACGTTGGGGGATGACTGGTTTATGATACTAGTTATTGGAGGTTGAGCAAGTGTTGATCACTGGCTACGACGGTGGATGATTGGTTTACTATACTAGATACTTATTTCTGGAGGCTGAGCAGGTATTGATCACTGGCTACATTGGTAGATAACTGGCTTACTATACTAGATACTTATTGTTGGATGGAGAGCAGGTGTTGATCACTGGCTACATTGGCGGATGATTGATTTATAATACTAGATACTTGCTGCTGGAGGGAGAGCAGGTGTTGATCACTGGCGACGTTGGTGAATGACTGGTTTATGATACTAGATACTTATTGTTGGAGGCTGAGCAGTTGTTGATCACTGGCTACATTGCTGGATAACTGGTTTACTATACTAGATACTTATTGCTGGAGGCTGTGCAGGTGTTAACACTGGCTATATTGGTGGATGATTAGTTTATTATACTAGATACTTACTGTTGGAGGCTGAGCATGTGTTGATCACTGGCTATGTTGGTGGATGACTGGTTTATTATACTAGATTCTTATTGTTGCAGGCTGAGCAGGTGTTGAACACTGGCTATATTGGTGGATGATTGGTTTATTATACTAGATACTTACTGTTGGAGGCTGAGCACATGTTGATCACTGGCTATGTTGGATTATTGTTTTTTTTTATACTAGATACTTACTGTTGGAGGCTTAGCAGGTGTTGATCACTTCTGTGGTTCTGCTTGACAGGGGCACAGGAAAATAATTTTCTTGGGTGGCGAAAGCCAGGGTACATTTTTGGCTAGGCTTGTATAGGCCCTACGGCCAATAGCCTAGTACCTACCTATGAGCCTATGTTGATTACTGGCTATGTTGGTGGATGACTGGTTTATTATACTAGATACTTATTGTTGGAGGCTGAGCAGGTGTTGATTACTGGCTACGTTGGTGGATGACTGGTTTATTATACCAGATACTTACTGTTGGAGGCAGAGCAGGTGTTGATCACTGGCTACGTTGGTGGAGGACTTGTTTATAATACTAGATACTTATTGTTGGAGGTTGACCAAGTGTTGATCATGGCTACATTGGTGGATGACTGGTTTATGTTACTAGATACTTATTGCAGGCTGAGCAGGTGTTGATCACAGGCAACATTGGTGGATGACTGGTTTATGATACTAGATAGTTATTGGTGATTGAGCAGGTGTTGATCATTGGCTAGGATGGTGGATGATTGGTTCATTATACTAGATACATATTGCTGGAGGCTGAGCAGGTGTTGATCACTGGCTACATTGGTGGATAACTGGTTTATCATACTAGGCACTTATTGGAGGGAGAGAAGGTGCTGATTACTGGCTACATTGGTGGATGATTGATTTATGATACTAGATACTTATTGGAGGCTGAGCAGGTGGAGATCACTGGCTACATAGTTGGATGATTGGTTTATTATACTATACACTTATTGTTGGAGGCTGAGCAGGTGGTGATCACTGGCTAAATTGGTGGATGACTGTTTTATTATACTATATACATATTGTTGGAGGCTGAGCAGGTTATGATCACTGGCTATATTGATGGAGGACTGGTTTATTATACTAGATACTTACTGTTGGAGGTTGAGCAGGTGTTGACAACTGGCTACGTTGGTGGATGACTGGTTTATGATACTAGATACTTATTGCTGGAGGCTGAGCAGGTGCTAATCACTGGCTATGATGGTGGATGATTGGTTTATGATACAAGATACTTATTGGAGGCTGAGCAGGTGTTGATCACTGGCTACATTATGGATGATTGGTTTATGATACTAGATACTTATTGGAGGCTGAACAGGTGTTGATCACTGGCTACGTTGGTGGATGACTGGTTTATTACACTAGATACTTATTGTTGGAGGCTGAGCAGGTGGAGATAACTGGCTACATTATGGATGATTGGGTTATGATACTAGATACTTATTGGAGGCTGAACAGGTTTTGATCACTGGCTATGTTGGTGGATGACTGGTTTATTACACTAGATACTTATTGTTGGAGGCTGAGCAGGTGTTGATCACTGGCTACATTGGTGGATGACAGATTTATTATACTAGATACTTATTATTGGAGTCTGAGCAGGTGTTGATTATTGGCTACCTTGGTGGATGACTGGTTTATGATACTAGATACTTATTGTTGGAGGTTGAGCAGGTGGTGAAAACTGGCTACGTTGGTGGAGGATTGTTTTATGATACTAGATCCTTATTGTTGGAGGAAGAGCAGGTGTTGATCACTGGCTACGTTGGTGGATGATTGGTTTATGATACTAGATACTTATTGTTGGAGTCTGAGCAGGCATTGATCACCGGCTGCAACGGTGGATGATTAATACTAGATACTTATTGTTAGAGGTTGAGCAGGTGTTGATAACTGGCTATGTTGGTGGATGACTGGATTATGATACTAGATACTTATTGTTAGAGGCTGAGCAGGTGCTGATAACTGGCTACATTGGTGGATGATTGGTTTATGATACTATATACTTATTGTTGGAGGGAGAGCAGATGTTGATCATTGGCTACGTTGGTGGATGACTGATTTATGAAACTAGATACTTATTGCTGGAGGCTGAGCAGGTGCTGATCACTGGCTATGATGGTGGATGATTGGTTTATGATACAAGATACTTATTGGAGGCTAAGCAGGTGTTGATCACTGGATACATTGGTGGATGATTAGTTTATGATACTAGATACTTATTGTTGGAGGCTGAGCAGGTGTTGATTACTGGCTAAGTTGGTGGATGACAGGTTTATGATACTAGATACTTATTGTTGGAGGCTGAGCAGGTGTTGATCACTGGCTGCAATGGTGGATGATTAATACTGGATACTTATTGTTAGAGGTTGAGCAGGTGTTAATCCCTGGCTATGTTGTTGGATGACTGGTTTATGATACTAGATACTTATTGTTGGAGGCTGAGCAGGTGTTGCTAACTGGGTACATTGGTGGATGATTGGTTTATGATACTTGATACTTACTGTTGGAGGCTGAGCAGGTGTTGATCACTGGCTACGTTGGTGTAGGACTGGTTTATTATACTAGATACTTATTGCTGGAGGCTGAGCAGGTGTTGATTACTGGCTACATTGGTGGATGATTGGTTTATGATACTAGATACATATTGGAGTCTGAGCAGGTGTTGATCACTGGCTACATTGGTGGATGATTGGTTAATGAAACTAGATACTTATTTTTGGAGGCTGAGCAGGTGTTGATCACTGGCTATGTTGGTGGATGATTGGTTTATGATACTAGATACTTACTGGAGGCTGAGCAGGTGTTGATTACTGATTACTTTGGTGAATGACTGGTTTATGAAACTAGTTACTTATTGTTGGATGCTGAGCAGGTGTTGATCACTGGCTACATTACGGATGATTGGTTTATGATACTAGATACTTATTGTTGGAGGCTGAGCAGGTGTTGATCACTGGCTACGTTGGTGGATGACTGGTTTATTCTACTAGATACTTATTGTTCGAGGCTGAGCAGGTGTTGATCACTGGCTACGTTGTTGGATGACAGGTTTTATTATATTAGATACTTATTGTTGAAGGCTGAGCAGACGTTGATCACTGGCTAAGTTGGTGCAGGACTGGTTTATGATACTAGACACTTATTGTTGGAGGCTGAGCAGCTCTTGATCCCAGGCTACGTTAGTGGATGACTGATTTATTATACTAGATACTTATTGTAGGGGGCTGAGCTGGTGTTGATCACTGGCTACATTGGTGGATGACAACTTTATTTTACCAGATACTTTTTGTTGGAGGCTGAGCAGGTGTTGATCACTCACTACGTTGGTGGACTGGTTTACGATACTACATACTTATTGTTAGAGGTTGAGCAGGTGTTGATCACCAGCTACGTTGGTGGATGATTGGTTTATGATACTAGATACTTATTTTTGGAGGCTGAGCAGGTGTTGATCACTGGGTACTTTGGTGGATGACTGGTTTATGACACTAGATACTTATTGTTGGATGCTGAGCAAGTGCTGATCACTGGCTACATTGTTGGATGACTTGTTTATTACACTAGACACTTATTTTGGAGGCTGAGCGGGTGTTTATCACTGGCTATGATGGTGGATGACTGGTATATGATACTAGATACTTATTGTTGGAGGTTGAGCAGGTGTTGATCACGGGCTACGTGGGTGGATGACTGGATTATTATACCAGATACTTATTGTTGGAGGCTGAGCAGGTGTTGATCATTGGCTACGCTGGTGGAGGACTGGTTTATGATACTAGATACTTGGAGGTTGAGCAGGTGTTGACCACTGGCTATGTTGGTGGATGATTAGTTTATGATACTAGATACTTATTGTTGGAGGCTGAGTAGGTGTTAATTACTGGCTACATTGGTGGATGACTGGCTAACGTTATTAGATACTTATTGCTGGAGGCTGAGCAGGTGTTGATGACTGGCTATGTTGGTGGATGATTGTTTTATTATACTAGATACTTATTGCTGGAGGCTGAGCAGGTGCTGATCACTAGCTACATTGGTGGATGACTGGTTTATTTTACTAGATGCTTATTGGAGGCTGAACAAGTGTTAATCACTAGCTATGTTGGCGGATGATTGGTTTATTATACTAGATACATATTGTTGGTGGCTGAGCAGGGGTTGATCACTAGCTACATTGGGGATGACTGGTTTATGATACTAGTTATTGGAGGTTGAGCAAGTGTTGATCACTGGCTACAACGGTGGATGATTGGTTTATTATACTAGATACTTATTGCTGGAGGCTGAGCAGGTGTTGATCACTGGCTACATTGGTAGATAACTGGCTTACTATACTAGATACTTATTGTTGGACGGAGGGCAGGTGTTGATCACTGGCTACATTGGCGGATGATTGATTTATAATACTAGATACTTGCTGCTGGAGGGAGAGCAGGTGTTGATCACTGGCGACGTTGGTGGATGACTGGTTTATGATACTAGATACTTATTGTTGGAGGCTGAGCAGATATTAATCACTGGCTACATTGCTGGATAACTGGTTTACTATACTAGATACTTATTGTTGGAGGCTGTGCAGGTGTTAACACTGGCTACATTGGTGGATGATTAGTTTATTATACTAGATACTTACTGTTGGAGGCCGAGTACGTGTTGATCACTGGCTACGTTGGTGGATGACTGGTTTATTATACTAGATACTTATTGTTGGAGGTTGAGCAGGTGTTGAACACTGGCTATATTGGTGGATGATTGGTTTATTATACTAGATACTTACTGTTGGAGGCTAAGCACATGTTGATCACTGGCTATGTTGGATTATTGTTTTTTTATACTAGATACTTACTGTTGGAGGCTTAGCAGGTGTTGATCACTAGCTACAATGGTGAATGACTGGTTTATGATACTAGATACATATTGTTGGAGGCTGAGCAGGTGTTGATCACTGGCTACATTGGTGAATGACTGGTTTATTATACTAGATACTTATTTTTGGAGGGTGAGCAGGTGTTGATCACTGGCACCATTGGTGGTGGACTGGTTTATGATACTAGATACTTATTGTTGGAGGTTGAGAACGTGTTGTTCACTGGCTATGTTGGTGGATGATTGGTTTATAATACTAGATAATTACTGTTGGAGAGTGAGCAGGTGTTGATCACTGGCTACGTTGGTAGATGATTGGTTTATGATACTAGATACTTACTGGAGGCTGAGCAGGTGTTGGTCACTGGCTACGTTGGTGGATGATTGGTTTATGATACTAGATACTTATTGTTGGAGGGAGAGCAGGTGTTGATCACTGGCTACGTTGGTAGATGATTGGTTTATGATACTAGATACTTACTGGAGGCTGAGCAGGTGTTGATCACTGGCTACGTTGGTGGATGATTGGTTTATGATACTAGATACTTACTGTTGGAGGCTGAGCAGGTGTTGATCACTGGCTATGCTGGTGTATGATTGGTTTATTATACTAGATACATATTGTTGGAGGCTGAGTTGATGTTGATCAGTGGCTACGTTGGTGGATGACCGGTTTATGATAATAGATACTTGTTGTTGGAGGCTGAGCAGGTGTTGATCATTGGCTACCTTGGTGGATGACTGGTTTATTATACTAGATACTTACTGTTGGTGGCTGAGCAGGTGTTGATCACAGGCTACATTGGTGGAGGAGTGGTTTATGATAGTAGATACTTATTGTTGGAGGTTGAGCAGGTGTTGATCACTGGCTACATTGGTGGATGATTGGTTTAGGATACTAGATACTTATTGGAGGCTGAGCAGTTGTTGATCACTGGCTACGTTGGTGGATGACTGGTTTATGATACTCAGTACTTATTGCTGTAGGCTGAGTAGGTTTTGATCACTGACTACGTTGGTGGATGACTGGTTTATGATACTAGATACTTATTTTTGGACGCTGAGCAGGTGTTGACCAGTGGCTATGTTGGTGGATGACTGGTTTATGATATTAGATATTTATTGTTGGATGCTTAGTAGGTGTTGATCACTGGCTATGTTGGTGGATGATTGGTTTATTATACTAGATACTTATTGCTAGAGGCTGAGTAGGTGTTGATCACTGGCTACATTGGATGACTGGTTTATTATTCTAGATGCTTATTATTGGAGGCTGTGCAGGTGTTGATCCCTGGCTACATTGCTGGATGATTGGTTTATTATACTATATACGTATTGTTCGAGGCTGAGCAGGTGTTAAACACTGGCTATGTTGGTGGATGACTGGTTTATGATACCAGAAAGTTATTGGAGGTTGAGCAGGTTTTGATTACGGGCTATGATGTTGATGATTGGTTTATTATACTAGATACTTATTGCTGGTGGCTGAGCAACTAGTTTATTATACTAGATACTTATTGTTGGAGAGAGAGAGAGAGCAGGTGTTGATCACTGGCTACTTTGGTGGATGACTGGTTTATGATACTAGATACTTATTGTTGGATGCTGAGCAGGTGTTGATCACTGGTTTATTATACTAGATAGTTATTGTTGGAAGCTGAGCAGGTGTTGATCACTGGCTATGTTGGTGGATGACTGGTTTATGATACTAGATACCTATTGGAGGCTGAGCAGGTGTTGATCACTGGCTACATGGGTGGATGACTGGCTTACGATATTAGATACTTATTGCTGGAGGCTGAGCAGGTATTGATGACTGGCTATGTTGGTAGATGATTGGTTTATTATACTATATACTTATTGCTGGAGGCTGGGCAGGTGTTGATCACTAGCTACGTTGGGGGATGACTGGTTTATGATACTAATTATTTGAGGTTGAGCAGGTGTTGATCACTGACTACGATGGTGGATGATTGGTTTATTATACTAGATACTTATTGCTGGAGGCTGAGCTGGTGTTGATCACTGGCTACATTGGTGGATAACTGGTTTACTATACTAGATACTTATTGTTGGAGGGAAAGCAGGTGTTGATCACTGGCTAAATTGGCGGATGATTGATTTCTGATACTAGATACTTGCTGCTGGAGGGAGAGCAGGTGTTGATCACTGGCGACGTTGGTGGATGACTGGTTTATGATACTAGATACTTATTGTTGTAGGCTGAGCAGGTGTTGATCACTGCCTACATTGGTGGATGATTGGTTTATGATACTAAATACTTATTGTTGGAGGCTGAGCAGGTGTTGATCACTGGCTATATTGATGGATGATTGGTTTATTATACTGGATACTTATTGTTGGAGGCTCAGCGCATGTTGATCATTGGCTACGTTGGTGGATGACTGGTTTATGATACTAGATACTGTTGGAGGGAGAGCAAGTGTTGATCACTGGCTATGTTGGTGGATGATTGGTTTATGATACTAGATACTTATTGTTGGAGGGAGAGCAGTTGTTGATCACTGACTACATTGCTGGATGATTGGTTTATATTACTAGATACTTATTGGAGGTTGGAGGTTGAGCAGGTGTTGATCACTGGCTACGTTGGTAGATGACTGGTTTATGATACTAGATAGTTATTGTTTGAGGCTCAGCAGGTTTTGATCACTGGCTACATTGGTGGATGACTGGCTTATGATAGTAGATATATATTGCTGGAGGGTGAGCAGGTGTTGATCACTGGGTATGTTGGTGGATGACTAATTTATGATACTAGATACTTATTGTTGGAGGCTGAGCAGTCGTTGATCACTGGCTACATTGGTGGATGACTGGTTTATGATACTAGATATATATTGTAGGAGGCTGAGCAGGTGTTGATCACTGTCTACATTGTGGATGGCTGATTTATTATACTGGATACATATTGTTGGAGGCTGAGCAGGTGTTGATCACTGGCTACATTGGCGGATGACAGGTTTATTATACTAGATACTTATTGGAGGCTTAGCAGGTGTTGATCAATGGCTACATTGGTGGATGATTGGTTTATTATACTAGATACTTATTGTTGGAGGTCGAGCAGGTGTGGATCACTGGCTACATTGGTGGATGACTGGTTTATGATACTAGATACTTATTGCAGGCTGAGCAGGTGTTGATCACTGGCTATGTTGGTGGATGACTGGATTATGATACAAGATAGCTATTGGAGACTGAGCAGGTGTTGATCACTGGCTACATTGGTAGATGACTGGTTTATGATACTATATACTTATTGTTGGAGGCTGAGCAGGTGTTGATCACTGGGTATGTTGGTGGATGACTGATTTATGATACTATATACTTATTGTTGGAGGCTGAGCAGGTGTTGATCACTGGGTACGTTGGTGGATGATTGATTTATTATACTATATACTCATTGCAGGCTGAGCAGGTATTGCTCACTGGCTACGTTGGTGGATGACTGGTTTATGATACTAGATACTTATCGTTGAAGGCTGAGCAGGTGTTGATCACTGGCTATGTTGGTGGATGACTGGTTTATTATACTAGATACTTACTGTTGGAGGCTGAGCAGGTGTTGATCATTGGCTATGTTGGTGGATGACTGGTTTATGATACTAGATACTTATTTTTGGAGCCTGAGCAGGTGTTGATTACTGGCCACGTTGGTGGATGACTGGTTTATTATACTATATACTTATTGCTGGAGGCTGAGCAGGTGTTGATCACTGGCTATATTTTTTTACTTGAAGAGTTGTATGGATGCTGAGCAATCACTGGTGGCTGTTGTCTTTTCCATTCTGAGTAGAACACAGCAGCTACAGTTTCAATATACAGAAATACACATGTTTTTACTTTTACAGAAAAAGACCAAGAGAACATTTTTTTCTCTTTACCTCCAGGATAATCTTCCACAGCAGCAAATTCCTTTAAGGACACAAGCATTTAGAACAATCTATTAGTTTTATCAGCTTAGCATTTAAGAAGTTTCCTCTTCTTTGTGCTTGTCATAGAGTTTATCTCAGTAGTTTCACAAAAGTTTAAATGACACAATAATGCAGGTGAGTCAGTTATGACTACTCTAAGAGGTATCATTTCACTCAGGAAGGCTGTGGAATGGGAGAAGACAACTGAGATACAGCATTTATTTTCAGGTGGTCTGAAACTTTCAAAAAATGTTTTTCCACTTTAGTTACTAAAGTAGCAGTTCAAGAATAATTAGCTCAAGTTTTATTTTTTATTTTAAACAAGAGGCTTGGGCTTCAGGTTGTATTGATACACAGATTTTTATTTTATCTTAAGAAAAGGGACTAGGAGATACTTCAGTCAGTCAACACAAAAATGAAGATTAGAAGAACAGCACAATAAAATTAAAGCAAACCAAATTTCGATTTACTTATTTAGCCCAAGAATGCAAAAAGGGGAAAACTCCAAACAAACTTTTTGTTTTACATGCCTCTTGTAATACATTTCTAAACAATATCTTACCCACACAGGTAGTTGTTGCTGATAGCTTTTCCTCTGTGATCATGCAATATAACAATCCCTTCTGGTAACAACTTTTTGAAGGGTTTGCAGTATTCACAGAACCTGGGGATTTCTCTCGCGTTTTAGTCATCAAAGCTTTAGGCACTTTCTCTGCCTCTTCTCAGCTCTGCTTCCAAATGAAGGGCATTTTCCTAACCTACTTCTTCCCTCCTACATACAGCTCCTAGAACACTGCTTTTCAAATCCTTCTCTGGACAAGAGGCCAGGAACACCGTCCCCTCCAGAGGAACTGGCCACAATATACCTTTGAAGGTAGTTGCTTCCAGTGAGTTGCCTTGCATAAAGTTGCCTCCACTGGTTTGTCTCCATGCTTGGAAACATACCTTCTGTTAGAGGCAGTCATCTATATGTATGTATGTGTGTATGTATATATATATATATATATATATATATATATATATATATATATATATATATATATAAATGTATATATAAAACATAATCTTACATGAATGTATAGTGAGGCAAAAGGGAAAACATACGAGGACCAATAAAGGATATGTTATTGAAATTTTGTGTCCTGCAGGAGGTCAACATGTTCTGATTTACTCAGTGCATGATGACTGCATAAGGTTTAGAGATTGTACAACAGTTCATAAAGCATGTCAATAAACTCCTGGACTATTTGTTGGACAGTGCAACTGGAAAAGGAATGGTGCAAGAACAGCTGGAGAAAAGAGAGAGAGCAAAAGACCAGTAGGAAAAAACTTTGCTGGTTGCAAAGAACATGCTTGAAAAGCAGAGTAAACAAGCGCACACAAAAGATGCTGACGTTATTGGAGCCTGCTCCAGAAGGATTTCAGAGGGGCAGCAGGCAATAGGCAAGACAGGTAATATAGTTAATGAGCTGTATGTTGATGAGTTTGATGAATATTTGGATCTATTTCTGGATTCTTTGGGGTGGTCAGGATGGGAAAAGCTACAGGATAAACTGGGACAGCACTGGCACTGCAAAGTGGAGAGAGGTATACAATGAGATAGAAAAGGATGACAGCCAGCTGGTAACATCTGAGGCCAAACTATGGCCTGCAGTAAGCATATTCCCAATGAAACCAGTTATGCTGTGAAACTGAGGGGCCTGGAATGCTCTTAAGGACTGGGGAATGGTTGGAATAAAGACAGCAATCCACTGAGGAGACAAGAGCCCATAGCATATTGCATTGTACAGAGTATAAAACAAAAACCTGGAAAAGAGATTTTGCTGATGTTTTATACTTGCTGGACCAAGACTGGGTGCAAATAATTAGTGACTTGAATTAGCTTGAGACTACTGATCTCATTAGCAGCTTTAACAGGACTGGAGGAATGTAGGCCAACCAGGTACAAACCAAGAGTTGGGGTAACTGGGTCTCATGTTGCTTACATCTAATGATGGTCAGGGTGGAGAAAAAATGAGTTAGTGATTCCTCTGTTGCCTTATTATTTCATTGTTAGTGAAAGCAGCAGAGGTACTCTACCACCTTCTGGAAAGTGACACTATAGACAACACAAAGAAACTCTTTTAAGGTTGATAAGATAAAGAAGACAGTCAGACACCCTTCGTAAGGGATGCCAGCAACAACCTGCTAACAGGCACACCGGAAATTAAAAGCCGATGGAAAAAGTACTTCCAGCAGTGTCTGAATGTATAAAAACCCACAGAAGCTGTACTGGATGAGAGACACACAACAATGATAGAAGAGGAAGAGCCCACCCCAGAAGAAGTAAGAATATCACTAATGAAGATAAAGTCAAGAAAAGCAGCAGGCTCAGATAAGGCCACAGCAAATACAGGATCATAGGATCACAGGAAGTTACTAGGGTAATGGCCCTAGGGGCCCTTACAAACCTAGCCAAGTTCTACCCTTATTTCCACGATCACTACTTATTGCCCCTGTCCAAGAGAGGCATAGGTGGAACCCCCAAGATAAATTTACATTTACCCATCCAACTGTCCAGATTGGGTTTGTAGAGGGCCAGTAAGGTGGTCTGTTTGACATGAAGTGGGAGTCTCTTCTAAAGGTGTGGCAACCTCTGGGAGACAGATCTGTCCTTCCAGCAGATTCTATTAATATCAAATACCAGGTTAAGGTCTTTAGATGCTGGGTGAGATAGGAGAGAAATGGCTCCTGAGAGTACTCATAGCAGTATGGAGAGAAAGACTGATCCCAGATGAATGAAGAGTAAGCATACTAGTGCCAGTGTACAAGAACAAAGGGAACATTCACAACTCTGGGCAGTATAAAGGTTTCAAACTCCCGTAACACTGCATGAAAGTTCTGGAGAGGGTAATTTATAAATGAAGATGCAGCACAACTGATCTGCTGTTTGCATTGAGACAGATAGTTGAGAAGAAGCTAAAAATGACGAAAGAGTTCAACTGGGCATTCCTAGATTTGGAGAAAGGATATGAAAAGGTCCCAAGAAAGCTGATTTGGGCAATTCTGCATTGGTGTGAAGACACAGAATATAATATAATAATTAGTGCAGGCTATGTACTAGGACAGACTGACTCAAGTATAAACAGTGTACAGTCTCACAAAGGGATTCCACTGCTGCTCATACTCCTAATGGACTACATCAGCAAACAAACTAGAGGGGACAGCTCAACAAAGCTGCTGTATGCAGACAATGTGGCATTACAGGCAGATTGTGAGCAAGAACTTCAGCAAAGGATAGGGGAATGGAATGCAAGGGATGAAACTGACTACAGATAAGATGGTTGTAATGGCAGTAAATGTGGAAGATTAGAAGACATTGGGAATTGAAACAGAAGGGGAAAATAGTGGAACAGGTTAACAGCTTCAAATATCTGGGATGGGTGGTTGAGGAGAAGGGAAGTCTGAATGAGGATGTCAAAGCTAGAATCAGTGGGGCTGCAGCTACCTGGCACAGAGTATCGGGGTAATATGTGACAGAAAAGTGGCAAAGACGCTGAAGAGTAGTACAAAACAGTGGAGTGACCAGTACTGCAGAATGGTACAGAAACAGAGGCAGGGCAGCTGAGGAAGCTAGATGTGATGGAGATGAAGTGCCCCAGATGGCTGGTAGGATGCACTCTGTGGGACAGATGAAGTGAGGACATCAGAGCAAAAGCCCAAGTAGCTCCAATTGCAGAGAAAGTCAAAGAGAAAAGATTATGGTGGTTCAGGCATGTCTGCAAAAAAGCAGAAGACAAGCTGGTGAAGAAACACTGGGACAGACCGAAAGCAGGCAAGAGGAAACAAGGCAATCCGGCAAAGAGATGAATGTACTGTGTGAGAGAAGGCCTACAATAGTCAGGCACAAATGTCAAAGAAGGTAGAACAGTGGCACTGACTACAGACAGAGATGGTGACAGTTGACACAATACCCTGAACCCTATAGAAATGGGAAAAACGGGGTTATTGATGATGATAATGATGATTAATGATGTCCAAAGGATGAAACATCGCCAGGTTCTGTTACATGACCAGAACTTCAAAAAGATGATGGTGACTGACAAGACACTTAGATGGGACATGTGCAACCCAAATACGATTGCAGTCAAGACTAACAATTAGCTCTGTGTAAATCACATTATGTTATCAGCAGCATACAAATATGCATAAAGTAGCAACTTATCACAACAGCAATACCCAGTACTGCAATACCCAGTACTGCTAGTCTCACAACTCCAACCAATAAAGTGCACTTCCAACTCCTAGAAAGTGAATTTCAAAATCTGCTGATGTACAATTAAAGTAGTTGCCACCACACTGTTAGAAACTGCATCTTCAGACACCTATTAACTCTGAGGGTGCTGTATCTCAGAGAAGGGGAATACTCCAAAATTCTGCAACCTCAGGCTTAGTACAAGTCCTCAGTTACAATGGGAACCCATGGAGAGTTAATTTTAATTAGCCTGGTGCCAAAAAGACTCATGAAAATATCTGGATGTCATTAATCCTCAAAGAAGTCATTTCTGCTTGCATGTCTAGGTATTTTATGGCTTTAAGCCTCTAGTTGTAGAGTATACTATATTTAGTATGGGTGATTCTTTCCAGAATTACTACTACAGAAAAATACAGTAATTTTTTTCTTCAACAGTACCCATTTTTTTCACTTCTTCTTTAACAGTTGATACTGGAGTACACCATAGAATAACCACTTAATTTTCAATAATTCTCTGTGATTCATGTTACAGTGCTTCTCAGATACTTGGATATTATAATGGTAACCATTTTAAATGTTGGGACCCACTTCAATCTCAAAATATAGACATCGAATGGCCAAAAAACATACCTGCACATACCAAGTCCGAGCTCACCATTTCTCAGAATATTAACTTTTCTCCAAGGTATGGTGATCTCAGAATTAAGTTTATGGGGGGGGGGGGGGCTTGACCCTCTGCAAAAAAGCAAATTTGAAGGAGAAATGTGATGTGTGATATTTGCTCTTCTGCATTCCCCCCCCCCCCCTGTTTGTCAGCACTCAGCATTATGAGTGTAGATATTTCTATAGGAAGCATATTGTAATGTTTATAGAGTTTCCAGTGTATTAACCTTGCTGTATTACTCTCTCTCTCTCTTTAATAATACCAACTACCAGCCATAACTATTTTGCAGCTACTCACAAGAATTCAATCATTTACAGTTCTTAATTACAGAACCTGTTTAGTACAATGATACACTGAATGACACTGTCTCTTCATGCCAAGAAGTCCTCAGTTTGCTTCTCATCTGAGGTGCTTCTCTATAAAGTTTGCATTGATTTTCTTCAAGAACTCTGATTTTCTACCATTTTCCAAATACATGTGGTAGGTGGATTGGTGAATCTAAATAGTCTGTACCTGTAAATGAGGGGCATGTCTTTGTGTGATAAGGAAGAGAGGCCTGGCAATCTACTTCCATTCCCTGCTTGCTTAAAAAACTCTATGGATGTCAACAGCTGTTCATGGTAATGTTGCAGGAGTAAGACACAACTCAACAACATTGTATGGTTTATGCAATCTGCACTTGTCTGTATTACTTATTACTTTTCTGCAGATTTTATGAACTCTCTTGAGCAAAGTCCATTAGCAAGGGTGGTCACCAGCTCTGTCTCTTTTCTGCCCACATTTATATAACTTCCCTTCTTTGTGAACATGCAGCTATCATGGCTCGTCAATGCAGTGTTTAAATCAATTTATATTCAGTAAATTTGATAACTTTCTCCATGGTTTAATTCTTTCCATGTATGTAGGATTTTCTAATGGCATGGAAAGCATGAACCACTTTATTTTTACCTCAGGGCATGTCTAAACTTTATACAACCAGTACTGCTTCAATTTTTCATACTTGCCAGAAGTGGCTCCCTCAGCATCTCTGTGTACCAAGAGTGCCTCCTCAATGGAGTTACCTATAATTGTGGTATATTTAAGGATGCTTGCAAGTTTGTTTGTTTTTTTATTAGCTACTGCCATCACTTCTAAAGTGATTCAGTATCTCTGCTCTGGTTTATGTTTACATGTCCTGCTAATTTAAACTTTTGCTCCTCTCAGTATACAAGATGCTTAATCATTGGGAGTGCTTATAATGAGTCATGTTACCTTTGTAATCATTTCTTCCACCTACAGTGTCTGGCTTTCTCACTTCACTAGATGGTCCTATAAGGCCAGTACTTCTTCATTGTCAGAAAGACTTTGTGGTTTGGGCTTCTAGGTTAACAGTTTCATAGCAGCTTATTAGGTTAGTGGCCCTAGAGCGTTTACAAGTCTAGCCATATTAATCCCAAGTATCCCCAACAAATTTATGAACAGAGCAGGTCTGTGATCAACACTAGCTACCCCTGTCCATGAGGGACATGGGTGGCACCTCAGGGGTGAATTTGCAGTCCCCCATCCAGTTATCTAGGTTGCGTTTGAATAGGTTCAGTGAGGAGCTCTGTTTTATGTGAGAAGGGAGGTCTATTCCAGAGAAATGACAGTCTCTGCGCGACATATCTGTCTCTCCAGCATGACCTGTTAATGTCACAACCAAGGCTGAGATCCCTAGAGTGAATGATTCATGACCAATTTGACTTGTAGATGTGCAGCATTTCCATCAGGGCAGGGTTTGAGATTGCCTTACAGGTCAGGCATAAGTCACCTCTCAGCATCCTGTAAGATACAGAGTAAAGTGACAGGGCTTTCAGCCTGTCCATGTAGGTCATGGTTTGGAGTCCCTGTATTTTCTTAGTGTGAAACCTCTGAGGTCACTCCAGTTGCTGCAGGTGTCTGGTAAGGTTCATGCAAAAGGGTGCATTATACTCGATTTGTGGTCTGATGAGAGTCAAGTACAGTGGAGTTCTAATATCCCTTGACCTGGATGCTATGCCTTTGCTAATGAGGTGAGCTGAGTAGAATGCTTTCCTTATCACTGTGGAAACGTGGTGGTCAAAGTTCATATTGCTATCACTCTGTATTACCAAGTCACATACCGCTGGGTTGGAACTCAGTGGGGGTGCTATTAATATTGTAATTTGCACAGAATTTCGTTTTTCCAAAGGGAGTAAATAATGCATTTTTTTTGCTTTGACACCAATCATGTGTTTGTGTTAATCCTTCTTGTAATATGTTGACATTGTTGAGGGGACTCAGTGATTACTGTCACTTTGCAATCATCAACAAAACTGGTGAGCCAAAGGCTACTTTGGCCTGGACTTCTGAGAACTAGATGCCAAACAGTAAGGGGCCCAGCACAGACCTCTGTAGTACTCCATTGGTGACGGGTCGACTGGTAGAGATGGAGTCACCAATTCTGACAGAGTGTGTTCTGTCAGTGAGCCAAATGGCTATCCATCTAGTAACATACGGGAAAATCCCTATCTGGGAGAGATTTTCAATGATGCCAGACTGGGGAATTATGTCAAAAGCCTTGGAGGTCGAGATAGACTGTATGCACTTCATCCATAGCTTTGGTGACATTCTCAAAGAAATCTACTAGGTTTAATAAGCATGATTTACCCTTAATGAAGCCAAACTATGTTGGGTCCAGCATTTGGAGGTCACCTATGTCCTTGTTAATAAGGTCCATGATAATTCTTTCCATGGCCTTGTAGATGAGGCTGGTTAGACTTATGGGTCTGTAGATCCCAGGGTCAGTTGGTGGCCCCTCTATGTGCAGAGGGATTACAGTTGCTGTTCTCCATTCTGCAAGAACATAGCTATTTCTCAAGTTATGATTAAAGAGAATGCCAAGTGAGTCTGCTAGGTTTTGTTTTATATTGTTTAGTAAACAATCTGGGATATTATCTGGTCCCACTGAGGCCATGTTTTTGCCTTGGCGAGCTCAGAAGTGACCTGTTCTCTAGAGATACTAGGCAGTGGACTGGTGTCAGGTATGCTTTGGGATACGGTATTTGGAGATAGGGGAGTGGTGTTTGCTCTGAATCTGTCAGCTAGTAGGTTGACGATATCTTCCAATGTAGTATGAGTGATCCCATCTACAACAGGCTCGGCACATAGCTGGCCATTTCCTTTTAGACTTTGGATGTAGTTAAAAATAAGAAGTTATGTATTCACCATAATGTTCCATGTGAGTTGTTCATCTCGCCTTCATTCTTTACTGATGGGTTTGGAGCCGATCCATCGGCTCCAACACAGCCGTTTGCAAAGCTCAAGGTTTACCAGTAACTCGAGACCAAGCCCCTTATCCCATGATGCACTGCTGGAATTACCTCAGATCTTGTTTGCTGCGTGTACTATAGCCATATAAGTGGACTATCCTCCCATGGACAGGAAGAAGAACTGAGCAACCAGGATGAGACCAACCTCTAGGTCAACTATCAGACAGGTGGGGGAAGGAGGGAGGGCTGTAAGAATGAAGGTGAGATGAACAACTCACATGGAACATTATGGTGAGTACATAACTTCTTAATGTGAAGTTGTTCAATCTCGCCATTCATTCTTTACTGATGGGTAGCATCCCTAGCACCCTCAATCTCAGGAGGATCACGGGAGTACATTCTTCAGGACCATAGACCTAAAAGAAGCCCTGCCCCTGGAGGCCTTATCAACTTTGTAATGAGTGATAATGGTATGAGGTTTAGACCAAGTGGCTGCGGCATAAATGTTATCAAGGGACAATTTGGCTTGGAATGCAAAAGATGTAGAAACTGCTCTGGTTGAGTTTGCTTTAATCTTGTGTAGTAAGGGCATATTAGTAGCTGAATAAACAAAGGTGATACAATCAGATAGCCATTTAAAAAGCATTGTTTTAGCCATTGGTCTACCTTTTCTGGCTTCAGAGAATGACACAAAGAGCTGATCTGATTTCCTAATATCTTTTGTTCTGTCCAAATAAAATCTGAGCTGTCTGTGAATGTCAAGTTTGTGCAGCATATACTCCAATTTATTGGAATGGTTAGGGAATAAGACTGGTAACTGAATGACTTGGGTTGATATTAGATTCTGAACAAACTTTGGGCAAAAAGGAGGGGTTTGTCCTAAGAGATACTCTATCAGCATGAAAAATCAAATAAGGAGGGCTGATAGATAAAGCTTGAAGTTCTGACACTCTGACACTCTGCGGGCAGAAGTAACAGCTACCAGAAATATGGTTTTCCACGATAAAAATTTGAGGTTACAAGATGCTGGTTCAAACGGGGGGAGAATTATGCGAGACAGCAAAAAGTTTAGATTCCGGGGAGAATAAGGAGTTTTCACTGGAGGCCTCATGTGAAAGGTTCCTTTGAGAAAGGCCTTGGACAACTTGTGGGACATTATGTTTAGCACGTCATCTCCGAGATGAAAGTTAGATATAGCAGCCAACTGGACCCGAATTGTTGCGGCTGCTGCTCCTTTATTAAAGATCATAGTCAAGAATTCTAATATGGGTGTCAAGGGGGCTTGATAAGGATCAATGTTCTGCTTAGAAGCCCATATGAAAAATCTCATCCACTTACTAAGATATAATCTTCTGGTGGACGGCTTATGGGAAGACAAAAGGATCTGTTTTGTCTCATTGGAAAAATTATGAAGTCTGGGGGAACTGAAGCACCCAAGCTATCAGCTTCAGTGACTGCAAGGAAGGATGGAGGTCTCCTGAGGGATGTGTCAGAAGGTCCGGAACTGGGTCCAGAATCCACGGATCCTCCAAGAGATGATGATGAAGAAATGGGAACCAAATCTGCTGAGGCCAAGGAGGGGCTATAAGAATGATGGTCCTTTCCAGAGATTTTGCTTTCTGTAGAAATCTGGGTATCAACGGGCTAGGAGAAAATGCATAGAGAAGACCCGGGGGCCAATTATGTACTAGTGCGTCTCTCGGGGACTTCTCCCGGAGGGGGAATCAGGGCAAAGTGTTGATGTGACTGGCAAAAAGATTGCAGCAAGGTTGGCCCCATTTGTGGAAAATCCTGTCCGCAATCTCTTTCTTGAGGGTCCATTCATGCGGCAACAAGATTGCCCTGCTCAGTTTGTCTGCTATCACGTTGGATCTCCCCGGGATGTGTGTTGCCAACAGAAAGCACTGGGAGGAGACGCTTCTCGGCAGGACTTGATTCTGCCTTGCTTGTTCAAGTACCAGACTACTGACATATTGTCTGTCTGAATCGTAATTGTTCCTAGAGGAAGAGAGTCCTGAAAGTAGTGCAATGCCAGAAGTACTGCTCTCATCTCCAGAACATAGATATGCAGATGTGACTCTTCATCTGTCCATGTGCCTTGGGCAGTCTTTCCCTGAAAATGCCCCCCCCCTATCAGGAAAGCATCCGTGGTCACAGTGACTATTGGAGGGGGTAGTACAAAGGGGCATCCTATGGTTACATGAAGGGACATCAACCACCACTGGAGATCTCTCTTGCAAGAGTTTGTAATTAAAATCATGTGATTCTTTGGAAGATCCTGATAAGACCATTGAGTGAACAGCAGCCGTTGAAGAATCCGCATATGCATCCTTGCTAATGGTATGGCCAAGATCGCTGCAGCCATCAAACGCAATACTTTTAGAACTTCTGCGGCTGGTGCTCTGTCTTTCGATACCAATGAGCTGACAAGCTGGCGAAGAAGAAAGACTCTCTTGACTGGTAGTTGTAGAGTGGTGGTTGAAGTGTCTAACTCTGGCCTTATAGAAATGATATGCTGTGATGGCGACAAGGCAGACTTTTCTGAGTTGACTGTAATGCCTAAGTGATTGCAGAATGTCAGAGTGTATTCCCTTGCCTAAATCAGTTGATGCCTGGTGGTGGAGGTAAGGAGCCAATCGCCTAGGAACGGAAACACCTGGAATCCTAGACGCCTCAGGTGAGCCGTGACCACTGCCATGCATTTGGTGAACACTCTGGTCGCTGTAGTGAGACCAAAGGCGGGGCCTGAAAGTGATAATGACTGGCTCCCAGCCAGAAATGCAGGTGATCTCTGGATGGCCTGGCCATTTTTATGTGGTAGTCCACATCCTTGTGATCTATCAAGCACATCCAATTGTCTTTCCCTAAAAAGGGAAGTATAGACTGTAGCTTAACCATCCGGAACTTCTCTTTCATTGGTTGAGTCTGCTGAGGTCCAAAATGGGTCTTCAGTCCCGTTTTTTCTTTGGAACCAAAAAGAATCTTGAGTAAGTTCCGGATCTTGTTTGGTCTGCTGGGACTGGCTGGATGACTATTTTCTAGCAACTTGTGGACCTCTATAGTTGCTTGTTCCCTGTAACTGGGTGGAACGTCCGGGATTCTCCTTGCGGGTGGGGGTGGAGTGGAGAACGGTATGAAATACCCTCTGGAAATAATACTTTGTACCCAGCTGTCTTTTGTTATATCTTGCCAGGTGTCTGGGTACAATGATAAGCGACCCCCAACTGCCTCCAGAGCAGGACAGTCGGGCCTCCTTTTAGGAGCGCTGATAGGGCTGACCATAGAAATGATCTCTGTCACCCTGGTGTTGCAGACCCCCTCTGCCACGAAGGCGGCCTCTTTCATTATTACCCCTCCTCTGCCCTAGAGGGAGGTTCACCATGTGTGTCCTGAAAGGCTCCTTGGGCTTTTGGGAACCACATCTTTCCTCCCCTTTGGCCTTTGGGGTAAGGCTGAGTAGGGGTGGAAAAACAGACTCCAACGACAGACAGAGTCTTTCCCTCCTATTCACACCTGGTCAAAGTTTCCTTCAGTTTAGGCCCAAAGAGAGATGAGCCATCAAAAGGGGTGTTCACGAATGAAGACTTAAAGGGCTCTGCGAAGGAACACAAGTGCATCCTGGAATGTCTTCTGAGAGCAATTCCTGTACCCGCTGCCTTACTCGTCCCATCAGCCGCATATGATATGAGATGCATGGATGAGTCCACAATGGAATTTAGGGTAGCAAGCTGCATGGCAACTTTATCAGAAGCCCCTGCAGCTATAGTATCCTGAAGAGTATCTCCCAACTCCTTAAGGATATCTCTTTGCAATCTAGTGAAATGGGTCGTAAAGTTCAGGGATTGGAGTGTAAAAGTCGCTGAACTAAACATGCATTTCCCATATCTATCCATGATCCTGGACTCTCTCTTAGGAGGATGGATATGCGAGGAAGTCTCAGACATTTCCTTTTTGGTGGCCGGTGCCACCACCATGGCATCAACAGGGACTCCTTTGGACAAAAAGGATTTATCTCTGGGAGCAGAAATAAACTTGTTAGGCCTCTGAGGGACAGGCTCCATGGACTCCGGTGACTCCCACACCCTCCGAGAAACCAGCTGCATGAGCTCATTGAAGGGCGGAGACACCCAAGAGGTGGAAGGTTGAGACCTGAAAGTCTTCAGGAGAACTGACTTGTCCTCAGTAGGGCTTTTGGACTGTGAATCACCCCTCTGCCTCAGGATCTTGAGTATCTCCGCAAAGGAGATATCCTCAGAGGGGGATTGTGGGGACCCTTCTGTCTCATCCAAGTCAGTGTCAGATGTCTAGGAACCTCCTCAGTGGGAGCCACTGGGGAGGTCTCAGAAGAGCAGGGGGTACCCTGTGGGGCTACCTGAGGCTCAGAGTTTCTACGCCTAGCCTGGATGATGGAAGCAGAGGCAGATACAGGCACTTTGGGGGAAGAGGAAGCCAGACCTGGTGTCGAGGATGTCTTTGAGGACAAGGCTCTCCTCATGGCTTCAAAGGCATTATGGCACCGATGAGAAGGAGTCGACGGACCTGAAGGAACTGCCAGCCCCTCCCACACCAAGGCCGTGGGCTCCAAGACGGAGGTAGGAGCCGAGCTCATCCGAGCCAAAGCCTCGAGAGGAAGAGTTGGCACCAACAAGTTGGTGCAACTATCCTCTCCGGACCCGACAGGAGAGTGTTGGCTCCTAGAGTCCCCGGTCGGTGCAGAGGCCATCAGAGTAGATGGAACTGAGGACATCGGAGCAGGTCTCAGCTCCAAAGGCTCCACAATCAACAGGTTGGCTCCCTCCGGCTCCGAAGGTCTGGTACAGCTCAGAGGAGGAGCAGTCAAATCTGGGGTAGCGGTCTTTGGTTCCGACGCTAGGGTCGGAGCTGACAACAATTTAGCAAGGCCTGGTGCCCATAAGAACTTCTGCACCAATCGGTCCATATTTATTTATTTATTTTATTTATTTAACATTTGTTGACCGGGAATGTCCGACTAGGTTCCACAGAGCCTGTTTTCAGCGGAGGCCCGGGGAGAAAATGCTCCAGATATCCAATCCAATCCATATCCAAATTTGAGAGGCTGACAGAAGACCTAGAGGAGTGCGACGGTGCCGATTGAAGAAGTGGAGATGCAGGTCTCTCAGATACCGGCTCCAGAGCTATGGGCCATCTCGAAAATGAAAAGACAGTCGGCTCTGAGATCAGTGGAGCTGATGTCCCAGGATCTTCCACTATCTTGGACTTTTTCAACAGTTTAGATTCCCTGGCATCCCCTGCAGACTTCGAGGACTTGGAGGACTTGCTGGCCCCATCCTGGTCACTCAATGCTTCATGAAACGGATGCTTCAGCAAGCCTCTGTCAACTAACTTTCTTTTCCTCTCCAATAAGATCCTAGAGGAAAATGAGCGGCAAATACTGCAGGGCTCCTGCAAATGTAGAGCACCTAAACAGTAGACACACTGAACGTGGCCATCAGTTACGGACATCTTTTGCAAGCAGTTCAGACATTTCTTAAACCCAGACTTTGGGTGCTTGTCCTTGTCCTCAGATATATCCCAAAAAACAAATGCTTTAGGCTCAACAACAAAACAACAAATGCTTTAGGCTGAACAGCAACAAAGCACACAAAAAGTCTAATAAAGAAACACTCAGTATATAATATATAAAGAACCACACCTAGGCTCAAAGCACACAAAGCCTAGAGAACAGCCAGATTTACAAATATAACTGAAATAAAGACACACACACACACTATAAACAATGGCCCAAAAGAAGAAGGGCCAACACTAGCTAAATGTATATATCTATATATTTATATAAGTAATAATGCAGATAATCAACTAGGCTGAAACACGAGGCCAGTACAAACTACACTAAACTATGTTAATAACACACAAGGGAAAAGGGGAGCTTGTAAGAAGCTACACAAACTACTCTAATAATTATGCTATGAAATAATAGAATTTTTTTTTAGATAACTTGCGAGAAACACGCTTATTTTGATGAAATACTGGCTCGAGCAAAACTGGAACCTCTGATCCGTGCCACGGCAAACTAGATCTGAGGTAATTCCAGCAGTGCATCATGGGATAAGGGGCTTGGTCTCAAGCTACTGGTAAACCTCGAGCTTTGCAAACGGCCGTATTGGAGCCGATGGATCGGCTCTGAACCCATCAGTAAAGAATGAACGGCGCGACTGAACAACTTCACATTGCCTTATGATTATCCTTGGCTAAGGATGCGATTTTAGTTTTGTAATTTGCTTTAGAAGACTTTATTTACAAGATTTCTGCTTAGGCTTAGGAGGGAACTCTTCCTCTGCAGAGTGATATCCCTCTTACTTTTGGACAACAGTTTATTGAAGTCCACTACGCTGGCTTGTTTTTACTTGAACACCTGGTTTTGATCTGGTCAGAGTTTATGCAGTCACTGAAGTGTTTGTACAGGGCATTTGCATTAATGTCTACATAGTGATCATTGGTGTCTGAGATTGTGGGTTGGTATGAAGCTTTTTTGATCATTGGTACATCGCTCGGTATGATGTAGTTAGCTTTGGTAACGTTTTTTATAATTGTTGATCCTGTGGGGGTGTCAGTTCCAGCAGTTATTTCAAACAAGACTGACTGTGGTCTGACCTAACCGGGACAGCATCACACATGAGGAATTACAGTGTCCCCCCATGTTGGTGAGTAATATGTCCAGAACATTAGAGCCCCTAGTGTGGGTGTAGGCTATCTGTTCCAGAGCATTTGTGTTGGGTGAATTTGTTTTTGCTCTTGTATATTCCCCAGTCTATGGAAAGACAGTTGAAATCTTCCAGGACTAAGGTGTTGGCTGTATGGCGATGGAATTCACTAAATCAAGGTAGGCAGTGTACTTATCTTGGTTCAAGGTGGGGGATCTATAGCTAGCTATATGCTATTAATTGCTATTCACCTATCTATTAATGTCTATTCATCTGCTTGTATACATTCATTTTTTCCACAGTTTTCACTGAACCAATCTTATCAAACTGTTCTCCTTCATTAAACAAACCCTTTTTGACCGCTGATGCTAGATGTTCTATATAAAACTTTTGTAATTTTCGGCAAATGCCTTCCCATGAGGTCTTGATGCTTTATCAACAAAAAACTCTGTATAAAACCTGTATTCCTTTTAGCACATTTACAGCACTTTTCTCATGTGAATTTGCTGATGTTTTAAGAAGTTACTTCGCTGAATGAAGCTCTTTCTACACTCTGTACATTTATACTGCTTTTCACCTGTGTGAATAACACGATGACGTACTAGAAACCTGTGCAGTGTGAAACACTTACTACAATGGGCACACTTATATGGCTTCTCTCCTGTATGAGTGCTTTCATGACGAAGCAACTGATTGTGCCATGTGAAACATTTGCTACATTTGGCACATTTATATCGTTTTTCACCTGAATGTAACCGTACATGCATTTTAAGGGAACTTTGTTGTGTGAAACTTTTGTTGCAATCAGCACATTTATATGGTTTCTCCCCTGTGTGAACACGTTCATGTGTTAAAAGCTTGTTTAGACGTGTGAAACTCTTGTTGCATTCTGTGCAGGTATACAGTTTCTCTCCCGAATGAAATCTCTGATGTGTTGTAAGGGTACCTCGCTGTGTGAAACTCTTGTTACACTCTGTACATTTATACGGCTTCTCCCCTGTGTGAACTCGTTTATGTACTATAAGTGTACTTTCTTGCGTGAAACTCTTACCGCATTCTGAACACTGATATGGTGTCTGCCCAGAGTGAAACCGCTGGTGTGTTTTAAGAGAACTTCTCATTGTGAAACTCTTGCTACATTCTGTACATTTATATGGTCTCTCGCCTGTGTGTACTCGTCTATGGGCTGCAAGTTTACTTCGTTTTGTGAAACACTTGTTGCAATCAGTACATTCAAATGGTTTCTCCTCTGTAAGGATTTTCTGACACACTACTGGGGTTTGCTGTATAGTACAAGTCTTGTTGCACTCAGAACTCTTGCTGCTTTTCTGTTTTGTGCAATGCTGTGGTACAGGAGTGTCAGGAAGCTTGTAGGCAACGTTCACAGGCTGAGTACAGTGTTGTAGGTCTTCTGTTTTGTGACATAACTGTGATGATCCCAGAAGGGGTTGGGGATTTCTATTCACACTGCTTTCAGTGATTCCGACACCTAAAACAGATCAACGTCATCAGATATTTTAGTCCCATCAAGTGTCTGTTATAAGAAAATTCAGATATTTTGCATAATTATCCCTTTGTACTATATTACTCGGCATTGCTAAGGCTATTAATAAAATATATGTAAGCAAACTGGACTCTTATTTACAAGACCCTGATACTAGTGAGTAGTCATAACAGGTCCAAAGAACCACAGGAGTTTTACAGTAACGAAACAACTTAACCAGGCAGATCATAACGATATACAAACTGAGACAATGTCATCTTCCTTATAGAAGACTCTCTAAGCATGAACAAAATACAGTACTGATACATGCCATACAAATCAGCCCTGGTACTGCTTCAACCTGAACATCCGTATGATTACACACTTTAACAGAGATGGCAGTCTGCACTCACTCTTCAGTTCTTTCACACTATCACCCCAATGACCATTTTTCTTCTACTACTCAAGAAAGACAATGTTTATCATTCTTAAAGAACATTATTGAAGATTTTGGTCTAACAACACTGTTATAGACTGAAGAAGGCTTAGCACATGAAAGAAACACACTAGGAAATGCATTGCACTTGAGTATTTTTAGACAGTGCACGTGTGTGTGTGTGTGTGTGTGTGTGTGTGTGTGTGTGTGTGTGTCTGTGCATGCATGCGTGTGTCAGGAACTTTGGCAACTAAGACAAAGTAAAAAAATGTGTGTGGGTAGATGGTGGAACTACAGAAACAGACAAAAGCATATGCTTTACTACATATTTTAATTAATATTTAAACTTTAAAATGAAGAAGTTGTTTGCCCAGCCCTATGGCACACAGGAATCCAGATACCCCATATGTTCAACTGCCATTGGCACTGCAGGGACTGCACATGGGAATATGGGAGGGAGTGGGTGATTCTGGCTCACACATCCTGTGAGGAGGGTGGTGACTCAGCTTGCTGCATTGCAGACACCTGAAGAAATGTACACAAACTGCAAATGTAGTCCACTGCTTGGACAGGGGACTATGCATGGATGTATGCATGGTGGCAGGCATGCTCCCTCTGAAAGTGCATGGTGTAGCATGTAAGCTGTGGAATGGGTGGGGGGAGTTTAAGACAGTCTGCAGACTTTAAAGACTGGTCCTCTCTCATGCACTCATTCATTCCTCCATGGTAGTGAGAACCAAGCTTCACTGATAAGGACTTCAGCCCTACATCCCATTTATTCCTAGACTGATGATTTTCCCATGGTGGTGTCAGTTACAAATAACTGTCAACCTCTTAGCACAACAGTGATGGACAAAGGATAAAAATCAGGGTTATATGTTAAATATTACTTTTCTATACTTGGAACATTGCCAGACTAACAGATTTTTGCATTAATGTAGATCTTGTAAGGAATGTAAAGTCTGAATTCAAATCTGTCATTTATTTAGTGACTGCAATCCTTCAAAATCCAGTACAGTTTGCAGTTATTACCTAGTCAAGCTTAAAACTTTATCCATTAAAGAAGTGGATGCTGTGGTCACCACTGACATGCAAAGTAGCTACAAATGTTAAGACTGTTTGTGGAAGAAAATTAGTAACCACTGTTGGCTGCTCATTATTCTGGCTTTGCAGGACAAACAGGATTTGTGTGAAGCAAACTGATTACTTTAATGTGGGATAACTGTTTGTGTGTAGAAAAACTGAAGTACATTACATGGCTATAATTTTATCACAGTCAGATATCTGAAGTGTACACACAAGTGGCTATAACTGCTGAGTGGGATAGGGGATGTCTGCGGATGAAAGTAGATGATCTGCTGGTTATTTGCTCAGTTTAAATAATCATTAGTCTGGTTTTGCAGGACTAGTGTGTGTGTGAAGTTAGATGTACTATTTTACTGTGAGTACTGTAAGTTTGTGTAAAACAAAGTCCATTATTACAACTTACTATTTATTGTTTTTCACAAATCAAATATCTGAGGTGTGCACTGTCAGTAACATAGCTATAACTGTAAATGATGAGTACGGAACGCTGCTTGCTGATAAAAGTGACTTACTCCTGCTGTTGCTTAATTACTGCTAAACAACAGTCACTGATCTGGTGTGGCAGAGGTAGTGTCACATAATACATTGCATTTACTGAAATCAGTATAAAACTATTATTGTATGTATATATCTATATATGTGTGTGTGTGTGTGTGTGTGTGTGTGTGTGTGTGTGGGGGGGGGGGGTTGCAGTGTATTTAAGAGTAACGAGATGTTATAATTTCTTTCACTTTCCATCACACGTCAGCACTACAAGATAAATGGCTATGTTTGTTGTCTGTCAGGTGCAGGATGTGTGTGAAGGCAACTGTTCATTGGCACAGTGGTGTAGTGAGTAGCGCATTGATATCTTATACTGCTTGGCTTTGGCTAAGGCTGAGTTGTTGGCTGTGGCTTCTTCTGTGTAGTGTCTGCATGCCCTCCCTGTCTCTGTGTGGGTTTATCCATGTGCCCTGGCTTCCTCCAACACCCCAAAGACATGCTGTAGGTAAACTAGTGTTCCTTAAATTTGCCTATAGTTAAGTATGAAGCACATGTGTATGAGTGATATTGTGTGTGTGTGTGTGTGTGTGTGTGTGTGTGTGTGTGTGTGTGTATCTTGTGTTAGACCTAGCCTAACAGAATCACTGTAAAACGTGTGAAAAATCATTGCTCCTGAAAAGCAGGTCTAACACAATGTATCAGTCTGCGTGTGCGTAAGTAAGCAAGTAATGATAATGATGATGATAATAATAATAATAATAATAATAATAATAATAATAATACCACCATTTTTTACCTGTGGACACACATGATACTGACTGGCACATATGTAACTCTTCTTGGCAGCAGTAAAACATAAAACAGTTATCATCTTTCAAAAATAAGGCAGAAAAAGCCATCACAACTTCCAGACTCTCAAAGCCTCTGGCAGCCTGGTGGCCCCCACAACCCAAGCTATGCAAGTACATTTTGACACAGGCATAGTAGTGTCTTCTGCTCTAAACACCTGGTTTAAAAATGGCCCTGCCCAGAGGTATGCACAGAAGGTCATTATAGCTTGAGTTGGGGGCTGTGGACAGTGTAGTCTTTATTTTTCTAATTTTCATTGCAAACTGTAGATGTGTACACAGAAGGATGTAATAGCTTGTGTTGGAACTGGGGACAATGTGGTCATTATTCCTTTAACTTTCCTTATAAACCTCAGTGGTGTGCACAGAAGGTCACTATAGCTTGTCTAGGGGCAATGCATTTGCATTGTCTAACAGCAACAAGTTGGAATATATTATTGGGATTGCTGTCTTTTCTCGCTACTTTTGCCACAGTCAAACACCAGACACACGTATAGGTGGTTATCTTTTGGGCGTATGGGTACTGAGGCATGCTTATATTTGCCTGACATTAACAGGTTGAAATATGTTATTACTCTGTAGTTGTTCTTTTAGTTTTGTCTTAGTCTGTCATAAGTGAGAATAATGATCTAAACAAATTGAAGAACTGAGCATTAAACTATATAAAATAACAACCTACTAAGGGCATGCAAACATTTAGCTGTTCTATTAGATTTCAGCGACGTCAGTGTGCTACCATCATGAAAACCGTATGGTTAAGAGCTTGTATGGCCTCAGTAGATTACTGTTTTATGTAATATATGGTGAATGCTGAGACTTCTGTCCGAGAACCTTAATGCAACTGTATGCGGCCTTTCTGGTAAAAACTAGCTGAGAGAACTGTGAAAATGGGAACTAGTTAGTAGGAAGCATACAAGTTTAAGAAGGTAAGGATCTTTAAGGACGTGTGAACAACAGAAATGGCGATCTTTTTCAGGTTTACAAAGTAAGCCCTTGTTAGAAGCCTCTTATCAATGTTTGAGAAGATGGTGTCAGTCAGCAACCTGGAACAGAACAGTAGCAGTATTAGAGCATGGACAGAAAACATAGTGTTTAGGCTTACGCAGTATTCTACCTGTCTTGAAAGAATGCAGTGATTTATTTACAAAGGAGATGTTCAGAGATTTTGCTAAATGAGTAACACCAGCAACAGAGAGGAAATGGTGAAGCAGAGTGGGGTAAGAAATTTTAGAAACTTGAATTTCATTGGATATAATTTATAGATTCATTAGTTATAATTCATACATTCATTAGATATAATGTTTCTGCAGGGAGAGACAGACTGTATATGTGACTAAAAGAAAGGCAAACGTTAACCACTTTTATAAAATATTTGAGATGAGGTAGAAGAAAGGAGAGGGAAGACTTGTTTGATATTCTGGGGAGAAGTGTATAAACTGTATTATTAGACATGGATACAAATTTGAATGGCAGATAAGGTAAACTTTAGGTTGGGGGTAAGATTGGGCATTGAAGGAGATTAAGGTTGGAATGTAGGGACTGTTGGGAGGTGGGGTTGCTATCTACTTTATGAAGGGCACATAAGACAGTTTTATAGTTTGACTAGGAATGTTTTTGATATCCATCTGGCATGACTTTGTGTTGCCTACTAAGTTACAGTGCTAGTTTCTGTGGAAAATTATTTGATACCCAGAGTGGCAATGGAGGTTTTGGACTGATTTCCACATGGAACATCTTATTTCCTTTGAAGTATTCTCTGTTTAGTTCAGAAATATGCCAAGGACAGTAGTTTTTAAGTACTTTATGATATCCTCACATTAACCACTCCAGTATCCCTCTGAACATCTGAAATGGATGTCTGCAAATCCTCGCTGGACATGCAGCCTGCCAGATACTTGCCAGCTTCCAACACAGTCGTGGCAGAGAAATCCAACAACACAGCCAGGCAAGCCTTCTGGTTTATAACAACCTTGGGAGAAACACCTGGCAAAGGCTGGACAGCAGAAGATTCCAGTCTTGCCTTTTTCACCTTCTTCTTCCCTGACGGCTGACCCTCGGGGCAGGAAGTTCCTTCCATTGTATATTTAGCAAGAAGCTTAAGATGCTGGTTCTATGAAAGGGACAAAAGCCTACTATGAAGGGTTTTCAGGACAAATGTCTGACAAATCGAACAAGACATATGGTCGTGAGAAGCAAAAAAGGCACTTATCATGGCAGTCTTTATGGGGAATCTGCCTCCCACACTGGCATCTACCCTTCCTGGATGACATTAGCCCTAAACAGCACAAAATAGTCAAGGAAAAAGAACAACATCCCAACTGGGTACTTATCTGCAAAGGTGAGGATAACAGTTGAAATCGCTGAAATACAAAAATGCAGTAAAAATGGCAGAAAACGGACATAAGCAAACAGACCAGCAACTAGAAACAGAGTTCCGACAGCAACAAAGAATTTCTGAGGATGGTACACCTGAACATCACCTTTATGCTTTCCACTACGCGAGGAGCATTTGGGTGACATTCAACATACCTTAAAGCAATGGTAGGCTTTGCTACACTGGCCGGACATTGGACTTCTACAGCAGGGAATCTCATACGTGATGAATACTGCAGTGGTGAAGGCAAGGACATCTACTGAGGGCTGCCTAAATTAATATCAATAAAGTGTTTAAGAACTGAAAAGCAGTTTTTAGTTTGGTTCATGTATAAGTAGGAGTAGAGTCCAGGTTTTGAAGTGAGAGAATGACATTTTCTTTATGAGCAGGTATCTGCAAGCAAAAGTTGTTTTGTTTTTTTTAAATGACCCAAGTCAGATAAAAGAAAAATAATTTGCTAGGGCCTCTGGCAGCTCTTCAGTGGAAGTACATCTATGGGACATTAGTACATAACTTTGATAGAAAGTTGTCTTCTGATGGTTGGCCACCATGATTAGTTGTTTGAAACTAAAACAGTTAGGGTTGTACTCAGAGTTAGTGAAGTGGAGTTAAAACAAGTCTAGACTGAAGTCTCCTATTGGCACAGTATATAAGTTATGTTTAAATACCCTCAAGGGACAGACTACCTAAGACACTGTGAAAGGTAATATCAGTAGCAGGTGAATGGATATAAATGGGGCCTACATAATTTCAAGACATGTTCCTAAAAGTGTTGCTACATCCTCCTCCCTTACAAATTATCCTCTCTCCCTCCAGGTTTAGGGCTGCAAACCTTTATTTCATGTTCTTCTTCATATGTCTCATCAATAGCTTCTCCTGTCATATAACAACTCTACATTTCATACCCGTGTACCAAGTCTAACCACATACCTTTTCACACTGTTTTTTTTGACTCACACTTATTCCTATCAGTATTTTTTCATCTCTGTTCTGAAACAGCTGTCTATAGACTTTAAGGCTGCAGAAAACAAACTACTGCACCTCAGGCACTCATTGCCTAAATCTGGAACCATGAAGCAATTCTGAAACAAGTCAGTCATTGGCTATTACTTGCCTAAATGTCTACTGCAGTGAAAGTCCTTGCTCATACTATTGCAAACCACTTCGTTTTTACTGCTGAAAAAAATCTCTTTGGTGTCACTCATGGGTGCCAGAACCATACAGCAAGGGGGGAGGGGAGCACCCCACTTTTGCAGATCTCCTCCCAATTGTCCTGTTCTTTAGTTGTGAATTATTTTCTTTTCTTTATTAATTTTTTGCACTTAAGCTGACGTCAACGGACGGTTGCTGCTGAAGGTTTTATTTAGCTGCTGCTGAAGGATTTAATTTTGGAAGCTGCCTGGGTGAAAATCGGAGAATGGAGTCTGGACTGGCTGGCTGTTGGGATTTACTGGGAGATGAAGGTGTGTATGTGTATGTGTGAAAATGTCCCCAACGGAATACATCTGGTAGCTAGAGGTGCTCAGGCTCAAACCCTGTATCTTGGGTACAGGTAAAAAGAGCCTAAAGTCCCTAGCCACCATCACTTGTGAATTTATGCCTCAGTGGTAAAACAAAACCTTTTATTCTAGCAATTTTCTAAGGTTATAAAATCAGTATTTGAAATGTGTCCCTATTTTGGGGCTGTATTCCCCCATTATTGGCTTTGTTCTGTATTTTTTGCTAAGAGGTTGTGAGCTGTGGTGAGAAGTGAGAACTGAATTCACTAAATGATATGATAGCCATTTAAGTTTGTCTTCCTGTCTTTCAAGAAACCGCTGGGTTAGCTTAGTGGTATGTTGCTCTGACTGTAGTGCACATGGTTCTGGGTTCAAGACTTGGCAGTGAAATGCATGGTGGTTACACAAGATTTTATGCAAGCAACTTTCTAAAATTATACAAGCAATGTTTAAAATGTATCCCTGGTTTTTGGCCTTTTGCCCCACCCCCAATTGAAAATAAGTTCAAGAAGCTGTGCAACATGCCTATGGCTTACAGCCTACTGTGATTCTTTATTTATATATTGTGTGTAGAAGTAGACTGTTATCATGGAAATGTTCTGAATAGGGCAGTTTTGTCATTACTGGTGCATGCATTTTGCTTCATTGCCTACTGGAAAAATGTTTAAACAATAAATTTAAAATGCGCTCTAACTTAAGTCTAACAAGTGTGCTGTATTATACAAGGAATATAATTGAATACAATCAGGAAGGTGAATCAAGGAATGCATACATGTATGCATGGCCCTAAAAATGTGTTTGAAAACAGCCCAGAGGAAAGTGTGAAAGGCTCAAAATCATGGGCAAATTTTAAGCTTTACTCTTGTTACCAAAGCAATGGATAAAGGTAAAACAGTTCACACCACATTAGCTTGACCTGGCCAAGCCTTTTGACACAATCCCCTACTCAGGTGTAGTACAAAAGATGAATAATGTAGAAGCAAACACTTACATCACCAGCTCCATTGCCAACTTGGCTCACAGGATGCAGGAGATCAAAACAGGGGAAGAGACCAGTCACCAATGGAGTCCCCCAGGGTTCGGTGCTGAGACTTTTTTCTGTTTGGCATATACATCTCAAAAGTAAAAGGAAATACCAAAGAGCTTTGGCCAGCTAAGTTTGAGATGACTGCAAACTAGGAGAAGTTATTGAATCCCCAAATGACTTAACCATCATGCAGGAAGGTTTGTCCCAAATAATAACTGGTGTCATAATCATGACAATGCCCTCTGAGAACTGATCCAATTGTTTGGCATTTGGGAACTTGTGTGTACAGTGACCTAACTTTTGACCAACATGTGCCCAGAGTCATAAGAAAGCCTTTCTATATTGCACAGCTTATAAACAAATTGACTGTGACTAGATCTAGAGATGATGTTGTCCCCCTTTACAAAGCTCTCATTATGTCATTTTGTATAATGCCCACTTTGGTATGTATCTGTCCAGCCCTATGCAACAATTGGAATACCTTCAGAGATACCTTACTAAAAGGATACAAGTCCTAAACAATAGGTCTTGCATGAACCACCTCAAAGATTTATTACTATACTCAGTATCCTAAAGAGTGCTTAGAGGTAACATGTCTGGCATACACAGCATCCTCCGACATAATACAGATGGACCTACTGAACATCAGCAAGTCAAATGGCATCAGAAATACTCAATCCAGGTATCTAAACTGAATGTTGTGGACAGATGGATATATATCACAGAGGCTACCACTGTTCCGGAACAGACTAGCCATAAAAATAAAGCAAAGCTCATCCATCCATATTCAAATGCAACTTGGATCTAAGAATGGGTAATAGAAAATGTACTCCTGGATTTCCCCTCATGCCACTAATGGATATAGGCAGTTCCTATATGGTGCATCCCTTACATGGCCCCCTCAAATTATCTATGGTATGATCACAGTTGTTCTCACTAGGGCTAATATACAATTATCAGCCATGGGGATAGCTAAGACCAATCAGAAAATGTTAACTCAAGCACCAAAAGGGAACTGGCTAAGCTTAAAATGTCCTCCAAGTGAACCTATGTTGTGGTAGCAAATAGTTATGAAAAAAATTACCCTTTTTAGTTCACTAAGTGCCCCTGTCACCCTCCACCCCCCCCCCCAGTCTTTAACAGCTTCCGACGCCTATGGTTTCACTTTGTAGGTTCATAGCCTCTGATGAACAAGAGACATGATTGCCACTGTCAGGCCCATACAAGAACCGTGCCAGAAGTACTAGAAATTAAATACTGATTCCAGTGACCTAAGGACTTCATTTTGGTTACTACTGAAGCTTTGATAAATGTAAATGGAAACTTTGACTGCCCTTTTAAATTCTTCATGGCCAAACAACAGGCAGCATTGCCAACATTAACTGAACCACAGAAGCATTCAAAATGTACACTGGGGTCAAGCAAAGGTGGGTTACCACCTCAGCTTTGCTCTTCATCTCACTAGCACTCATCTTAATCCTCAGTGAAGGCAATTCACCCACTGAAGACAGAAATGGCAAACAATACAGACTGGATGGAGGAGACTTTAAACTTGTCCACATTCGGAGACCAGCATTTTCAAAAAAGGCATTCCGAATGACCATCTATCACTATATGTACTAACTGCCAAAGACAGGATAGTCCGGTATCATTTCATAGGTTCATAGGTTCATACTAGGCTATCTGCCCGAGGGCATTTACAAGCCTAGCCCATAGTTTTGTGGCTTACGCAACCCCTTTAGTTTGGAGAAACTATGCCCATTATTTTGCTGTGCCTCTGTCGAGCAGTGACACTGATGTAACCCCTGGGGTGTATCTGCGATCTCCCATCCATCGGTCAAGATTCCTCTTGAACAAGGCCAGCGAGGTGCTCTGCCTCACATATACCGGGATTTTGTTCCACAGCATAGGGAGTCTTATTACCTTGATACGGCACTCTTGTCATAGATAGTACCCCAAAAAGGCAACCCCCCATTTCTCGGTCACCCACGTCCCCCGGAATCTTTTTTTAAAGTTTTTTTGTCTATCCTTCTAGCATGTCGAGGGATCAGTTGCTAGTGTCCTCTCCTGCTATGCTGGTGAACCTGGGAATATTGAGGCAATGTTACAATTGCCTCATGTACACAGACAACCCTCTCCTCCTCCCACAAAACACAAATACATGCGAGAGATGCAACTATACGGCCAAACTGGAGGCTGAGCTCTCTCAACATAGGACTGGCAAGACCAGTCAGGAGGAGAAGGTTACCACACACACTATAGACCCAGTCTCACATAGTACCATTACAACCTCAAATCATACACATAAACACACAAAGACATACTCGGAGGCTCTGATCAAAAATCTACCAAAGCAGACACCCAAACAACCACCACCTCAGAACACAATACCTGCAACACATAGACCTCACAGTCAGAGTGTCAAACAGTCACAGCCCTTAAGGCCAAACACAATGCCAGACACACTAGTCATTGGTGACTCCATAGTCAGACACACTGACGTCCCGCTCACCAGACTGAGTAAGGAGAAGGTCACAGTAAGCTGCCTGTCGGGCGCTAGAATCCGCCACATAACGCAAGCACTCAGGTCTCTCAACAGCAGGTACAAATATGACTCAGTCATTGTCCACGCTGGTGTAAACGACCTGAGACGTACCTCCTTGGACTACATGAAAAGAGACATTGAGGAGCTCTCTGATTATGTAGCCCAGGCAGGTATGACCCTGACCTTGAGCAGTATCCTACCTTCACCAAGAATGATGCCACAATACAGAGATAAGATGATCAGCTTTAACAATTGGCTTAAACACTGGTGTCATTCAAAGGGGATCCAGTGTCTGTCTGCCTGGGATGACATGCTGGACAAGCCACGCTGCTTTGCAAGGGACGGCTTGCACCTGTCACCCCTGGGCTTCCGGATATTGGCAAAGGCTCTTGCCACCCCCATAGTGCCTTTTTTAGGCAAGGCTCAAATTCTAAACCTACCACCCTAGAACACAAAAAAGGAAAAAAACTAAGGGTAATGCTGCTCAATGCCGGAAGTCTAAATCTCAAAATGCACGTACTCGAGGCCCTTCTCAGTATGGAGAACATCGATGTCTGTGCTGTGACAGAAACCTGGTTCAAGGCTCCTGAGAGCACCCCAGCGCTATCAGGTTTTACCTCATAACATGCGTTCCGGCCCCAAAATCCGGACAATACCAAGAAAGGAGGGGGGGTATCCATATTCATCAAGGACACCCACACCTCAAGACTGGTGGCAACGCACGATGCATCGGAGACCATCCAGGTGCAATTAACCATAGGCAAGACTGCTCTGCAAATTGTAGCATGTTACAGGCCACCATCACAAACTCAGGAACCTCACATGGCCTTCCTGAAAACACTAGAGGGGATAAATGTATCACCAAACACCATCATACTAGGTGACTTCAATTACCCTAATATAGACTGGGAACACTACTCAAGCCCAAACACCCTAGCCCAAAAGTTCCTGGAATTCATAAACTCAAATGCCATGGAACAACTAGTCACCATCCCACAAGAGGAGATAACATACTTGATCTCATCATCACGAACATGGGAGCACAATGTTCAACACCGAGTATACCCCTCACTGGTGAGATCAGATCACAAACTAATCTCGCTGAAGGTCCTCATCCCACCCCACCTGAAATAAAAGACCACAGTAAAGAACTTCTCAAAAGCCGACTTCACACTTCTAAAGACTAGTGTGGTCTCCTTTCAGGCCCCGAGCCGTGGAAAACAGTACTCAAGCCGCTGAATCACTTACAAATGCCTTCTACCAGCACCTGCAGGACTGCATGGATAAGGCAATCCCAAGCAAAACAAAGACTCTTTGTACCAAAGGCAAGCGTCCAGTCTGGTGGACCCCAGCCATAAACAAACTCTACAACAAAAGGAGGAAGCTACTACAAGATAGAGCAAAATCCTTAAAGGTAAGACACCCTTGATCACTATAAGTAAAAACTAAGAGCTCTCATAAAATCATCCAAAGCAAATTTCGAGAGAAAAATAGCTAAAGACTCAAAAGACAATCATAAGGCCTTCTTTAGCTATGTTAGAAACCTGGGAGGAAACTCCCAGATATGCTCAGAACTAGTTCAAAATGATGTGAAGATTACTGATCCTACAGACATTGCCAACATACTGGCTGACAGGTTCAGTGCAAACTCCCCAAAGGAGAGATATCTATACCAACGATTGCAGCCCCCAAACATCTCCAGCGCCCAAGTGAGAACTGCTCTCTCCAAAGCAAAAAACACAGCATCCATGGGACCTGATGGTGTCCCCGGCTGTGTGCTCCATGAACTCAATGAGGAATTAAACCCACAGCTAGGACAGCTGTTTAATCAAAGCCTTACGTCTGGATACGTACCCAGGGAGTGGCGCACTGCAACTGTAGTCCCACTTCACAAAGGCGGTGCCTCCACCGACCCTGGAAATTACCGGCCCATTAGCTTGACAAGCCTTATCTGCAAAGCCATGGAGAGGATCATAATGGACCTCATAAATAAAGACATAGGGAATTTGCAGACTTTGGATCCAACCCAGTTTGGCTTTGTCAAAGGCAGATCATGCCTTTTAAACTTGGTTGACTTTTTCGAAACAGTCACCAAAGCCATTGATGAGGGAAAGGCAGTCCATACAGCCTACCTCGATCTGGCTAAGGCCTTCGATACAATACCCCACTCGGGTATCATTGAAAAACTCATCAGCTTAAATGTTAACCCATACATCACAAGATGGGTTGCAAACTGGCTGAGTGACAGAACCCACAGGGTCAGAGTTGCTGGCGCCATGTCAGACTCAAAGCCTGTCACAAGTGGTGTCCCACAGGGCTCAGTCCTGGGCCCACTCTTGTTTGGTATCTACTTTTCCGAAGTACAAGCAAACACAGGAGGGTTATGGCTGACAAAGTTTGCAGATGACTGCAAACTGGGCGCCATAGTAGAAAACACATCTGACACAGATATCCTTCAGAAGGGTCTCACAGAAACGGATAACTGGTGCCAGAGCCACGGCCTAAAGTTAGATGCCAAAACATGCATAGTCATACCCTTGGGAAAAACAAGGTTACCCTAGCTACCAAATAGGTGGCAATCCACTGAGCACAGAAGAAGTTATCAGGGACCTGGGGACCCAGGTTGATAGTAGTCTGTCATTCGACACCCATGTAGCTAAAGTAGTTAGGAAGACCTTCTACATTGCCCACCTTATCATGAAGGGATTCTCATCTAGATCAAGGGAGGTCATAGTCTCCCTTTACTCATCACTCATCAGACCAATGATTGAGTACAATGCCCCATTCGGAATGTATCTGACCCGACACTTGCAGCAGCTGGAGAGGCCACAAAGTTCCTCACCAAAAGGATAAAGGGTCTCAAAATCTGTCCTATGCTGCCCGACTGAAAGAACTCCAGCTCTATTCAGTAAACGCCGCTGCTCAGAGGTGACCTTTGCCTAACATACAAGGCCATGTCAAACCCAGATTTGATGAATATGCTTCACCTCAAAAATCTAGATCCATCAGAGCCACAAGGCGGGAGACTTAAACCTCGACACGGCTATTAATAGGACGTGCTGGAGGGATAGATTCATCACCCAAAGACTCCCTATGCTGTGGAACAAAATCCCGGTACATGTGAAGCAGAGCACCTCGCTGGCCTTGTTCAAGAGAAATCTTGACCAATGGATGGGAGATCGCAGATATACCCCAGGGATTACCTCAGTGTCACTGCTCGACAGAGGCACAGCAAAATAATGGGTATAGTTCCCCATACTAAAGGGGTGGCGTAAGCCACAAAACGATGGGCTAGGCTTGTAAATGCCCTCGGGCAGATAGCCTAGTATGAACCTATGAACCTATGGGTGATGAATCTATCCCTCCAGCACGTCCTATTAATAACCGTGTCGAGGTTTAAGTCTCCCGACCTTGTGACTCTGAGGGATCTAGATTTTTTTGAGATGAAGCATGTTCCTCAAATCTGGGTTTGACATGGCCTTGTATGTCAGGCACAGGTCTCCTCTGAGCAAGCGGTAAGCAACTGAATATAGCTGGAGTTCTTTCAGTCGGGCAGCATAAGACAGATTTTTGAGACCCTTTATCCTTTTGGTGAGGAACTTTTGTGGCCTCTCCAGCTGCTGCAAGTGTCGGGTCAGATACATTCTGAATGGGGCATTGTACTCAATCATTGGTCTGATGAGTGAATAGTAAAGGGAGACTATGACCTCCCTTGATCTAGATGTGAATCCCTTCATGATAAGGTGGGCAATATAAAAGGTCTTCCTAACTACTTTAGCAATATGAGTGTCGAATGAAAGGCTACTGTCAACCTGGGTCCCCAGGTCCCTGATAACTTCTTCTGTGATCAGTGGATTGCCACCTATATGGTAGCTAGGGGTAACCTTGTTTTTCCCGAAGGGTATGACTATGCATTTCTTGGCATTTAACTTTAGGCCATGGCTCTGACACCAGTTATCCATTTCTGTGAGACCCTTCTGAAGGATATCTGTGTCAGATGTGTTTTCGACAACGGCGCCCAGTTTGCAGTCATCTGCAAACTTTGTCAGCCATAACCCTCCTGTGCTTGCTTGCACTTCAGAAAAGTAGATGCCAAACAAGAGTGGGCCCAGGACTGAGCCCTGTGGGACACCACTTGCGACAGGCTTTGAGTCTGACATGGCACCAGCAACTCTGACCCTGTGGGTTCTATCACTCAGCCAGTTTGCAACCCATCTTGTAATGTATGGGTTTACATTTAAGTTGATGAGTTTTTCAATGATACCCGAGTGGGGTATTGTATCGAAAGCCTTCGCCAGGTCTAGGTAGGCTGTATGGACTGCCTTTCCCTCGTCAATGGCCTTGGTGACTGTTTCGAAAAAGTCAACCAAGTTTAAAAGGCATGATCTGCCTTTGACAAAGCCAAACTGGGTTGGATCCAAAGTCTGCAAATTCCCTATGTCTTTATTTATGAGATCCATTATGATCCTCTCCGTGGCTTTGCAGATAAGGCTTGTCAAACTAATGGGACGGTAATTTCCAGGGTCGGTGGAGGCACCGCCTTTGTGAAGTGGGACCACAGTCGCTGTGCCACTCCTGGGTATCCAGAGGTGAGACTAAGATTAAATAGCTGTCCTAACTGTGGGTTTAATTCCTCGTTGAGTTCGTGGAGCACACAGCTGGGGACACCATCAGGTCCCATGGATGCTGTGTTCTTTGCCTTGGAGAGAGCAGTTCTCACCTGGGCGTTAGAGATGTTTGGGGGGCTACCATCATTTGGTATAGATATCTCCTTTGGGGAGGGGAGAAGTTTGCACTGAACCTGTCAGCCAGTATGTTGGCAATGTCTGTAGGATCAGTAATCTTCACATCATTTTGGACTAATTCTGAGCATATCTGGGAGTTTCCTCCTAGGTTTCTGACATAGCTAAAGAATGCCTTATGGTTGTCTTTAGAGTCCTTAGCTATTTTCTCTCAAAATTAGCTTTGGATGATTTTATGAGAGCTCTTAGCTTTTACTTATAGTGATCAGCGTGTCTTTCCTTTTAAGGATTTTGCTCTATCTTGTAGTAGCTTTCTCCTTTTGTTGTAGAATTTGTTTATGGCTGGGGTCCACCAGACTGGACGCTTGCCTTTGGTACAAAGAGTCTTTGTTTTGCTTGGGATTGCCTGATACATGCACGCCTGCAGGTGCTGGTAGAAGGCATTTGTAAGTGATGCAGCGGTTTGAGTAATGTTTACCGCTCGGGGCCTTAAAGGAGACCACACTAGTCTTAAGCAGTGTGAAGTCGGATTCGGAAGTTCTTTACTGTGCTGTTTTATATTTCGGGTGGGGGCGGGATAAGGACCTCCAGCGAGATTAGTTTGTGATCTGATCTCACCAGTGAGGGGTATACTTCCGGTGTTCAACATTGTGCTCCCATGTTCGTGATGATGAGATCAAGTATGTTTTCTCCTCTTGTGGGGATGGTGACTAGTTGTTCCATGGCATTTGAGTTTATGAATTCCAGGAACTTTTGGGCTAGAGTGTTTGGGCTTAAATTATATTTAAATAAAACATGGATTAAAAAGAAAAAAATAAATAAATAAATATTTCCAGTGTAGAATCCTTAATGCAGAGGAAAATCCCCTTGCACTCCTTGCAGGTAACATTACAACCTTGAAATCATAACATTTAGGGGGGACAGTAATTGTCTTGAAGTAGTGATTTTTTTTAGGTTCATACTAGGGCCCTTACAAGCCAAGCCACGTACCCCAAACCCACTGGATCCAGAGTATCATGAGTGTCAATATTGGGGGGGGGGGGGGGCATGGTTTGTTCAAAGAATCTGACTTGCTGGTTTCATATGAATGCTCATCGCTCTACAAGCCTTTTCCAAGTTATACTGAATACATCTGCAGAAGACTACTGAAGTTAGTGGCTTCTCATTCTGGCTTAAGAAATCCAACTTATTTGATCAGGCTACTCAAGACATCCCAAATAACCTTCCCAGAATTCACTGCAAACATTTTTGTAGAAGGCACCTGTCCACAGCAGATGACACAGACAATAAGATTCAGTACAGGATCCAGTGGTATCTATACTAATTTCCTGAAGAACATGTGGTCAAAAGCCGTTCCAAATGGCATTTGAATAAATAAGCAAAGGGCAGATTTGAGGAGGCAATCCCCTACTTAGCTCTCATGTATAACTCTGTACTTAATATAAACAGCATAGTAGTAACTGTACCTCAAGGCAGGGTAACTTTTCCCATTTTAGCAAACACCTTAAATGATAATGAGCTTTGGCAACTTGTATTCACAGCAGTCACTTAATTGTTGTTATTCACTATTCATTGTGCTAATGCCACCAGAGCTGCTTCTGTCAAATGTTTACACTCTAACTTATGAAAGAACCCCAAGATACAGGTAAAGAGATTGTGAAATATGAGTGACCTACTTAGAGTAAAAAATTACAAATTTACCTCTGGTTTCGCGTCTATGTCCCAACAAATGACTGATGACAGAGCCACGAATTAAAACCCAATACAAAGAAAAGCATTACAGGACCCTTTGGGAAAGTGCCCACCCAAGCTAACTACTTCATCGATAAATCACCCCTAAGAGTTGACCCAATAGTTAGGCATCTGGGAACATATACAGACAGTAATCTGGCATTAAACTACTACGTAGCAGACAGCAAGAAAATCATAAGCAAGGATATGGCATCCAGGTCCAAGGAAGTGATAGTACCACTCTACTCAGCCTTTATCAGACCCATCATTGAGCACAATGCCCTTTTTGGCATGTACCTAGTCAGGTACTTGCAACAGCTGGAATGCCCTCAAAGGTTCCTCATCAGGAGAATCCAGGGTATGAATACCTTACAGAGATCACCTTAAGATCCTATCTCTCTACTCAGTCTCCTACAGGTTACTGAGAGGCGATCATACTTCTCAACTGTACAGATTTTCACACACAATGTCCAGATTTTTTGCCTCGTATTTTTGGTCTTTTCCTCATGAAAGTTATGTTTTCTGGCTAATCACTGAGGAATGAAGTCATGAAACAATGATACACAGTTGAGTTTCAGACTTCATATCTTTCAGAAAATGCATGCTAACTCAAATCTTGTTATTCTGTCAACTTTCTAAGTTTGTAAGAGTAATATTTAAAATCTGGCCCTATTTTTGGGCTTTTACCCCCTCTGATTACTTTAGGCTTTTTCCCAGATTTTTTGTGCTAAGAGTTAGAGAGGTATGGAGGCGAGCTACACCTTGCATATAAGGTGTCCTCGAATCCAGCTCTGATGGATCTCTTGCACTCCACATGATAAACAACAGCAGAAACACTACATCAAAGGACCTGAACTTTACCTGCAACATAAATACACCCCGATAGAGGGACTGGGGTCTATATCAGATAATCGAACTTTTAAAAGTTTGAACACCATATGGTCGAGACCATATGCTCGAACTCTTAAAAGTTTGAAAATCAAATAAAAAAAAAAACAGAAAAAAACCTACCTGAAAGCTTAAGAAGGGGGGGCAAGCCCCCCTGCACCTGGCTCCCCCCCCCCGCTCTTTAAATATACCAACTCTGAGATTGCACTGCAGTACAGACAATGCAAAACTTCCATTGCCGCACTGTACAGGGATCTCCGTTGAAATGTTTGAACTTTTAAAAGTTCGAACATATGATGGCGACCATATGACGTTCAAACTTTTAAAAGTTCAACAACATGATAGGACCCCCCACTCTATACAATAAGCTCCCCATCTACATGAAGCAGAGTTCATCCCTGAGCCTGTTCAAAAGAAAACTTAATCATTGGATGGGAAATACCAAATTCACCCCATATCTCTGATGAACAGACGTTGACAGTAAGTAAATTAATCCCCAACTAGCATATCCTCCCACACACACAATAACCCTTAGCTACCTCAATACTAACATACCCCATTGTATAGGCATCCAAGGAACTCTGGGACAAAACTGGGTTGGGTTGCATGGCTAGGTTTGTAAAGATCCTGGTGGTCATTAGCTTAGTATGAACCTTTGAACCTCTGGATACCAAATAAAACTTTATCTAACCTCTTAGAGCCTTTTTTAGGTGATGCAAGAATGCCAACAATAATGACATAGCAAATAAAACCAAAGACACATAAAGGTGTCACTGCTCAATACCAGGAGTCTAAACAAAACCACACCCTACAAGCTCTCCTCACTCTGGAGAATATAGATATCTGTACTGGGTTTAAATCCGCCGAAAGTACTCCAGCATTACAATGCTTTGGAGCCTTCAAAACATTTAGATGATCTACTGCATAGAGAGGGACAAAAGGTGGAGGAGGCTTTATTTGCATTAGCAACAGGTATAACTCTAGGTTGGTTAAACAGGACAATGCCCTGGAGTTTATCCATATGCAAATCACCATGGACAAAGTCCCATACCATATCCTAGCAAGTTATAGGTCACCCTCTATGTCCCAAGAATCCCACAGCTTATACCTAGGCTTACTGCAGACACTCACCATTAAACCAAATACCCTGTTCATGGGAGACTTTAACTACCCCTCTATAGAATGGGAAACATACTCTGCTTCAAACTGACAGGCACAATGATTCCTGGACTTTATTAACATAAATACCCTTGACTAGATAGTGTGCACACACAGCAGAGGTTCAAACATACCGGACCTAGTACTCACTATTATGAGAGAACTCTGCATTTCTTCTCATTGTCACATCCTAAAAAAGCTGTCTCCTTTGAAATAAAAATCAACTCAGTAACCCCAGCAAACCCTTTTTCAGTTGGGAATTATTCCAAAGCAAACTACATCCTATTAAGCAACAGTTTGTCAAAATTCAGTGCCCCTGCTAACCCTGAGGTCACAACTTATGCAGAATTGTTCACAGAGACCCTGAGCAACCATGTAAATGGCTGTATAGAAGCTGCTATACCTAGTAGAATTAAACCCAAAACAAACTCTAAAAACATAGTACACAGGTAGAATCCTAACCTTAATAGGGTATATTTATTTATTTTTATTTTACATTTGTTTACCGGGAAAGTCCGACTGGATATATGTCCATTTGAAGCGAGGCCCGGGGAGAAAAGCTCCAGAAAGCAGAGTACAACTACACTAGGAACAATAGAAACATTAAGTATAATATGCAGTTTTCAGTAGGGTTACAAACATACACTTATTAGAGTATATGACTGAAATGCTTAGGGACAGTTTGCAGGAACAGCGAGTGGTGATTAGTCGGGGTTTAAGCAGGGACACTGCCAATGCTGTTGGAAGTGCAGTTTGAGGCTTTTTTTGAACTGGGTTAAGGAGGACTGGTGAGTAAGTTCGGCAGGTAGCATATTCCAAGTTTTGCCTACTGAGTTGGTGAAAAGAGAGTTCTCAGCCACATTTATGCTCTTAGTTGAAAAGAAAAGAGCTTCTCTAAATGGAATAATTTGTGTGACAAGAAAGCCAATCCTCTGCTTATGTATGAGCTAGCAACTGACGTGGCTTTGAATGAAACAGGTACTGTCAATTTGTTTTCGGAATTTAATCCTCTGTTTAAAGAACTTGAAAACAATTTATATAGACAATTCCGACTCTTATGGCAAAGACGTCATTTAGAGGCGTGTCTGCATTTCAAAATAGTTCCGAGAGGAATGAGAGTTCTGTGTATGCCATCTTACGGTAACTCTCATCTGGAACTTCTAAAAAACTGGCAAAAGCTTAATTTAGAGCTTAGCTTTAATTATATAAAGCTACTCATAGATTATTTTCTCCCCATAGAGACTGCTTTAACGGAGAAAAATGACAGCCTATATAAAGACATGATGAAAAGATTTAAAGGGGAAACATTCATTAATAGACTCGATAATTTGATAAACCAAGTTGATGCTTATGGGGAAAGATTGCAAGCTATCAAATTACGTAAATTACAAAGAGATCACAGAGACTTTATGAATGGTCAGGTCTTTGTATGGGCGAGACAGGATCGTGATAACATGCAACAGAGAACCGAAATGGTAACTTCGGATACACAAGGGAACATTTTTGCCAGCAATGACAACATTTCCCCTTTAACTACTGCTACCACACGTAATGACATCATGCCGATATTGACCGGAAGTCTTAGACAGGCCTCGCATGAACTAAATGGTACTCCACCACCTAATCAAATGGCCATGCAGCAACAAATAGATCTGGGAGCAAGACCAAAACTACAACAGACCAATATTGAATCTTTTTTACCCCTACCGGTGCGAATAAGAAGGGGCTCAAGAGGAAGATCGGAGAGTCGAACAAGAGGAAAAAGGAAGTTCTCAGGGGAACCGCAACACAAAAGGGGACGACAGAAGGACTGAAAAGTTTGGTTTACAATTTGTCTGATTTAATGTTGAGTGATACGGACTATTCTTTATTGAATAAGGGCTTAAGCTATATACCAGCACAAATTAGTAATATTTCTGATTTATTAACTGATTTAAGAGCTTTTGCTCGCAAAATAGCGCTAAAATTGTCTTTTAAAAATGATTCAAGTAACATTATAAACTCCAATGCTCAATCTAATTTTGAATGTTTTAAAAGGAAAAGTACATATACGCCTGCATTTCATCCTTGTATAGACTCATTTATAAAATTATGTGAAAATGATTTATATAAGCACTATATGTTATACAATAAGGGTTTACTGCCTCTGTTCCACAATTTAACAAGAGCTGAATGGATGTCATTAAATGCTTTAACCAATAACTCGAAGGTAGTCATTAGACCAGTAGATAAGGGTGGGGGTTTGGTTCTGTTGAACAGCAAAGACTACCTTACATACATGGAACTCTTGCTTAAGGATGATAATACATACAAACTAATAGATGAAAAAACTGTTCAAAGATTGATCTTTCAGGTACATCAAGATTTGTATGAATTACTACTATGTAGACAAATTAGCTATGACTTCTATCTTTTTTTATTGATTGAACATCCCACCTTACCTTATCTGAAAGGCCTTCCAAAAATACATAAGGGGATAATACCACCTCCCATGCGTCCCATTGTGGTTGGACACAATTGGGTAACAGAAAATGCCTCTATATTTATAGAGAAGAAATTAAAACCACTAGTGTCTGTTATTCCTACCATCTTAAGGGATTCATATCAATTAATTGATAAAATTAGAAATTTGGATTTTTATGTATCAGAGACACATCTCTTAGTTACACTAGATGTGAAGAGTCTGTTCACTTCAATTCCCAACCTATATGGAATGGAAGCTATCAGGTCATTATTAAGTAAAGATGGGAAATTCACTAATAATGAACAATCATTAATAAATACTCTATTGGAAATAGTTCTGACCAATAATATCATGACATTTAATGAGCTCTTCTATATACAACAGTGGGGGGTGGCCATGGGCACCCCCTGCGCTAATACATATGCCAATCTTGTTGTATATAGTTGGGAAACTACAAGCTTATTTACACACCCTAGTTACAAAAAGATACTTTGTTATTATAGGTTTGTAGATGATATACTCTTGTTATGGGATGGAACTATAGATGAGTTGCAAAACTTTATAATGGACCTGGAGAAGACCACAGACTTTTTAAGATTCTCAATTGAATATTCAGTCTCTGAGATTAATTTTCTGGATTTAAAAATTGAAAAGAATGGACAAGGGGGACTAAAAACCTCTCTATTTAGGAAAGAATGTTGGAGAAACAATCTGTTGCAATACGATAGTATGCATCCAAGGTTCATTTTTAAAAATATAGTGAAGGGACAGTATGTAAGGATAGACAGATTATGTCAAGAGCTAGATGTAAGAAATAATGAATTCAACAAGTTAGAAAGACTGTTTCAAGAAAGAGGATATAATTTAGATATGGTCAGAACCATAAAAGACTCTTTCACACAGGAAGATGCTGTCTGTAGGAACCATAGATATTCTAATTACTTTGGTACCAATAGAGATTGGAATTTTTCATACAAACATAATAAAAATTCTTTACAAAGAGATTCAAGTTATGTTAGATGTATTATCACCTATACTAGTGACAACAAACAGATAACTGACATTATTTTAAAGAACTGGCCGATCTTGGTAACAAATGGTGAAATTAAACAGTTGATAGGTGAGAGACCTATCTTTATATATAAAAATTCAAAGAATTTAAAACGAATACTTTGTAATGAGAAGAAACCTAATAGATCCTACAAAACAGAATGTTTATCCAACAACAATATAGGCACTCATTCATGTGGAAAGTGTAGTTCCTGTGGATGGATATCTAAAGAGAAGAGTTTCTTTCATCCTGAGTTATTGTTTAACTTTGAATTTAGATGTATTGCAAACTGTGAGGACAGCAATGTTATCTATTTGGTAACTTGTGAGTCATGCCCAGCATTTTATATAGGCATGACCACAAGAAGACTTAGGGATAGAATACAAGAGCATATATATGCCATTAAAAAAGCTGATCATAAGAATGCTCTATCCAAGCACATTATAGATTTCCCTGAACATAAATTTTATTTTAGGGTTCTACAGAAAAAGGAACCAAATGTCAGGAAAGGTGATAACTTCAATGACCTGGAGAATTTAGAGCTGGAATGGATATTTAAATTCAGAGCACAAAGTCATCCAGGTCTAAACACATATGTGAGTATCAGATCATATTTAAAGAAACGAAGATATTAATTAAAACTTTATTTGCCTCTAGGAATATATGGACATGTTCATAACAGCATTTTATGATATTCTGGAATGTACATAGATCATAAGTAATATTCATGAGTATGATACAACTATTTAATCACATACAATAGTTGCTTTTACTTGACAAGGCATATGTGAATATAGTATGATATATATATATGAGAATGTAAGTCAAGGATATGATTGTCCATTAGTTAAATATTCTCTGTTTTTGAATTTCATCTGTGATGAACTTTTGACATTAGTTATATGAAATCTGAAGGTTTATAACATTTATAACAATATTTCCATCATATAGAGCACCTAATGATCCATCAGTGCTCCTGACAAGTCATATATTAAAATATGTGTATATGAATATGAAATATGATTATTATATACATATATATTATATATATATATATATAGGTATGAATAAAATCAAAAATAGTTTTCAGCAGTTTCATGTATACTGTATAAAGTTATATGATGGCTTTACATAGAATTAATATGAACTTACATGCATGGTGAAGGGTAGAGCATATACATATATATATAGTCTTATTGTGGCTCTAGACAGAATTAGAGCCTATATATGAGAATAATACATTCATGAATTGCTTTTCTATCTATATAAGTTAATATTGGCATTGGAAGTTTAAGTATAGATTTGTTGGTTTTACTATGTTGTATATAGCTTTAACATAATTATCAAACAATTATTTATAGTCATAGTTATTATTGTTATCAAGTTAGATATAGATTATTATATTCTTTATGACATGAATATATATGTTTTGCATTTTACTTGACAATATATAGGATTGCTATGCATCAAACTATCCATTATTTATTTGTGATCAACAGTTCACAAACTTTTTGATATACATTGTATTACTTGAAGCTGATGATCTCAAAAGCAATATAGCACTAAGTGTTTTTAAGTTACACCCTGGTATAATTAATTGAATAAGTGAGAACTAAATGTTATTGGTCAATATGAATTAATCTAATTAATGCTTTAAGATATAATGAATGTATTCTAATTAATTTTTATTGAATCTGAAGAAGCGTGCCTTTGTGGATGCACGCGAAAGCGCTTATTCTCCTGTTTTAAATAAAGAATTGTCTTTTTACGTGGTGGTGGATTCCAGTTTATACTACATACACACTGCCAATGCTGTTGGAAGTGCAGTTTGAGGCTTTTTTTGAACTGGGTTAAGGAGGACTGGTGAGTAAGTTCGGCAGGTAGCATATTCCAAGTTTTGCCTACTGAGTTGGTGAAAAGAGAGTTCTCAGCCACATTTATGCTCTTAGTTGTTTGTACCAGCAGTTTGTCAGCAGAGAGTAGTGACCTCAGGTTGCTGTATGGTTTGAGAAGAGTAGTGGTCCAAGTATGGTGGCTTGGGGGACTCCTAGAGTAATGGGTAGACGTGTGGATAGGGTATTCTGCCATAAAACTGCTTGTTGTCTATCGGACAGGTAAGATTGGAACCATTTAATAAAACTACTATTCAGTGACAGTTCCTTCAGGGTACAGAGAAACAGTTGGTGACTGACCATATCAAAGGCCTTAGAGAGATTAAGGAAGAGAGCAGAGGTAAGTTTGTTATTGTTTTGGTTGAGGATAGGAGGGCTGAGGTGGTGCTGTGGTGTGGCCTAAAATCATGCTGAGAGTTGGCCAGTAGTTTATTTTGGGTGAGATAGTGCATTAAAGGGTTGTGGATGCACTTTTCCATAATTTTGGCCAGTGGTGATAGTATGGCTATTGGTCGTAAGTTTGAGAGTTCTAAAGAATTCCCTCCTTTATGAAGGGGAATGACATGGGAAACCTTCCAGACTGAGGTGATAGTGGCTTTAGTTGGGTTCCTATTACGTGATAAAACTTCAACAAGTTTGGACCCTATATGGTCAAAACCATATAGTCGAACTTGTAGAATTTCGAACACGTTAAAAAAAAAAAAAAAAAAAAAAATTAAAAGTAAAATAAACCCTTGCAAGCAGGGGGGCAAGTCCCCCTGCACCCCCACACCCCCCGCTCTTTTAATAAACCAACTCCAAGACCGCACTGTTGTATTTTTTTTTTTTTTCAGTGTTCGAAGTTTTGAAACTTCGAACAGACAAGTTTGATATTGTCGTGTTTGAAGTTTCAAAACTTCTATCATGTAATAGGAACCCACTTCAGTCAAGGTGAGGTTTATTATGATAAAGACAGGATATGCAATGGCATCTGCCCCTTTTTGTAAATATTCTGGTGGGAGGCGATCAGCTGATAGGGTAGTGAGCTTTACCTTGTTAATTAGAGATCGGATGGTCGATGAAGATACAGGTTGGAAGGTGAAAGGGAGTGGGGTAGTGGTTGTGGAGGAGTTTTGAAAGGAGCTGGTGTGGGGTAGTTGGCTAGCTAGTGATTGGATGGTTTTGGTAAAAAAATGGTTAATGATGTTAGCAGTTTCCTCTGGAGTTTTAAGGTCGCAAGTTGAGGGGGTGGGGCTGGAGGTTTGGCCAGGGTGGAGAACTTTGTTTATGCCTGCCCAAAACTTTTTGAGGTTTGTTCAGGTGTTTTTGCTGAAGGTGTTGATAGAAGTTTTTTTGTCTAACAATGTGGCTTTCTTGGTATCATTCCTTAGTTGTCGGAATTTAATATGGTCAAGTGGGTCTTTGGAGGTGTGCCAATTGTCCTGTGCTTTATTTCTTGCTATGATTTTTGGTTTTGGTTACTTTAGAGAGCCAGGGGCCGGTCTTAGTTTTGGCTCTGTGGGTGCGGATAGGAGCGTGGGAATCTAGAATGGAGAGGAATTTAGAAATAAAATAGTCTACAGCATCATCTAGTGGAAGTTCTTTAAATATGGCCCAATTACATGCTCTGAGTTCATTCTGCAAGTCAGTGGAGTTAAAGTTCTTGTTGTTTCTGATAGATTTATATAGAACTTGGTGGTGGTTATCTACTTTATGCTTCATGATGTAGGAGGTCACTTATATCATCTGGGAGGGTACCTGTGTTACACAGGTCTAGGTGATTGTTGATAGGAATCCAGTCCAGGATAATAGCTTTGTAGTTGGATTTGTTTATTCTGATGGGTGAGGATACAAGTTGGGTATACCCATGAAGGTTTATATGGGTGGTGGGTGATTCAGAGGAACAATTGTTCCAGTTAATATTAACATCTCCTAACACCATAGTTTCTTGGGGGTATGTGCTGGAAAGCCATTGCAGGAAGTCTTTTAGGGTATTTGCATTGTTACCTGGGGGATATAAATGCAGGCAATGAATAGAGATTTACTTTTGTTAAGCTGTAGTTTGCTAGCTAGGGCTTCTGCATTACTGAACAAGGGGGGTTGTTGTGGGGATAGTGTAACATCTATTGTGTTTTTAAACAGAACTGCTACTCCTCCACCTTTCCTGGTGCTTTTTGGTCTAGTCTAAGTATGTTGTACCCTGGTGGGATAACCTCATCATTTTAGTTCCTGGTTTTAGCCAGGTTTCTGTAAGACATAGCACATCAGGTGAGTAGGTGGCTAGAAGTGCATGAAGATTATGGACCTTGTTGTTAATACTCCTGATGTTTAGGTGACAGGTCAGGAGAGAGCTAGGGGACCTTGAATTTGGCCATATGTTGAAGGTGATAGTGGGCTGGGAGCTTGTGGGAAGGGTGGATCCAGGGTTAGGCTGGATGTCTCCATCCCTCATCAGAGTAAATTGTACAGTGATTATTAGTTTCAGCGCTTTACTACTTTATGAGATGGACCATGGTCTAGTTAGTTGGTGGTTGTTAAAAGTGGAGAGGACAGGTTTGTAGTAAGCTAGGGGTTGGTCTGATTCACTCAAGGTGGGAGCAGAGATGGTATGAGATATGGTGTGGTGAAAGCCAAGATAGGGCTGGTTTACATAGATGGTGAGGAGATATAGCTCAGGCAATATAACTGAGAGGAACATAATTGGTTTCCTCTTGATAGTAGTGGTACTTGGTAAAGAATGTGGGTGGAGAATTAAGAGGATTGTTGTCAGGAAGGGGTGGTATATGGAGGTGTGGGTTATCTATGATAGGTTGTGGGGGGGTGGTTTATTGGGCTTAAATTTAGCACTAGTCAAGGCTAAAATCAGGAAGAATAACTCCTAACTAAACTAAACAGGAAACTAAGAGGACTGATTAAGTCCAACAATGCCAATTAGGAGGTTAAGATAGCGTCACAGGCTAAAGACTAACACAAGGGCTTCTACAGCCATGTCCGTAACTTTAAACACAGAACATAACAGTGTGCTAAACTGGTGGTCAGTGCTGTTATCTTCACTGAACAGAGTTATATAGTGAATCTGCTGGTTGACAAGTTCAACTCAAACTTCACCCCCGTCACAGAGTATAATGCCCCTTTGGCATGTATGTGACCAGACATATGCAACAGTTGGAATGCCTGCAAAGGTTCCATACTAGGAGAATCCAGGGTATAATCACATTGTCTTATATGGACCGCCTTAAAGCCTTCTTTCTATAATTTGTCTCCCACAGGTTACCGACAGAAGAACTATGTCTAAAATGTAAATTTAAATTTAATTTAAAATGTAGTATAGTCCCAACCTACACGAGCTTCCCATAGTCTGCTGTCTGTGCTCACTTTTGCTCGGGCCATCCACAAGCCTCGGGATCGCGCACACCCCCACCTTCGGTTCTGAAGCAAATTTTCAGCAAAAGCTCAAATCAGCCTTGGGAAATCTCAACTTTTATACACAGGCCTGTTTGCTCGGGCCATCCACAAGCCTCGGGATTCCGCACACTCCCGCACCTTCGGTTCTAAAGCAAATTTTCAGCAAAAGCTCAAAAAAGCCTTTGGAAATCTCAACTTCTATACACAAGCCTTCCAGCAGAATTTTATTAGTTTGCTCAGGCCATCCACAAGCCTTGGGATCGCACACCCCCCCTCCCCCTAACTTCGGTTCTGAAGCAACTTTCAGCAAAAGCTGAAATCAGCCCTGGGAAATCTTAACTTTTATACATAAGCTTTCCAGTTGAATTAATTATTAGGTGAATGTCACTGGATTACATTTTCTCTTACTTTGTGACTATCATTGTGAGGTGAGCACAGCTGCATTGAGCTCCATTCAGCTTCCAGCTTGGAGAGCGTTAATGAAGTCGGCCACTAGGTAGGAACATACTCTACTAATTGTACAAATTCCTTATTCCTTCTGTATGCAAGCAGGTGAGCTCCAGAGTCTAAGGTTAAAACTATTCTAAAACAAACCTTTAGTTCAGTCCCAATTCCCTCAGCTCTACTCATCCTTAAAGAGCTTGCTAGCAACATCTGGTTTCTGTAAGGTGAAAAGCTCTAACATAGTGTACTGTCTTACTTACATTTCCTGGCTCCTGATTGTTTTTTTTTTCTTTTCTTTTTGGACTTCCTCCTGCTGGGGTTACTCTGCAACCAGTTCTAACCACCCAATCTCACACTGATAATTGCTACCCCCCTCCCCCAAGCCATTCTCATAGGTGGCTATATTAATACCCACTCCAATAGGTGCCATCTTTAAAATGTAGTAAGGCAAATAACTTAAATCCCCATTAAAAACTTATGTTTTACTTAATGGTTGTATAAATCTTGTGGTCTGGTTAAGCCCTGCTCTGCTTGCCCTCGCTGCTCTCAAGCTCGCTCCGCATTGCACCCTGCCTCTATTCCTACCTACCCCAAGTACTGTTAAATTTATACTGTCCTAGTCACTCCCCCTGCTTCTTCCTCCCAACCAGCATCTCACACATCACCAAGTGGCCCTCCCTCTCTACAACCCAACTTTTCTCCTTCCTTTCCTGCCAAATCTTGGTTGAAAACTGTGCCCTTTAATGGCCAAGCCCCTTGCTATGATAGCATCAACAAAAACACTAGTATATTCTCTACTCTCCCTGATGCTCATCCTTTATCTCCTCACCACCTATGGAAACCAGTGCCGCCACAGATTCCACTACCCAAAATGTCAAACTATCACCCCAGACTTCTCTTACAAGTTAGCTCACCTAACTATCCCCCACACATCCAAACCCTCATCCACTCAACCTCATCACCAAATTAAAGCCTTAAAATCTACTCCAAGGGACAAGCACTATCTAAGCCTTCTTCATAAGTTTCTAAAGCTCATAATCAGATTTCAATATAACCTTGTTACAGATGGGGATATCCATCCCAACCCTGGCCTGTCTCTACCTGGTGATAATGGCGCCTACACCACCAACCCCATCAATAAACTACCCCTTAACAGTCCAGCAAATGCTCTCCTGACATTTCACTTGAACATTCAAAGTATAAATAATAAAATCCCCAACCCACATGCCCTCTTAGCAGTTCATTCCCCAGACATAATGTGTCTTACAGAAACCTGGCTTAAACCTACTACTGCCAATAATGAAGTATTACCCCCAGGCTACAACATACACCAATTAGTCCGAACAGCTAAGAAGGGAGGTGGGATAGCAGTTCTTTACAAAAATACATTGTGTTAATAGAGATCCAGTTCAACCGCCCCCATTTAATAACGTAGAAATCCTCATTACCAAACTGCAAATTAACAATAATAAGAGTATAAATATTGTCTGTCTACATTCCCACAGGCAATAAAATAAGCACTGTGGAAGATATCCTCCAATGATTATCCATTACCTACCCCCCAAAAAACATTATTCTTGGTGACTTTAGCACCAACTGGTGCACCTGCTCAGCTGAATCCTCTGTAACCCATATAAATCTGTTTGGGTTCACACAAATAATAACCTCTCCCACTAGGATTAGTAAACCCACCAACAGGGAAAATATCTTAGATTGGGTACTTATCAACAGCCACCTAAGCTTGTATACAGCTGGGACTCTCCCCGATGACCTTAGTGATCATTCACTAACTTATATTATTAAACATAAGGCAGAAACCCACAAGACTACATACAAAACAATCAGAAATAATAAAAACTTCAATCCTACTAACTTCCTAAATGAACTTAAATCGGTCAACTGGTCAATCCTAAAAAAATCTACCACTAGATGAAGCCGTAAATTTAACAATAAATTCCTGAGCATCCTTGACTCCCATGCTCCTGCACATACTATAAAGACTAAATCTAATACTGCCCCATGGATCACAAAGGAAACTAAGATAAAAATCAAACTTAGAAATATAGCCTGGACCAAATGGCGAACAACTAAAACCCCCCTCGACCAAGTGAGATATCATCAACTTAGAAATGATACAAAAAACTCCTTTTGCTAGACAAAAAAAACCTACTACCAGAACCTCTAATTTAAACACCAAACAATCCCCAAAAGTTTTGGGCAAATATTAACCTTCTTCAGCCAGGACAATGTATTACCCCAACCCCATCAAACTACATCCATAAATCCCCAGAAACTGTTGCCACTGCCTTTAATAACTTTTTCATTGAAACTATTCAGTCCTTAGCTAAACAACTTTCTTCCGCCCACTCTAACTCTACCACTAACACACCCAATTCTCATCCCCCTTTAACTTCCAACCTGTATCTACCATTTATATCCAATCCCTTATCCAAAAAACTAAAACTAGCCATCCTTTCTGCTGACCTCCTTCCTGCAGAGTACCTACAAAAAGCTGCCAACGCCATAGCATTCCCCATCTCTATCCTAATCAGTAGAACACTAACTGATGGAACTATCACCTCAATCTGGAAAATATCCCATGTTTTCCCACTGCACAAAGGTGGAAGTTCAACAGAACTGTTCAACTACAGACCCACTGCCATTCTCTCACCACTAGCCAAATTAATGGGGGCTGGAGGGAGGGTAACCAGGACTGCAACAGTGAATACACTCAAACATCTACATTTATGGTAAGTGTACACAACTGTACTATGTTCTTCGTGTTTCACTGTTGCAGTCATTACATTTGGGTAGACTCCCAAAGCTATGGTTGGGAGGAGGAATTTAGAGAGCATTAGGGCCAGCTATAAGGCCCTGCAAGACTGCAGTGGCAAAGCCAGCTATGGACTTAGAGAAAATTGGCAAATGATAATGCTTGGTGAAAGTATGTACAGAACTCCAGGTAGCAGCTTCTAGGATGTCCCTGGTAGGGACGCCTCTGAGAAAGGCTGTAGTGGTAGATGCAGCCCTGGTGGAGTGAGGTCCGATCCCCTGGGGGGATAGTATTTCCATGGCGCTTATAGCAGAAATGAATGCAATGGTTTATCCCTTTAGAAATGGTTTGCTTTTAAACAGCCCTCCCCTCTGCCCTTGTAGCAAATGCCACCAGCAGTTGTTCAGATTTCCTTTGAGGTTTAGTCCTGTCCAAGTAGGATCTAAATTGTCTGTGCACATCTAAGGAATGCAGTATCTGTTCCCCTTTATTTTGTGGATTGGGAAAGAAGGTTGGCAAATGAATGGACTGATTAAGAGCCACACTGTATACCACCTTGGGCATGAAGGATGTATTGGTTCTGAGGGACACCCTGTCCGCATGAAAGATGATGAAAGGCTCCACTGCCATAAGGGCCTGTAATTCAGATACCCTTGTAGCTGAAGTTATTGCTAAAAGGAAAGCTGTTTTCCAAGAAAGAAATTTTAAGTTTGTAGTAGCAGCTGGCTCGAAAAGAGGTACAGTGAGTTTCTCCAAGACAAAGTTAAGGTCCCAGGCTGGGGTTGGAGCTCTCCTGGGTGTTCACAAATCTTTGGCCCCTCTGTGGAACTGCTTGAGCAGCAGATGAGAGAAGAGGGGAGGTTCTGTGGCATAATGAGCTGAAATGGCTGAGGCATGGATTTTAATGGAGGAAAAAGACAGGCCCATGTGAAGCATCTCAGTTAAGTATTGTAAAATCTGAGGTAAATTGGGCGCTGCTGTGCTCATTCCATGAGATTGGTTCCAGGCACAGAATCTTTTCCATTTTTCAGCATAAGATTTTCTAATACTAAGCCTCCTTGCCTCTAAAATGATATCCATCACAGGTTTGCTGATGGATGGTAAAGGAAAGATTATTAGCCAGGCTGCAAAGTTCAGTGTTGGAATCTGAGGATGCAGATTTTTGGTTCTCCTGCTGAGACAGCAGGGAAGGAGTCTGAGGCAGGTGCCATGGAGATAACCATGACACACTGCACAGGAGGGGGTACCAGTGTTGGCACAACCAGTCTGGAGCAATCAAAATCATCCTTGGTTTGTCCTGTTTGATTTTTAGTAGTACTTTGGAGAGCAGAGGCAGTGGGGGGAAGGCATAGCCTGATAGGTTTTTCCAGCTGAAGGACAGAGCATCCACTTTCCAGGCTTGTTTGTGGGGAGTCCTTGTGCAAAATTTGTCCAATTGGTAGTTCTGGGGAGAGGCAAACAGGTCTATATCTGGGCTCCCTCATTTTATTGTCAACATGTTGAAAATCCTTGGTTCCAGTTTGCATTCCTGTGGGTCCATGAGGTTTCTGCTTAGCCGTCTGCCAGTGTATTTAATTTTCCTGACAGGAATTGAGCTTTTAGGTGCACTTGGTAGCTCAAGGCTGTGTTCCACAATGCCATGGCTAGTCTGCAGAGGGGCTAATAATGTGTACCCCCCCCTACTTGTTTATGTACCACATAACAGTGGTGTTGTCCGTCTTTACCATTAGTTGTCCTGAAAGAATGTGGTCCTTGAAGGCTGTCAGAGCATTCTGTACATCTAACATTTCTTTTTGATTGATATGCAGGTGCATTTGACTTGGGTTCCATTTGCCCTGAATGCACTTCCCTGCCAGATGAGCCCCCCTTGCATAGTCTGATGCATCTGTTGTTAAGGTTTGGGTGGCAGGAAGTGGTGTGAAAGGTAGTCCCTTGTTTTGGTGGCAGGCCTCTGCCCACCAAAGGAACTCTAGGCGTAGGCAAGGTATGATAGGGATCATTGTTTCTAGGTCTTGAGAATGTTGACACCATAGGCTTTTTAGATACCACTGTAGTTTCCTCATATGCAGTCTTGCATATAGAATTAGAAGGATGTAGGAGGCCATGAACCCCAAGGCTTGCAGTATTTGTCTTGCAGATAGTAGGGTTTTTGTGGCCACTTGTTTGAAGTAGGTTGTCAAATGAATTTGCTTTTCTGGCGTGAGGTAAGCCATGTGGGAAGTTGTATTCAAGCTTGCTCCCAGGAATATAATTTGTTGACAGGGTACCAGGTGTGATTTCTTTTCGTTTATGGTGTACCCCAGACAAGTTAGAACCCTTTTTTACAAAGGCCAGATGATTCAAACGTATGTCCTGGCTTTCTGCCTGAATTAGACAATCGTCCAGGTATGGGTATATTTGAATATTTCTTTGCCTGCAAAATGCAATAACTGGAGCTAGGCACTTTGTGAATACCCTGAGAGCAGTAGATAAGCCAAAGGGCAGTGCAGAGAACTGATAGTGCATGTAGCCTGCTTTGAAGCGTAGGTATCTTCTGCAAGATTCCCTGATTGGGATGTGCAGGTATGCTTTTTTTAAATCTAGTGTTGTCAACTAGGCATTTTTGCCTAGTATAGGAAGTAATTGGTGAAGAGTTAGCATCTTGAATTTTGGAATCTCCAAAAATGTGTTTAGAGTAGACAGGTCCAGGATAGGACACCATGAATTGTCTTTTCTGGGTACCAGGAAAAGTCTTGAGTAGAAACCTTGTCCCTTTTCCTCTTCTGGTACCAGTAGAATAGCCAAACATGCTGCTATGCACGTAAGTCAATGCATGGCCAAAGTATTCAATATTAACAACAGGAGGCCAGCAAAAAATGTATCAGATGAGAAAGAAAAACACTAAGAATGATACATAGGTATCAGACTAAAATTTATTATTCAGACCGGTTTCGGCAGAACAATGCCTTCTTCAGTGTAGAAATAAGTTAAAGATACAACAGTAAACCTCATGAATATTTATAGACAACCCCCACCAATTTTCACATTGGTGGGGGTTGTCTATAAATATTCATGAGGTTTACTGTTGTATCTTTAACTTATTTCTACACTGAAGAAGGCATTGTTCTTCCGAAACCGGTCTGAATAATAAATTATAGTCTGATACGTATGTATCATTCTTAGTGTTTTTCTTTCTCATCTGACACATTTTTTGCTGGCCTCCTGTTGTTAACACCAGCAGAATAGCCCCCATGCTTAAAAGAGAAAGTACTTGTTTTTGGGCCTCTGCTCACTGATTTAGGTGTAGGTCCGGCCACCGAATTGGTGTTGGCAACGTATGGAAGTGAAATCTGTATCCCTGGGACACTACATTTAAAACCCATTTGTTCTGGGTAATGAGTTCCCAGTTCTTTGCATGAAGAGCAATCTTCTCCCCAAAGGGGCAGTCAGTTGATAAGTGCTTGGAAATTTTAAAAGGAAGTCATTGAGACAGTTTACCATACGGGGGAGTCTTATTATTCCCAGACCTGGAAGTGGAGGCCCCCCACTGCTTAGTTCTGTGAGTCCCCTGGGGCTGAAACCTGGGGTTTTTGCTGTGTCTGGGTTTGGCTTGAGAAGACCTGGAAGGGGCTGGAAAGGACCAATTCTTAGAGGGCCAGTGCCTACTAAATCTAAAAGGCTGAACTTGTCAAAAAATATTTAACAGTTTGCATAGATTTAGCTTTATCTTCCATCTTTTTAAGAACTTCCTCAGCCTTGTTGCCAAACAGGCGGTCCTGATTTAAAGGAGCATCCAACAATTTAGCTTTAACATGATCAGGCAAAGATTTCTCCTTAAGCCAAGCATGCCTTCTGAGCACAGACCCAGTAACAGCAGCCCTGCAAGAGGCCTCTAATGAATCAAAACCACATTGCAAAAGTATGTTTTCCAACTTGTTCGGCAGAATGCATTAAATCCTGTAATTCTTTATTTTCCACACAGTCAGGAATCATCATCATTTTCTGTTTAAGCAGTCCAATAACATGTTGCTGATATTTTAACATATGAAACTGGCAGTTTAAAGCCCTAATGGCCAATGTTGCAGAAGTGTAAACCTTCTTACCCCATCTATCCAGCGCCCTGGAGTCTCTATCAGAAGGGGTAGGAGTTTTAGTAGTAGAAGCCTTAATGCCCTTGGGCCCCTGTGAAATATTCTCTGGATCTGCAATAGGATTTTTGAAAAGGAACTTGTGGGACTCAGGGACCCCGTAGTATCTGTCAGGTTTTCTGGGAGCAGGAGGCAGGGACTCGGGGGCCAAACTAGATTCCGAGAAAGCATCATCAACAATGCCTAGTACAGGAGAAATAGCTAATGGCCTATGCTGAGGTAGGAGAAGGAAATCCCTAAGCCTCTTTTTTGAATCAGAAAAATCCTGGCTTTCCCAATGGAAATGCTCCCTTAGAGTATGTAAGGTTTCCCCAAAAGAAAAATCCTCAGGAGGGGAAGCAGAGGGAATAGAGTCCTCTGCATCAGAATCCTCATAAGTAGGTAAGGACAAATCCAGATCATCAGAAGAGTCAGAAAAAACCAGAATCCTGATCAGAAGATTCATAATCAACTTCAGTCCTAGGCCTCTTAGAAGGGGGAGGGGGGGGTTGGCTACCTCTGATTAGCGTTATTAGATCTTCAGCCATTCTTATCATTTGTTTTTTTATTATTAGATCTTCAGCCATTCTTATCATTTGTTTTTTAGGCCTAGAGGCCTGAGCACATGGCCTGGGCGTCATTTTTTTAGACATGGATCGAGATTTAGGCCTAAGTAAAAAAGGAGGCGTCGGTTTAATATGCAAGTCCATAGGCCTGAATACACCCTCAGAAGCCGGTACCTGCACAGTGGCTCCGGACTCATCCAAGGTAGAGGCATCCGCGGGTTCCATAGTTGAAGCATCTCGCGGCATACCGGACTCCGAATGGGTCTCAGTAGAGGCCTGCGAATCAGAAGTAGCGGGTATCAGGGGCTGCAAAAGAACCTCACTGAGTACCGGCGAACTGGCGAATGGCTTAGGAGAAGTGTCGTTGGCAGTTTTGGACCTTGGCGACCTGTCTCTGTCTTTATCTTTGCGTTTTTTTCAGAATCCCGGAAGTCGGATGGCTAACCGATGACATTTCTGGATAATTAAACCGAGAGCCGAAATATTTAGAGGCAAAAATATTCCGACGATGTATAGTGCGCTGATTAAATAAAGCACAAAACAGACAGCAAGATACATCATGGTCAGGGTCTAGGCAAGGAATACAGTACGAATTAAAATCTTTATGAGGTATTGGCTTTCCAGAAGTAATGCAATTATTACCTTTTACTGACATCGGTAAGGAGCAAGAAAAAGTTTCCCCAACGGGGTACTTAGCTTTAGTTGAAGACTTCGGTTCTGAAACTCGAAAACGAAAATTTCAGGAGTCAGCCAACTGGCACTTGTGAACTGCTTCTGCTTCAGGCACCACACAGCAAGAAAGACTGATGTAATGGCGTCGGCTGCATGTTTTATACCCCTGATGACCTGACGTCATGGAAGAAGGGACAGCAACCGACGCAGGACCCAAGACTTTGTTAATCAGGCCGACTGAGCGCTACCTGCAAGCAGATAACCCAAATGTAATGACTGCAACAGTGAAACATGAAGAACATCTGCCTAGTCTACTTCTGTTCAGTCAGCTTATAGTGGCACACAAAATTCTGTACCACCCTGAAAATACTCCGGTACTCAGAAATATCAGAAAGCCATACAGTAATTCAAGGCAACTATGATCATCCAATAAACTGTTGGTCCAACCCCACAAAGCCATTAACTCAGCCGGCGACTCCTTGTTTGCCAACATTGCTGGTAAAACTTGGAATTCACTTCCATCTAACCTTACCCTCAAACCTTCTTTAAGTCTCTTCAAAAAAGCCCTCAAACAGTATTTTAAAGAGCACTGGCTTTGTCCCTGTACTAAACCCTGATTAATCACTACTTATTCAATGCCTTATTTAAATTAATATTGAATGCATCTCTTACTCATAATAGCTTGCTGCAACCTGTTATTTTTGTACACTATTACACACTGTGCATATTGTGAGTACCTACTAGAGAGCTTTGTAAATATGTTTGACTCATATCTGTTACATTCTATCTGTGTTATCTGGAGCTCTTCTCCCTGGGCCTCCACTGACAATGGACATATATCCAGTTGGACTATCCCGGTCAACAAATGTAAAATAAATAAATAAATAAATGTCTAGCATACAAGGCATCCTCAGATCCAGCTCTTATGGACTTTTGCACGTGCAGAATGAACAGCATCAGGAAGTACAGTTGTGTAAAATCTTACCTAAACACTACGTGTCCTCTTCACTGTTGCAGTACACTTTACTATATGGATCTCCTACCTAGCACAGACAGGTGTTCAGCCAGTATACCAAAACCTTATGATCTTGTACGCACCATACATCACACATATGCTCCTTGCACAGGATGTATGGCATAAAAGTGACATACGGATGCAGTTATCCAGTAGAGAACAGTCTACATAGGACAAAGGAGTCCATGTACTTCCAGAAGGAAAAACTACAGAAGAAAAAGGGGAGACGTTCAGCCAGAAGGGAATCTGAAACAAAAAACAGAACAAAAAAGGGATTGGACAGAGGGAGCAAATACTGCAACAGTGAAGAGAAGGACATTTACTGTTTTGGTAAGATTTTGCACAACTGTACTATGTCCTTCTATATCACTGTTGCAGTACTCTTTGCTATAGGAAGAGTAAAAAACTCAAAAAAGAGAATGGGAGGTGAAAGGCTAAGAACAGCCCCCAGAAAACCCATCTAAAATGGTTCTAGCAAAACCTGTTCTGGCCCTAGAAACCACATCTTACTTATAATGCTTTGTAAAGGTATGCACTGAAGACCAAGGAGCAGCTTCAAGGATGGAATTGGTGTCCAACCCCTTGTGGAAGGCACCAAAACAGGCAGCAGTCCTACTGGAATGAGCTCTACCAGAAGTAGACAAAGATTTGCCATGAAAAGGTTAACAAAAAGAAATGGCCTTAGATATCCAGGAGGAGATGATTTGCTTAGAGACAGCCAAACTCAATGTCCTGGGATGAAAGGAAACAAAAAGCTGATCAGACTTATGTACGGCCTTACATTTATCCAAATAGCACCTGAGCTATCTGTGCAAATCCAATGTATGGAAAACCCTCTCACTAGCAGGGAAAAAGGAAGGGAGTTGTACTGACTGATTTAAGGACAACTCATTTACTACACTGGGCATAAAAGAAGAATTAGTACACAGGGACACCCCACTCCTGTGAAAAACCAAAAAAGGAGGAATGGCCATAAGGACCTAGAGCTCACAAACACTATAAGCAGAGGAAAGAGCCAGCCACAAGACAGTCTTCCAGGTACAATGCTGCAAAGAAGCAGAAGATGCAGGCTCAAAAGGAGGCTGAGTCAATTTTTCCAAAACAAAATTAAGGTCACAAGGAGGAGGAGGACTAGGTTTCCTTGGAGGCATAAGACACAGGGCACCTTTAAGAAAATTGAATGACCTCAAAAAGAGGAGGCAAGGAAAGATTGATTAAGGGCAGACAAGCAGAAATGGCTGCCAAACAGGCCTTCACAGAAGGTTAGGTCAAGCCAGACTGGAGCAACTCACACAAGTAGGAGAGAACCTGACTGAAGAAGAGTACTAATTAGAAGCATGGCACCAGACAGAAAACCTTTTCCATGTGGGCATATAATATTTTCTGGTTGAGGGTTTCCTTGCTTCCTGTAAAACCCCAAGCAAGTCATCAGAAAAGAGGTACCTGAAAGGGATCAAAACCCTATCACCCACAGTGTCAGTGAAAGACTGGACAAGTGAGGATGGGTGAGAGGCTCCTTGTCCTGTGTGAGGAGGTCCAAACAGTGAAGTAACTTGTGGTGATTACCCCTGGCCAAATGCATTAAGAGGGGGAACCAGTGCTGTCTTGGCCAAAAGGGATTCACTACCAAGATTTTTGGGGAGTCCAGCTGAATCTTCTGCAGGACTCTTGGAAGTAGAGGAAGAGGAGGGAAAGTATAATGAGGTATCTCCTTCCTAGGAAAAGACAGGGCATCCACCTTCCATGCCAGATGCCATAACAGCCTGGAACAGAAGACAGGGAGCTGCCTGCTCAGAGGGGAAGCAAAAAGGATCTATCTGAGGAATATCCCATTGGTGGACAATGTCAAGAAACATGTCTCTGTCACCAAACGTGAACCTGTGTTTTTTGATCTGCTCAAAGAGTCTGACACTAGATTGTGCTCTGAAGGAATGTATACTGGCCAAAGAGTTAACTGATAATCACCTCCCAGGCATGAAGACCCATCATGTAGAGGAGATCAGATTTTGTGCCTCCCTGCTTGCTGATATACCACATCATTGTAGTGCTGTCTGTGTACACCTTCAAGGGGCCTGGACAGAATACGGAGTGAAAAGCTTGAAGGGCCAGAATCAGAAATAGAAGTTATGTTCTTACCATAACGTTCCATGTTAGTTGTCTTCTTCTCGCCTTCTTTCTTGCTGGATGGGTTCGGAGCCGACCTCGGCTCCGACTCGGCCACTCTAAAAGCTCGAGAGTTGGTTCCACCGGCTCGAGGCTGCCCCTATATCCCACAATGCTAGGCGTAAATTACCTCAGATCTCGTTTGTGAGCTAGGCCCAGCTAAAAATACAACCAGAAATACTGGAAAAGAGAGTCCACCTCTATAAACAAAGGGAAAGAGGAAAGGTGACCTAAAGCCTGATCCAGGAAAATATGCACCGCAGAGCATGTACCTATAGCAAAGAGGTGGTAGAAAGAGAGGTCACAATCAAACTCCTCTAGGTCTGTCCAGGCTAGGGGGAAGGAGGGTGGGACGCAAGAAAGAAGGCGAGAAGAAGACAACTAACATGGAACGTTATGGTAAGAACATAACTTCTATATGTTAAGTTGTCAATCTCGCCTTCATTCTTGCTGGATGGGACCGCGTCCCTAGCACCTTGTCCCGGGTGGCCTATCAGAACAGACTCTTGAGAACAGTGGAACCAAAGTTAGCTCTATGTCTAGAAGCTAAATCCAACTTGTAATGAGAAATGAAAGTGTGAGGAGTAGCCCAAGTAGCCGCTGCATAAATGGTGTCAATAGGCAGCCTGTCTTGGAAGGCTATAGAAGTAGCCAAAGCTCTGGTGGAGTGAGCCTTAGGTTTGTTAGGCAGCTTTTGGTGTCTAATTTCATAAACAAGGGAAATCAGAGATGTTAGCCATCTGGATAGTGATACCTTGAAACAGAAAGTCCCTTTCTGCCTTCTGCATAAGAGACAAACAACTGGTCAGTTTTTCTGAATTGTTTGGTCCTATCCAAATAGTACCTTAACTGACGATGAACATCTAGCCAATGCAATTTTTGTTCAGACCTGTTAGAATATTCTGGAAAAAACACAGGGAGGTCAATGGTTTGATTTAGGTTAGACGCAGAGGCTACTTTAGGTAAAAAAGACGGGTTGGTTCGTAAGGATACCCTGTCTTTATGGAACAACAGATATGGTGGTCGACAGCTGAGTGCATGAAGTGCTGAAACCCTTCTAGCTGAAGTAACAGCTACCAGAAAGAGAGTCTTCCATGATAGCAATTTTAATGAACAGGAAGCTGCAGGTTCGAAAGGGGGAAGAATCAAAGAAGTGAGAACTAAATTAAGGTCCCAAGAAGGAGGAGGATTTCTTATAGGAGGTCTGAGTAAAAAAACTCCCTTCAAAAAGGCTTTGCAAAGCTTGTGAGACATGATGGCAGAATCTGAAATGCCCACATGAAAGTTAGATATAGCTGCCAATTGGACTTTGAGAGTAGAAGGAGATGAACCTGCGTGAAAGAGTTCAGCTAGAAAGTCAAGAACTATTTGGATGGGAGCAGTGAAAGGATCTAAGTCCCTTCCTTGAGCCCAATAGGCAAAACGTTTCCATTTACTAAGATAAATCTTTCGAGTGGAAGATTTATGGGAAGCTATTAAAATATCTCGAACAGTGTGAGATATTTGAGGAAGCCTGGCTAGGGTAGGAACTGGAGGAACCAAGCAGTGAGGTTAAGATAGGGGAGGGAGCGATGTAACTGACCCGACTGATGGATCAAAAGATCTGGAACTAGGTCCAGATGCCAAGGTTGCTCCAACAGAAATTGATGTAGAAAGGGGAACCAAACTTGTCGAGGCCAGTAAGGAGCAATGAGGATCAATGAGGCCTTCTGAGCGATAGCTTTCTGTATCACTTGTGAGATTAGTGGGAAGGGAGGAAATGCATACAGAAGTCCCCGGGGCCAAACTTGGACTAGAGCGTCTCTGCTGGGCTGGCCTGGTAACGGAAATAGGGTGAAATAATCTCTGCACTTGCTGTTTTGGGGAGTAGCAAAAAGGTCGCAGCAAGGCTGACCCCACTTGAGGAAAATTTTCCTTGCAATAGAATCTTTCAGAGACCACTCGTGAGGCATGAGGATAGCTCTGCTCAACTTGTCCGCGATTTGATTGGACTTCCCGGGGATGTGCGTTGCTATCAGAAAACGCTGAGAAGAAATCGCCCATTGCCACAGTCTGAGTGCTTCTCGACATAGGGGATAGGACCTGGTTCCGCCTTGTTTGTTGATATACCATACTACAGACATATTGTCCATCTGGATTGCTATCGTTCCCAAGGGAAGAGAGTCCTGAAGGGCTTGCAACGCTAAAAGCACTGCTCTCATCTCTAGAACATTTATATGCAAGTGGCATTCGTCTGGTCACCATATGCCCTGGACAGTTCTGCCCTGATAATGCCCCCCCCACCTGATCAGGGAGGCGTCCGTTGTCAGAGTAGCAACCGGAGGGGAAGGAACAAAAGGTCTTCCCAAGAAGAGCTGAGGGGAAGACATCCACCACAGAAGATGATTCTTGCATGTTTGTGTAATCATAATGGTGTGGGACATCGGAAGTTGCTGGTATGACCATTGTGTGAAGAGCATCCATTGAAGGATTCTCATGTGGAATCTGGCTAATGGAAGCAGAGGTATGGCAGCCGCCATAATCCCCAATACTTTCAGAACTAACCTGGCTTTGACTCTGTTGCTGCTGAAGAGAAGCGAGACCAGTTTGTGTATGTCTGTTATTCTCTGATCTGTTAGTCTCGCAGACATGTTGACTGTGTCCAGATTTGCGCCTATGAAGGTAATAGCACGACAAGGCGACAAAACAGACTTTTCGCAATTTATTGAGATGCCTAACTTTTGACAAATGCGAAAGGTGTAGTCTCTGGCCATTAGAAGAAGATGCTTGGTGGGAGCTGTGAGGAGCCAGTCGTCCAAATATGGAAACACCTGGAATCCTTGACGTCTCAGGTGAGAAGCTACCACTGCCATGCATTTGGTAAACACCCGGGGGGCAGTGGTGAGTCCAAAGGGCAGGGCTCTGAATTGAAAATGACCGGTTCCCAGCCTGAAGCGGAGGAATCTTCTGGAGCGTCTGTTCATTTTTATATGATAGTACGCATCCTGAAGGTCTATAGAGCACATCCAGTTTTCCTTTCCCAATAGGGGAAGGATGGACTGTAGCGTGACCATCCGAAATCTTGTTTTCTTGACAGACTTGTTCAAGACACTGAGATCCAAAATTGGTCTCCAGTCCCGTTTTCTTTGGAACTAAAAAGAACCTGGAGTAGATTCCGGATCCTTGCTGGTCTGCTGGAACTGGCTGAATTGTTTTGCAAGCAGCTTTGAAATTTCCAAAGCTGCAAGATCCCTTTGAGCGGGTGGAACATCTGGAAGGGATTTTTTTGATTGGTTTGGAATGCAAACGAAGGGAATGGAATAGCCTTCGGAAATGATGGACTGTACCCACTTGTCTTGAGTTAGGGATAGCCAGGCTTCTGGGTACAGTGACAATCTTCCCCCGATTGCCTCCGAAGGTGGACAGTCGGGCAACACCTCAGGGATGCTGAAAGGGCTTATCGGAAAAGGTTTCTCGATTGCCCTGGTTCTGCGGACCCCCTCTGCCTCTGGAGCGACGTCTACCATTATTGTTCCCTCCTCTGCCTCTGGAGGGGAACCGACTCTGTGCATCAGGCAAATTCCCTTGAGATTGTTTGTGGAACCACATTTTTCCACTTTTCTGGCCTTTGGGGTAAGGTCTAGAAGGAGTAGAAAAATGGACTCCGACGGCAGACAGAGTTTTGCCATCTGTCTCGCACCTAGTCAAGGTTTCTTTCACTTGAGGACCAAAGAGAAATGATCCATCAAACGGGGAATTAGTGAAAGACATTTTAAAGGGGTCCGCAAAATTGCATAGTCGCATCCAGGCATGCCGGCGTAAGGCGATACCTGTCCCTGCGACTCTACTCGCTCCATCAGCCGCATATGAAAGGAGGCGCATGGAGGAGTTAGCTATAGAATTCAGGGTAGTCAGCTGGGCGTTCATCTTGTCCTGAAAACCTGCAGCTGTAGGATCCCTCAACATCTCACTCGCTTCCTTGATCAAGTCTCTCTGGAGACGAGTGAAATGACATAGGTAGTTCAGCGAACGCATTTCAAAGGTCGCTGATGAAAACATCCGCTTCCCGTACCTGTCCATAGACCTAGATTCCTTGTTAGGGGGATGGACAGGCACTGAAGGATCAGCTAGTTCCTTCTTGGTGGCAGCAGCTACCACCATAGCATCCACAGTAACTCCTTTGGTCAGAAATTGTTTATCAGTTGGTGCTGTTATAAACTTTGAAGGTTTCCTGGGGGTAGGGTCCACTGAGTCAGGAGCCGTCCAGGCTTTCTTTGCTACCACCTGCATGAGGGGATCAAAGGGGGGGGACACCCAGGAGGTGGAAGGGCGAGAGCCAAACGCCTCAAGATACACAGATTCATCCTCCAAAGGGTTAAGGGCTGGCCAATTTCCCCTCTGTTTCAGGATCTCTAGAATGTCTGCAAAGGAGACATCTTCAGAAGGGGAACGGGGGGAACCCTCGGAATCCTCTAAATCTGTGTCAGAGGTGACAGACTCAGGTGAGTCTATGTGCTTCCTCTTACACTTTCTCTTCCTAGGGGGCTCCCCTGCCAATTCAGGGGACGCTTCGGAAGAGGATGAGATCCCCACAGGGGATTCTTGAGGAGCTGGCTCTCTGCGGTCTGGGATGAGGGAGTGAGTAGACATAACCTGAGGCACCGAAGAGGGAGGGGCGGACGGAGCCGACTGTGGAGTTGAACCAGGTTCCAACACACTCCGCATGACCTCGAACGCACCCCTGTCAGGCAGAGCCAGAGGTCCCCGCTCCGAGAAGCTGAGAACCTCCCTCGGCACCGACAGAGATGGCTCCAAGGCCGATGTCGGAGCCGAACTCACCAGCGCCGAAGCACCGAGAGGGAGAGGGGGGTCGGACAAGGGTCCGATGCCACTCACCCCCTCGGAGCAGACGAGGGAAGTCCGGCGCCGTGATTCTTCAAAGGAAGAAATCGGAGCCGACGATGGAACCGAAGACAAATGTATCGGCTCCGACGCTACCACAGTCTCAGTTCCGAGACGCCCCGGCTCCGAGCTCAAAGGAGTTGGAGGAGGAATATTTAGAGGGATAGGTTGAAGCATCGACTGATGAGTCGGGCTCTGAAGCATTTGGGCCAGTGCCTCGGACTTTAGAAGTCGACTCACTACCCTCTGGAGGTCATGATCCGAAAGCCTCGATGACCTGGAGGAGTGAGATCTGTGGCTCCGTTCAGACAGCAAGGGAGACGCTGGAGCCGAATGAACGGAGCCAAGGGATGGTGACCTAGACCTCTTTCTAGATGTCGGCTCCGATGGTCTGATCGGAGCCGACCCAGGAATTTCCAATACCTCGGCTCCAGCCGGAGCCGAGGGAACCACAGAAGCTGTAGTCAAAGACTCATCGGCTCCAGCCGGAGCCGATGTAGCAGTAGGCTTCGAAGCCTTAGGCCTCGACTGAGAAGCTGGAGTCGAGGTCTTAGAAGCCTTGGAAGGTTTTCCCGAGGTAGCAGTTAGGGAACCTTCAGGCTTAAGCAAACCCCTTAGAATGAGTTTGTTTTTTCTTTCCTGCAGGACTCTAGGGCTGAAGCCATGGCATACAGCACAAGAGTCCTGCAGGTGTAAAGGTTCCAGGCAGTACACACAAGAAGTGTGACCGTCTGTCAGAGACATTTTCTGACAGCACGAGTCACACTTCTTGAAGCCTGAGACCTTTGAATCCTTGGACATTTTCAAGGAACCGAAAGTGTAACCACCACACAAAAAACACACACACACCGATTACACTGTCAGAAAAAGTTTAAATTAAAACTAAAACTAATGAAATTAGTTAGCTTATATATATAGATATAAATCCCTACAAAAAACACATACACACCACTATTAAGGATGGAAGGCCTAAGGAAAGAACTTATCAGTTCTTGAGGAAGGGGGCTGGATAAGGGTAGAAAGGATAAAAATCCACTACACTAAGGATAAAAAGAGAAAAAACTAAGCTAAAAGTGTTTAAATAGCTATTAGACTAATCTAATAAAACTGACCTGAAGCCGGTAGAAAAACAACACCTCGATCGCTGTAGCGGCAAACGAGATCTGAGGTAATTCACGCCTAGCATTGTGGGATATAGGGGCAGCCTCGAGCCGGTGGAACCAACTCTCGAGCTTTTAGAGTGGCCGAGTCGGAGCCGAGGTCGGCTCCGAACCCATCCAGCAAGAATGAAGGCGAGATTGACAACTTAACATCTCTCGTTTCTGAACTTTCAGGTGACCACATGAAGCCCACCCCATGGCTGAGGCATTGATGAACAGTTCTTGAGAATGGACTGGAGTCTGAAAGGGCAGGCCTGTGTTGAGAGCAAACTGCTGAATCCACCACTTGAATTCCTTTCTTTAGACAAGGAAGGAGAGGTACACTGAAATCCAGAGGGGACAGTGCTGCAGCCAAACCGACTTGAGGTTTGTTTGTGTCTTTCGGCTTTTCCCGGTTAGGGGTCGCCATAGCGGAACTCTGGTCCGCTAATGATTGGTAGTTGATTTTTACATGCCGAGTTACCAGCCCTGACGCACAACCTTCAACGAAGGTACGCCCATTCACACATGTCTCCACGCAGAAGACGCTCTAGCTGAGAATCGAACCGGACAGTGTCTTACTATGAGGTGACAACACTACCACAGCACCACCACCGTGGCCATAATTTTGAAAACATTTGCATATACAGTCTGGCAAGAGGAAGCACTGGAATAGATGTCATGAATTCCAGTGTCCAAAGGAACTCTCTAGCTAGAATAACAATCAGAGGAAGAACAGCCTGAAAGAAAGCTGCCAATGACAAAACTTAAGGAGGCCTAAGAGAGGCCAACTTAAGGAGGCCTAAGAGAAGCCAACTTAAGGAGGCCTAAGATAGGCCAACATTGGCACTGCCCAAATCCTGCATCCCAGATATACATGATCATGAGAAGTTGTCAGGACTGACTTTTGGAACTTGATAGTGAACCCCACACTTTGAAGAAAGTAAATGGGGAACTCCAGATCCTCTAAAAGGTCACTGAGAGAAGGTGCCTGAAGCAACTGGTTTTCTGGATAAGGAAATATTTGAATGCCTTGGGGCCTGCAGAAAGCAATCACAGGAGATAGGCATTTTGTGAATAACCTTGGGGCAGTAGACAGGCCAAAGGGCAAAGCAGAGAACTGAAAACGAGAAGAAGAAACCGAAAAACATAAAAACTTCCTGCAAAGAAGGTGAATAGGGATATAAAAGTAAGCATCCTTCAGATCCAAAGACACCAGAAAAGCCTGGAGTGGTAAAAGAGGAAATAGGGTTTGAATAGTAATCATCTGAAAAGAGGGGACCTTGAGAAAGGTGCTGAGCAGGAAGAGATCCAGAATAGGTCTTCAAGTGTGCTCCTTTCGAGGAATCAGAAACATTGTGGAATAAAAACCCTTTCCCACTTGGGAAGGGGGGACAGGTTGAATGATTCCTTGGCTCACCAGGGACAGTAAGACCTCCCAGAAATGAGGAAGTGTTTCTAGAAGAGGTTCTGGAATCCCTGAAAAAGGAGGGAGAAACTTCCATGCCATGAAGTAAACCTGACAGATGATAGAAAGAACCCAAGAGTCTGAAGTGATCAGAAGCCAATTTGGAAGATAAAGGGAAATCCAAAGAGACAAAGGAACCTAGTCTAAAGGGGGAGGGGGCATTGTCAAGGAGAAGCAGGTTTATCTAATAAAGGAGGCTTCTGGGTCACAGAAGTCTTAGCAGAGGGGGCCGGCCTCCCAACCTTCCTGTGGACAAAAGCTGACATAGAAGGATAATTCTTCTGGAACTTAGGAATAGGACAGACAAAAATATGCTTAAGGCCCTGCAAGGCTTTCCTTTCCCTTGAAGAGACTTAAACAGGTCAGCAGCAGCAGACCAAAAAGATGTTTATTATCCAAAGGAGCATCCAACAACTTGGCCTTAATGCCCTCAGACAAAGACTGGCGATGAAGCCAAGAATAATCCCTCATGACAGACCCAAAAGCTGCAGCCCTGAAAGAGGCATCAGCAGCAACATAGCTACACTTAATAGACTGGTGAGTCAATTCAGAAGTAGAACCTAAACTAGATAAAGCAGAAGATCTGCTTTCAGAATTAGGGAGGTCAGAAATAACCTGATGAGCCTGAGCATTCAAGGCCAGAGCATAGTAATTAATAGTCCTAAAGGGCAAAGTAGAAGTGTAAATCTTCTTATCAATCCTCTCCATAGTCCTACTATCCTTATGAGAAGGCAAAAGTTTAGAAGAGACAAGAGCTTCAAAGGTTTTATCAGAAGAGACTGACACAACAGCAGGATCAACAGAAGGACACAAATAAAAATTGATAATGCTCAGGGACCTTACAAACCTATCAGGTTTCTCAGAAGCAGGAGGATAAGAATCAGCAGACTTGGAAGCAGCAATGAAAGTGTCTACCAAGGCAGCCAACAGAGGAGGAACTGCAACTGGTTTAGGAGTATCCACCTGAAACAACTCATAATATCTCCTCTGAATGTCAGACACCTGAGAAGAATCCCACTTAAAGTAATCCATCAACCTAGCAATTGTGTCCCCAAAGGACAATTCCTCGAATAACAGACTCCTTCTAATCAGAACCATAAGGCAAAGGCAACTGAGAAGAATAGGACAAGGACCCCTCTCATCAGACTCTGAATCCTCATCCTAGGAATCTAGTTCCCTAGGCCATTTAGGAGGGGTAGAGATCCAAAGAAGAGCAGGTACTGAAACCCCCTGAGGAGGCTTCAGGGCCATCAAGGCAGAAAACAAGCCTTGAGTAAACCCTGCCATTCCCTTTGAGGATTCTTAGGATGGAACAAAACATGTTTCATCTTCTGTCTTTTCTTGGAAGCGAAGTCAGCCCTAACAAACATCAGAGGTTTTGACCAATAGTAAGATTCAATAAGAGTAGCTAGAACATGCTCCCTGACCAATATCTGTGGAATCCCTGTAGGACCCTCTGAGATAATCAACAATGATTCCCCCTCAACATCCAGAGAAGATGCCTACAAAGCCTCAGAGGATGTGTGAAAAGACAAATCCATGCTGGTTTCAGATGGGGTTGAGGCAGAGTAATCCAACATAGATGCCAGATTGCCTACAAAACTATCACCCACTTCTAGAGGGACATCTGGTGGAGGCTGGACAGCTAAAGAATCTGGTTGAGACTTCTTGGCCTTCTTCTTATTTAGTGGGAGTATCTTGGGTTAATGGATTCTGCCATGGTACCCTGGGGTAACTGTTTAAGCTGTTGGATTTCAAGATAAATGACCTGGGAAGACAAACAGCTTTTGGGTATCTTAGGCACAAACACCTTACAGATACTACAAGAGGTATGGTTGTGAGAAACACCCAAACAAAAGAAACACTGTTTGTGATGATTCTTACAGGGAGACGGCCTCCCGCACAGACACTATCCCTTCTTGGATGACATGAACTCTAGGTAAGGAAAATAAAATACAAGACCAAAACATAAACAAAAAAAAAAAAAAACTACCTCTACAGCTAGGTATTCAGAACAATAAGTGTTCATACTAACAAGCAATAATGAGGTTTGGACTGGCAGCAAAGAGGTTCTGGGTAACTGCATCCGCATGTCACTTTTATGCCCTACATCCTGTGCAGGGAGCATATGTGTGACGTATGGTGCTTTCAAGATCATAAGGCTTTGGTATATTGGCCAAATGTCAGGCTGTCCTAGGCAGGAAACCCCTACAGTAAGAAAACTGCAACAGTGATATTGAAGGATATCCACTAGATCTAAGAATTTAAATTTTGCTTGTGACATAAATAGGAGATATTGGTGAGACAGATATGACTCATAGGATTCCTATGATGTGGAAAAGGCTTCCCCATTCATGTGAACCAGAGTCCATCATTAACCCTATTAAGCACAACCTTGACCAATGGATGAGAAATCGGAAATTTTCTTTCGGTCTGGCTCCCATGTCTCCGACAGACAGAGGCATACAGTAACTATGTCCAAACTAACATACCCCTCCCGCACATAGCCTTTGGAAACTTCCTGACATACTCCCTCCTAATAAATGTCCATGTTACAGGGTACACAGTTGGGTTATGCAGCTAGACTTATAAAGGTCCTAGTGGTCTTTAGCCTAGTAAATACCTATGACCTCTCAAAACAGCTTCTATACTTACAGCTCTGTCATAGCTAAACACCCGTTGGTGTGGTCAAAGGAAACAGAGCAAAGAGACATCGATGTGCACTACAAGAACAAAAAAGATAAAGGCACAAGATGGTAGACACTAGGCACGGAAAGATCTCAGTGGTGCTGCTCCTTCCATTAAGCAGCTGGCTGCTCTGAAGACAAACACCTTGCTTTTGACAATAGCACAGGAAAGGACAGGAAAGAAATTCAAAGCCTCCTCTTCATTACAGACGTATCTGCAGCCTTTGTGTGCAGATGTGTGGACCAAGGAACAGACTACTGGGTCTCACTAGAACACGTCACCAAACCCAGGTAGAGGTAATCCTCAGTCACAGGGAGCACTGATCAAGAATTCTCAATCGCTGCAGTTTTCTAGTTCTCAAATGACTTTCACAACAGAAAGAAAAAAATCCAGAAAGATACATTAATGTGCCATTCCACTTACTGTTAGGGTTATCTTCAGAATGTTCCTTCTTTTCTATTGTATGTTTCACCTCTGTTGTATGTTTTGGGTTTTCTTTATCTCCTTTAAACAGTAGTAATAATTTGTTTTTGGGAATTTTGTATCCTGAACAAAAAATACAAAAATGTAACAGTATTTATATTAGACTTCTTTTATTACGTGAATGGAAACAGGTCATGTTTGATACGGCTAAAATATCAGCTCTCAGTGTGTACCATAGGGTTGCATATAATTATTCTTGTATAGTTTATTGTCAGACATGTTTTGCTGAAAGAATTACAGTACATCCTGATTTAAAATAGCATGGCATCAAACAGAAGCAAGCGTTACTGTGCTTTGTTTTCTTATGACCTGAGCAATAAAGGTATGTGAATATTTTTCAGGCTGGTTACTTTTTTCTATGCTCTCAGTAGTGTGCAAGGAACTGATTATCTGAGATGGACGTTTACATAAAAAATGTAGGACTGAGTTAGTTTTAAACTTCATGAGGAAAGAAGCAGATCTAAAAGAATGTGAAAATATACCATTTGTCACCTGAAGTAGATGCTGACTCAGTTTTAAAGGAATTACTAACAACAATCTACATAAAAATAACAAAATTGCTCAGAACGCCTTCACTTTATCAACTTATAATATGACATGTACTTTTGGAGAGATATGTATCTGCTCAAGAGTTTAAGGTCTGCAATCCAGCACCTCCATGACAACTAACGATGCAAGAATAATGTGGTGGGCCTGTGCTAGGTTTGAGAAGATATAGTTATTGGATCCCATTCTGACTGTAAAGTGAGTGAGTGAAATAGGCACTTAAATAAGAAAACATTTTTTTTTGGGGGGGGGGGGGGCCCTCAGACCTCCTGTGCAGAAGCTCTGCCTCCTACAGCCCTACTTACTGTAAGAATGCTAAAATTGCCACACCTTTGGAGAACAGGCACTTGCAGTGATAACTTCCAAAGAAAACAATTTTTTTTTAACTAAAAGTTTGAAAAATGTCTTTCACACACTAGGTACTTTATGCAACCTGCTCTCACAAATATGGCTGCTGAATAGAACAACTGGGAGTTATAACTTCAGATAATACTGGAAAGAAAAAATGAATATAATGCAATCCTGTTATTAAGCTCTGTGTTTTGGACATTTGAAAACTACATTTGAAAAGCTTAAAAATCAAGTTAGGACAATTTCAGACTATGAATACTATGAGGTGTTAAAGGAGAACAGGAGGCACGGGCATTCTCTAGAAGGGTGTTAATGTATGGAAATGTTTGCTAAAAAAACAGTCCACTGCTTTATGGCAGTGTATTAAGTTGCCATGAAGTTCGGACATTTAAGAAGTAAATTTATGCCATTTTTCACACTCGCTAAACAGTGCTAAATAAAAGAAAGTGTGCTTGTGTGTCAAAGCCTGGCATTTTTTTTCATTCATTTGCTCACAAGGAGACATCTAAGGATGTGTTCCCACAAGAAAGCGGTTGTTGAGTGCTGTGTGTGTGCTTACATATATGTATCTATCTGTGTTTCTGAATGTATGTGTGAGACTTTCTATCTATATTTCTGTGACCCTGTATGTCTGTATTTGTGTGCGTGTGTTATGTAGACATTAAATACTTACATAATATATATTTAGGATGTAAACTACTTCTTCCAACAACAGTTACACATACTATAGCAAGTCTGAAACATAACACGGAAGGGGTCTATATCATATAATCAAAAATTCAGTTCAGTGAACGGCATTTACATACAAAATGCCGTTCATCAAATTCACTCTTGTGGGGGGCTGTGCCCCCCCACAATCCCCGTTAATTATATTGAAAACAATTGATTCAATTGTTGCAATCAATTGCATCAGGCCTCAGAACACCCCTGGGCATGTGTTACTTACACAATAACACACACCCTATTGGGCATTATTACTTGCTTATAAAATGAGGGGGTAGAAAAATCAGTACAATGCAGGGATGAAAAAAATCATCCCAGCTAATGAAACTTGCCTTTTCAGTTTGTCATCCTTTCTGGACATCTGAAAACTGTAGCCCAGGAGGATATCCACGTAAGAGTTTACTAAGAAAAACACTGCATTTAAAAATGCAAAAACCTGATTGACACTTGATGTACAAATAGCTAAGGGCAGGTGAATTTAAACTAAAAGATGAAAGGTTAATATTGGCAAGCTCAAGACAATGGACTATGCACACAACTGTTTACACCTACAGAAAAAGTGGGAGACACAGAAAATGTAGTTTCTGTAGTAAAGAAGTAGAAGCAGTTGCACATCTTGTTGGCTGTGATATACTTAAAGTGTGTCTGTGGAGTTAAAAGTACAATAATGTGGCAAGACACAGACACAAATGTTCTCCAGGAGGAGCTGACACAGACAAACAACTGGTGTCAGAGCCATGGACTAAAACTATATGTCAAGAAATGCATAACTGTATCCTTTGGGAAGTCATCCATCCCTGGTAACTATCATATTGACAACACATCCCTTAGAGTTGACCCAGTAGTCAGGGACTTAGGGACACACATAGATAGTAATCTAGCCTTTGACATTCACGTGTCTACAGTGGAGAGGAAATCATTCTATGTCGTGCTATTTATAAACAAAGATATGGCATATAATTCCAAGAAAGTCATTGTTCCACTGTATTCGGCATTCATCAGACCTATCAGTGAGTACAATGCCCCCTTTGGTATGTACCTAACCGGGCATATCGAACAACTGGAAAGTCCACAGAGGATCCTCACTAAAAGAATACAAGGCATAAGTAAAATGTCCTATACAGACCGCCTCAAGGCCCTATCCCTGTATTCTGTCTCCTACAGGCTTTTGAGGGGGAGATCTATGCCTGGCATATAGGGTATTGTCAGACCCCACTCTGATGAACCTCCTGCATATCCACAAAACAAACAATGCCAGAATTACCCATTCTAAAGACTTAAACCTTGCCTGTGATATAACTAGGTCCTGATGGAGCGATAGGTATCTATGCGAGAGACTACCCCGTCTATGGAACAGGCTCCCCATCTATGTGAAGCAGAGTTCCTCCCTAACCCAATTCAAGTACCACTTGGACAATTGGATGGGAAACCAGAAAATCATCCCTGGTTTGGCACCTACGTCTCTAATGGACATAGGTAACCTGTAAATGGTTCATCTCCCAAACCTCTGCTTACACTTATCAAGGGTATCAGAACTTGTCAGAGATTTGGGATACATGGCTAGGCTTAAAAAGGCCCTTGGGGTCATTAGTCTAGTAAACACCTATGAACAAACCTATGAAAACTGTTACACTGGAGATTGTATAAACACTACAATACAAGTAGCTGTAAACAAAGAAATCAGTTAAGACAACAAGAAGTAAGAAAAACAGAAAGCTTGAAGAAAAAGGAGACGTGTAACATTAATTGCTGAAATAGTTACGTCTAGTTACTATAGTGTCTTGTATTCTGAAATACATAAAAGTTATAAAGTATCAAAATAAGCAAACATAAACTAGAAAAATGTAGAATAAAAACAAACCAAATTAGAAAGAAAACAGTAAATCCAAACTTCAAAATCACACAAGGGGCACACGAAGTACCTGGAAACACAACCCACTTAGCAGTCACTCTTCAGAGAATAAGATCCAATAATCCAAATCAAAAGGATGAAACAGCATAAAATTTATTGTACAAAAAATAAAAACATAAGCGCTTTCATCCTTGATGTTAAGAACTTCATCAAATACAAGGAGAAAGCTCTTAATCCATTTTTGAAAACCAGCAATAAAACATCACAAAAATAGACACAACCTCTAAAAGAAACAAACCTATTTCACAAAATGTAAAACAAAATGTTGAATGATCACACCAAAATTAAATATATATTAAATATAAATTAACAAATAATTCATAACTAGTAAATAATTCTATCTTTCCAAAGCTTTAAGTTGAAGTATAGAAATAATAGAAATATGTTCCATTTAAACCTGGCCAGTTGCCCAAATCATGGGGCAACTGCCAGAATAGTTCACGGTTTTCAAGGATAGGTGACCAAGCCCCACCTTGAATGTCCGTTTTTATACTGTCAAGTATTGCAAATTTGAAAGAATGCCCTTCATTTTCAAAATATGTTTACTTAAGGCATTGGTTTCTTTTTTCAACCTGATGTCATATAAATGCTCATATATATGATTTTTCAATTTTCAATCAGTTTTGCCAATATAGAAACAGCAGCCTACAGTACACAATGTGCAACTTATTACTTTTTCAGAGCACAGTTGTATCTATGATGAATGTTAACATCAATATTGTCTTTTTGAATGCAATTATAGGGTTAGCCCCCACATAAGGTTTTGTGTCTTTATCTTGGCTTAAAATTAACCAGTTTTTAATTAGAATGTTCCTTAATTCAAAACTGTCTACAGTAAAAACAGTAATGAAGTTCCTTGGATCTTCTGTATTTACTGTTGTTTCAACATCAGGGGTAGATACAGCGTTGGTTGCACAATCTGACAGAAGGGGGAGGAAATAACCTCTTTCTCTTTTATTGATAACCTCTAGAAGAATATCTTCAATAAACATGAATGTGTAACCCCTACACAGGAACATTTGTTTAAGATTATCACATCACACTAAAAAGCATCCATGGTAGAGACCATGCAGGCTGCACATACAAACTGTCCTTTCACAATAGCTTTTTTCTGTTTCAAGGGATGAGTGTTGGCAAAATGGAGTAAAAAGTTCAAATATGTTTCTTTTCTAAAAATTTGAGATAAAAATCTCCTATTTTGGTAGTCTTTGGTTAACAAGACGTCTAGGAAGGAAATGTAACTCTATAAGTGTGCATGAACTTTAAAAAGTTGGTAGTAGAATTAATGTATGCCACAAAATCATTAATACATTCAATTGGTCCATTCCATAAAATGAAAATGTCATCCAACAAATGGGTGTAACATTTAATGTGTGTAAAATAAACCGAGGGAAGCACAAACTTCTTTTCCCACTGTGAGACAACAATGTTGGCATACAGGCCCCTACAAGCTGAACCTATTGCCACTCCTCCTTGCTGCAGGTAAACCTCATTATTAAATAATATAAAGTTGTTTTTCAATACTATTTCTAAAAGGTGTAGGTAAACCTCATTATTAAATAATATAAAGTTGTTTTTCAACACTATTTCTAAAAGGTGTAAATAAACAAAGACTTCATTATGTCCAGTTCCTTTCTCATAAAGAAACTCTGAAAACCATTCTAACCTGATGTCATGGGGTATTACAGAATAAAGGTCTTTAATGTCAATGGTTACGAAAACATAAGTTTCTTTAAAGGGTATCCCATTAATCAAGCTCAAAAAGCTCCATGAATCTTTACATATATGGGTTTCTCCATAGACCAGGTTTTTTAATTTAGTATCTAAAATTTAGTAATTGGGTGTGTGATGGAACCTTTTGTGTCAACAATGGGACACATTGGTGGTTGGAAAAGACTTTTGTGAAGTTTTGGTAAGCCAAACATAACAGAAATCCTTGGATGTAAAACAGACAGAAAGTTCAACAAATCAATAGAAATACAGCCCCCAATGAACAGGTCCTGGAGTTCATTCCTGATCTTATTGTATGCACCATTACGCTCATTGATAGAAGATTTTACATAAGCTCTGCCACCAATATTTCCAACATTTTGTTGTTATAGTCATCATAGTTCATCTAAACTACCCCTCCTCCCTTATCTGGTTTCATTATCCTGACTTTATCTAATATACCTCTAATTTCTCTAACAATAGTGTTTTCAGCTTTGTTTAAGTTCATATCACGAGTTTTATTTTTTATTAAATAAGAATTGCGAATATCCAATTTGCAAATCTTCTCAAATAACTGGATAACAGGGTGGAGGGGAGGGTCGTAAGTACTGGAAATGGCTAAAGGGTTAATGAAATTGTCAGTTTTTGAATTCTGAATTAATACATTTAAATTCAATTTACGTCTATAAAGTTTTAAGTCCATTAAAACTGTGGCAATGTCATAATAATGATGGGACACAAAATTAAATCCCTTTGAGAATAAATCACAATGTTTCACATCAACAGCTGTGTTGGAATTAGTTACCATGTCACATGGTGGCAAAATATAAACTACTGTTTGAACAGAAACAGTTTCAAATGGACCAGAACACTCACAAAAGTCCAAGTCAGTTGGTATATTTAATCCATGTTGTTCCATCTCTGATGAGGTACTCCCTTTCCCTGTTGGTGGGCTTCCCTCTTCTGTTCCAATATGTGTTTGGAGGGTTGGTCCCTACTCGGTTCTCTGGTCAGGGTACCAAGACTGTCCTTGAGGCAACGTTTTGTTCTTTATATGTTCCGAGTGTCTCAATGGTGGGTATTCCTCTGGGTCTAAAAAAAGACTCTCCAGAACCATTATGTTGGAAATTATTATTGAGGCTCATGCTGGGTCCCTCATTGTTACTATGTGTAAATTTGGTACCCCAGGTCTGTGATGGTGGTGGTGTAGGGTAAAGCTAACCCTTTTCCATATTCATTCTTGTCCCTTATGATTTTTTGATCTTTCTGTTCTTTATAGAGTTGGCCAACTGGTCAATACTCCTGAAAATATGACGGTGTTCATATCTGAAATCATTATACTGGGAATTGTCACAATTACGTTGGTTTATGTCAGTGACAGAACAAATCAAATCATTAATCATAAACTCATTATACTTCACAATTAGTTTCATATATTCAATACCATGTTGGTTGAAAAATTTAATGAGTTCTTTGTTAAGGTCAGACCCTGCTTGCAGTCCATTCTGGAAGTGCCACATTCGCAACCCCTTTGGGTCAATATTCTCCCTAATAAACTCCAAAAAATAGGAATTATCAAGTTGCAAGCATTTAATTTTGGAAAGTTTATAGTCAAATTCGTCAAGCAAACCTTGCAAGTTGTTGTTGTTAACATTGGAGGTATCCGTACCCCTTTCCTCATTCAAGCGTATGGAAGCAGATAACCAAGCCTTCAAGAATGGCACAGACTTGGAAGAATGTCCCTCTGACAAAGGTTGTTGGCAACAAGGAATGGAGTTGTTGAAGGCATGAACAACAGTTCTTGAACTTCCTTCACCATGAAAAAATCCATGCGATGAATGGTTAGCCATGTTTGGTTCAGTAAGAACACTCAGTAATCTGCTGGAAGCAGGAGGCACTGCCAAAGCGTCAGAAAGAGGTTCATCTACATGCATGACATCACGAGGGAGTATGTTTAGAACAGAATCCACTTTCTGCAAAAGTAGCTCTGAAATCAGTTGTCTTACAGTGGGAACAAAAGTTTGTGTTTCCCTTGACTTACTTTACACACATTAAATGTTACACCCGTTTCTTGGATGGCATTTTCATTTTATGGGATGGGACCAACTGAATGCATTACTGATTTTGTGGCATACATTAATTCTATGACCAACTTTTTAAAGTTCACACACACTTATGGAGTTGACTACATTTCCTTCCTAAATGTCTTGTTAACCAAAGACTACCAAAATAGGAGATTTTTATCTCAAATGTTTAGAAAAGAAACATATCTGAACTCTTTACTCCATTTTTCCAGCACTCATCCCTTAAAACAGAAAGAAGCTATTGGGAAAGGACAGTTTGTATGTGCAGCCTGCATGGTCTCTACCATGGATGCTTTTTTGTGTGAACATGATAATCTTAAACAAATGTTCCTGTGTAGGGGTTACCCATTCAAATGTACTGAAGATATTCTTCTAGAGGTAATCAATAAAAGAGAAAGAGGTTATTTCCCCCTTCTATCAGATTATGCAACCGACACTGCATCTACTCCTGGTGTTGAAACAACAATAAATACAGACGATCCAAGGAACTATATTAGTTCCTTCATTACTGCTTTTACTACAGACAGGTTTGAATTAAGGGACATTTTAGTTAAAAACTGGTCCATTTTAAGCCAAGATAAAGGTACGAGACCTTATGTGGGGGCTAACCCCATAGTTGTGTTCAAAAAAGGGTAGGAACCTCAAAAACATCTTTGAAATAAAAAATAATCACTTCAAACAGGAAGGAAGGTTACATGAGTAAATGTGGAATGTGTAAGTTTTGTAAATTCATTTATGAGGGCAGTGTTTTCCACATTAACAATATTGATGTTAACATTCATCATAGATACAACTGTTGCTCTTCTAGCACTGCTGCCTCACATCAAAAGGTTCTCCGGTTCGATCCTCAGATGGGGTGCCTCCTGTGTGGAGTCTGCATGTCCTCCCTGTGGTCACGTGGGTTTCCTCCGGGTGCTCCGGTTTCCTCCCACATCCCAAAGACATGCTGTAGGTGGATTGGACACTCTAAATTGGCCCTAGGCATGAGTGTGTGCATGTCTGTGCCTTCTGTGGAAGGTTGGGTGCCTTGCTGGCAACTCGACACTATAAAATGCCACTGCCAATCATGAGCAGACAGGTGATCCACTGTGGCAACCCCTAAATGGGAAAAAGCTGAAAGAAGAAGTACTGCATGTTGCTGTTTCTATATTGGCAAAACTGATGAAAATTGAAAAATCGTATATATGAGCATTTATATGACATCAAGTTGAAAAAAGAAACCAATGCCTTAAGTAAACATATTTTAGAAAATGAAGGGCATTCTTTGAAATTTGCAATAATTGACAGTATAAAAACGGACATTCGAGGTGGGGCTTGGTCACTTTCCTTGAAAAACATGAACTATTCTGGCAGTTGTGGTTTGATTCGGGTACCTGGCCAGGTTTAAACGAACACATTTCTATTAGTTCTATACTTAAACTTAAAGCTTTGGAAAGATAGAATTATTTACTAGTTATGAATTATTTATTAATTTATATTTTCATATATTATTTGATTTTGGTGTGATCAACATTTTGTTTTAAATTTTGTGAAACTGTTTTTTTAGGGTGTGTGTCTGTTTTTGTGACATTTTATTGCGAGTGTTTAAAAATGGATTAAGAGCTTTCTCCTTTTATCCGATGAAGTTCTTAATATTAAGGATGAAAGCACTTATGTTTTTTTTTTGTACAATACATTTTACGCTATTTCATCCTTTTGATTTGGATTATTGGATCTTATTCTCTGTAGAGTGACTGCTAAGTGGGGTTGTGCTTCCAGGTAGTTGTGCCCCTTGTGTGATTTCGTAGAATAAAGACACGCACATGATTTCAATACAAGTAGAAGCAACAGAGTTAAAAAAGAATTTTCAAGAAAGCATAAATATGCTCTTAATTCAGATACATCGTATTGCTGAGAACAGGATTCTAGGTGGACATAAATGCCTGAATTAATACTTTTTTAATGAAGTTTAATTACACCTTAACAATGGAATGGTCCATTCCTGTCATAGCATTAGAAAATTTAAGCATATGGGGAAATTAAAAGAAAGGGGAAAACAAGAATAAATTCAGCCACGACAAAGTAGACACTCAGCCCTGCTATTTAACAGACAATGCAACTACTTAGTCAGCATACACAACATGTGACATCCACCTAGTCAGCATACACAACAGGTAACATCTACCTAGTCAGCATATACAACAGGCAACATCTATCTAGTCAGCATACACAATAGGTGACAACTACCTAGTCAGCATACACAACAGGTGACATTTACCTAGTCAGCATACACAACAGGTGACATCTACCTAGTCAGCATACACAACAGCTGACATCTACCTAGTCAGAATACACAACAGGTGACAACTACCTAGTCAGCATACACAAAAGGTGACATCTATCTTGTCAGCATACACAACAGATGACATCACCCGGTCACCATCATTTGATCATACTCCAGTCTTAAAGAACATTGTGAAATATCAGGCAATCAACACAATCTTTAAACAAAAGAAAAGTGAGGACACGTAAATGGATGGTTAATCAGAAATTCACCCAATGTCTGGCCCCCAAGTCTCTGATAGAGGCAGACAGTAACTATGCCGAAACAAACATCCCCCCAACATAAACTTTAGAAATTTCCTAATAATTGTCCATAATACATAGGGACACAATTGGGTTGGGTTGCGAGGCTAGCTAAAAGCCCTAGTGGTCATTAGCCAAGTATACACCCATGAATCCATGACTCAGCACAATGCAAGAAATGACCAGAAGAGATGAAACTTAGAACATTAACAATACACTAAAAGTTTAAATTGTTTGAAATAAAAATCTGAAAACATGCATTACAGACTGACTTCTCATTAAAGGCAAAAGATGGTCTTAAGAGATGTACATTTTATAAATTTTAACAATGGGCAAGTGAAGGGATACAGTCAGGAAAAAAAATGCTGGGCACTATTATCTCCAGATCAGACAGCAAAAGGCAACACAAAGTGATTTAAGTTAGGAACAGGAAACTCAAAGAACTTAAAGGTGAACTGTAGTGTATGCTCTTTTAGCAAGTCTTTAAAGGAAAAACTAGGCTAGCTACCTATAACTGAAAGATCAACTCACCTCCTGGGCATCTACATATTCAAAATGTTAATGGAGGGATATTGCCTTTCCCAAAAAAAGGACTCCCCTTTAGGAAGTAGTCCTACATGAAAGATGACAAGTCTCCTCCTAGCCTGATTGCTCTTTAAGACTGTTATGGGAGAATGAGATTTTGCTAGACTAGGCCCTGCCTCATGGAATAAACTACCTCCTAAAATACAGTGCAAAGAACCTGCACGATTTGAAAAACGGCTATAGTTAAGTACTAATAATACTGTGACCTACAAGCTCTTTCAAGACAATGGTTAATTCAGTACTGCAAGCTAATTCTTTACAGCCCTGCTTTCAGCTAGACTACTAACCACAACAAATCCAACAGAATTTAAGCAGCATATGATGTATACACTACACACAATGATGCTTAACTCAAAATGTTGTAATTACTGAGTACTTAGTAATGATTAAATTCCCAACATACAAAATACCAATGCAGCAATAGTGATACAATAATGCCTGCTGCTTTTCTGTACTCTGTGTGAAATATGTATGCATATACTGTATATAATCCTCTGAAATGAGCTACATGTATCATAGTCATGTGTTTACAGTTCTCTACTTACTTCAAATGGTAATATATTTTGGGAACAATCAATAATTGCTCAGCAAAACTCTTGCCTATTTATGTCCCATGACTGTATCCTAGGTTGTGCTGAAAAGAGACTTTGGACTAACCCACCTACCTGGTTAACATATAATAAATAAAGTGGCAGCTGGTGATGGGAAAATATATTACATAAATAAAAAGATGATGAAAGTAAAACTGAAAATTACAACCTATACATACGGAATTTACTTAAAAAACTTTATTGAAAAGACTTAGTATATTTATTTTATTTCTTTCTTACCCACAGGACCCAACTGCCTGTTTTCATGGGCTACAAGGAAACACTGGTTGAATTAATTGCTTAGAGTCATAGAAGGCAAATACAAACCCAAGACTACATAATGAAGCTCCTTAGCAACTCATAGCCTTAATCCTCTGCACTAAATTGTCAACAATCTATAAATAGGGACAAAAAAAACATACTTTACTATATTCAAGCAAGCCTATCAGATGAACCATAAACTGCAATAGCCATTTTCCTAATATTGCAGATGTGACTGAAAAGGTCCCTCAGTTAGGCCAAGTTTGAGTCTTCCAGTCTGAGTTTCTGCAATATGTTATCTTATCACATGGTAATGAAAAAATTAATTTTTCTCCATGCATTTAACAAATACATTTTTATCTTGTGACACTCAGGTGGAAATCTGCTGAATTTAATAAATGTTAGAGAATGTGGCATTCAGTCCAGTTGTGTAAAATCTTATCACAACAGTAGATGTCTTTCTCTTCACATTTCCAGTATTCTTTACTATAGGGATCTCCCGCACAGGGCAGCCTGACGTTTGTCCAGCATACCAAAGCCTCATGATCTTGAATGCACTGTACTTCATGTGCATGTTCCCTGCACTGGATGCAGTTAGCCAGAACAGAACTGTCCCAGGATAAAAAAAGTCCACGCACATCCAGAAGGAGAAAATGCAGAAGTTTGTTTGTGTCTTTCGGCTTTTCCCAGTTAGGGGTCGCCCCAGCGGAACTCCGGTCCGCTAATGATTGGTAGTGGATTTTTATGTACCGGGTTACCAGCCCTGATGCACAACCTTCAATGAAGGCATGCCCCAGTCACGTATGCCTCCACACAGAAGATGCTCTAGCTGAGAATTGAACAGGACAACGTCTTGCTATGAGGCGACAACGCTACCGCAGCACCACCACTGCAGCTTTTTTTGAAAATGCAGAAGAAAAAGGGGAAACTCTCAGCCAGAAGGGAATCCAAAACAAAAAACAGAACAAACAAGAGGGGGTTGTGGAGGGAGGGAACGAATACTGCAACAGTGAAGAGAAGGACATCTACTGTTATGTTAAGATTTTATACAAGTGTACTGTGCTCCTTTGGATTTCTGGAACCACATTTTTCCACCCTTCTGACCTTTGGGATAAGGTCTGGTAGGGATGGAGAAATATACTCCCACAGCAGATAGAGTTTTGCTATCTAGTTCACACCCGGTAAGAGTCTCTTTCACTTTTGGCCTGAACCGACGAGCCGTCAATAAAGGAAGGCTTGAAGGGTTCAGCAAACTCACAAAGACGCATCCAGGAATGTCTCCTCAGAGCTATTCCTGTGCCTGCTGCCCTGCTCGCTCCATCGACCGCATAAGAAATGAGGTGCATGGAGGAGTTTGTTATAGAGTTTAAGGTCGCAAGCTGAGAGTTTACCTTGTCAGGTACCCCTCCAGCTGTAGCACCTTGGAGAGTATCTCCTAGATCCTTGAGGAGATCCCTCTGAAGTCGAGTAAAATGGGATAAATAATTCAGTGACCTAAGGTTAAAGGCCACTGAAGAGAACATACGCTTCCTGTATCTGTCCATCATTTGAGACTCCTTATTCGGCAGATGGACAGATGAAGAAGTTTCAGCTAATTCCTTCTTGGGGACCACCACCACCACCACAGCATCTATTGGGACACCTTTAGTTAGAAATTGTTTGTCTTCTGGGGCTGTAGTAAATTTGCTGGGCCTCCACGGAACTGGTTCCATGACTCTGGAGAGCCCCATGCCTTTCAACTGACTATACCCAGCAGCTGGACGAAAGGCAGAGACACCCAAGAGGTGGAGGGTCGAAAACCAAATGCCTCCAGGTATACTGACTAATCTTCAGAAGGGGAGAGGGTCTTTCAGCCACCTCTCTGTTTCTGGATCTCTAAGATGTCTGAAAAGGAGACATCCTTAGAGGGTGACTGTGGGGACCCTTCTGAATCCTCTAAGTCAGTATCCGATGTGACAGACTCAGGGGAGTCTATGTGTTTCCTTTTACAAGTTCTCTTCCAAGGGACCTCCTTGGAGGGATGCTCCGGGGAGGTTTCAGAAGAGAGGGTCTCGCCCATTGGGGCATCCTGTGGCATTGATTCTTTATGCGGGGGCTGGGGGGATGGTGTAGAGGTTGACACTGGCCCTTCTGGGGGAAGAGTAGCTGGAGCCGAGAGTGGAGCAGTCTCTGAGGAAAGCACTCTCCTCATCACCTGAAAGGCACCAGAATCCTGGGCTGGGGAACCAGGAGACCTCCCCCACACTAAGGAGGATGGCTCCGAGGCTGATGTGGGTGCCGAACTCTCCTGTGCCGAAGTTCCGAGTGGGAGAGTCAGGTCCGACAAGGGTCCGGATTCAACCCCCCCCCCCCCAGAACTAACAAGGGAGTCTTTGGCTTCCAGATCTCTCGATGGATGACAACATCAATGAGATTGGAGCGGAGGTCAGCACTGAAACTCCACCGATGGATTTCAGATCGGACGGTTCCACCACCAGGACCTCCAGGCACTCTGGCTCCAAACTCAACTGAGTCAGAGGAGGAACAGAAGGTAAATCAGCTACTGAAGTTGGCTCCACAACCATCTGGGCTAGGCTCGTGGGAATTTTTGCTAGGGCTGGTGTACAAAGCAACCTTCTAACCACCCACTCTTCATCATCAACCAAAAGGCTCCTGGATGGCCAAGAGGAATAGGTGGAGGACTTGTGGCTACCCACCACCGATTGCAATAAAGGAGACTGCGACACTGAACGAACTGGATCCAAGGAAGGTGACCGGCTCTGAGATGGTTCTGAAACTCCATGTGGAACTGATGGAGACTTTGCCTTTTCGGAACAGAAAGACTTTGGATCCGAAGACTCCACTTCCTCGTGTCTTTTCAACGGCTTGGAAGCTGGAGCAGAAGAAGTTTTGGATGGCTTTTCTGAAGGTTTGGAGGCCAGAGTCCCTTCAACAGCCAATTCAAAAGGCCCTTTTAACAAACCCCTGCCTATCAGCTTGTTCCTCCATTCCTGCAGGACCCTCGAACTAAAACCATGGCAAACAGAACAAGAATCCTGCAGGTGGACAGCACCCAAGCAATACACACAACTAGTGTGTCCATCTGTGAGTGACATTTTTTGTGTGCAATTAACACACATTAAAACCAGACTGTTTGGTCTCTTTAGATATCCTGTTAAGTCACAATTAGCAAAACCGTCACAACCAGTAATGAAGTCACAAAATAGTAAATTTGTCACCACAAGTCCAAGAGCACACAAAACGGATCAGCAAGACTACAAAAGAAAACTATACTAGAAAGAAAACCAAGGTTTTTTTTTTTCTTTTTTTTTGGAGAAGGAAATTAGAAAGAAAAAGTGTTAGAGGAGAGTCTCTAATTTAAATGACGTACTCCTCTAACCTGAGGAGACACCTCTAACTTAAATGGCGAAACCTGGATTTCAGAACAGGGAAAGGGGAGCCCTCTAACTAAAAAGGGCTCAGCTAGGGAAAAAGTGGAAAAGGAATCCTCTAACTTAAACGGATTCACTGAAAGGAGCAGCCAATAGATAGAAGGCCTAAGAAAATGACGGCCAACACAAAATCGGCAACAAACAGTGAAAAAGCCTTTAACTAAGGCAAGGAAGCACTCAAAGATACAGCTATCTAAAGAAATTAATCCTACCACTTTAACTACTGAAAAAAACACACAAAAGGTTAAAGAAAAATTCACTTAGCCTGAGCCAGCGAAAAGGCAATCCCAAAGTTGCAAGTGGCAAATGAGATCTGGGTAACAGTCGCTAGGCATCTTGGGATAGGGTGTAGCCTCGAGCCAGTGAAAGCTCTTGAGCTTTAGTATGTGGCTGAGTCAGATCTGATGCTTGGTTCTGAATCCAACCATCAAGAATGAAGACGAGATAGGGCAACATAACATTTAATTTTTCTCTATGCATTTAACAAATGAATTTTTATCTGCCCGACACTCAGGTGGAAATCTGCTGAATTTAATAAATGTTAGAGAATGTGGCATTCATTATAAAGTCTAGTTGTGTAAAATCTTACCACAACAGTAGATGTCTTTCTCTTCACTGTTGCAGTATTCCTTACTATAGGGATTTCCTACCCAGGGCAGCCTGACGTTTGTCCAGCATACTAAAGCCTCATGACCTTGTATGCACTGTACTTCATGTACAAGTTCCCTGCACAGGACGCAATTAGCCAGAACTAGGGTTACTATAATTGTTTGTTGTAAAAGAGGACGAAAAAATATGTGCTGCTATCAGCACATATTATTGCGTCCTCAGGTTGAAGAGCAAAAAAAAAAAGGGTCCGTGTTTGGGGAGTTTTGATAGGCCCGTATGCTGGTATATGAGCCAGTCAAAACCTCGAACAGCGGACTCTCTTCTGCTCAGTGCGGAACATCAAGCAGTTCCGCATTGAACAGAGCTCCACTTTTTGATTGGCTCGTATACCGGTATACGAGCCAATCAAAAATGTGCACAGCGGACCCTCTTCTGTTCAATGCGGAACATCAACAGTTCCGCATTGAACAGAGCTCCCTTTTTTGACTGGCTCGTATACCGGTATATGAGCCAATCAAAAAAAAAAAAACAAAGCGGAGGAAAGACTCCGACATAGGGATGTCTGTTTTTTGAAAATTCTGCGATTTGTCCGGGTTTTAAAACCCGGACAAATCTCAGAATTTTCAAAAAATGCCCAGACAGGAGCCCAAAAAAGAGGACGCGTCCGGGGAAACCCGGATGTATGCTAACCTTAGCTAGAACTGAACTGCCCCAGGAAACATAAGACCACGCACATCCAGAAGGAGAAAATGCAGAAGAAAAAGAGGAAACCCTCAGCCAGAAAGGAATCTAAAACAAAAAACAGTATAAACAAGAGTGGGTTGGAGGGAGGGAGCGAATACTGCAACAGTGAAGAGAAGGACATCTACTGTTTATGTTAAAATTTTACACAACTGTACTCTGTCCTTCTACATGACTGTTGCAGTATTCTTTACTAGAGACAGAGTAAAAAAGCTCAAGAAGCCCATATGAAATGGTTCTAGCAAAACCTGCTTTGGCCCTAGGAACAATATCCAACTTGTAATGCTTAGTAAGGGTATGCTCTGAAGACCAAGTAACAGCTTCAAGGATGGAACTGGTGTCTAGCCCCTTGAAGAAAGCACCAGAAGAGGCAGCAGCCCTAGTGGATTGAGCTCTAACAGAAGTAAACAAAGATTTGCCATGACAAAAAGAAATGGCCTTAGCTATCCAGGAGGAGATGGTTTGCTTAGAAACAGCTAAACCCAATGTCTTGGGATGAAAGGAAATAAAAAGCTGGTCAGACTTACGAATGGGCTTAGTTTTTATCCAAATAGTACATTAGCTGTCTATTTGTTTGTTTGTGTCTTTCGGCTTTTTCCGGTTAGGGGTCGCCACAGCGGAACTCCGGTCCGCTAATGATTGGTAGTTGATTTTTACGTGCAGAGTTACCAGCCCTGATGCACAACCTTCAATGAAGGTACGCCCATTCATGCATATCTCCACGCAGAAGACGTGAATCGAACCGGACAGCGTCTTACTGTGAGGCGACAATGCTACCGCAGCACCACCATTAGCTGTCTATGCAAATCCAAATAGTACATTAGCTGTCTATGCAAATCCAAGGTATGCAAGACCTTCTCACTCGCAGATTGAAGAGAAGGGAAAAAGAAAGGGAGTTGTACTGACTGATTCAAGAAGAACTCATTTACTTCCTTGGGCATAAAAGAAGGATTAGTGTGTAGGGACACACTGTCCCTGTGAAAAAAAAAAAATGAGGAATGGCCATAAGTGTCTGGAGCTCAGAAACCCTCTGAGCAAAATTAAGAGCCAGCAACAAAACAATGTTGAAAATCGGCATATTCTGCAGTCTCAGAAGGAGCCTTAGTCAATTTTTCCAAAGCAAAATTAAAATCCCAAGGAGGATGAATAGGTGCCTTTAAGAAATTGTTTGACTTCAAAATGAGAAGTCAAGGGAGGATTCAAGGAAAGAAAAGCAGAAATTCCTGACAAACAGGCATTCACAGAAGAAAAGGCTAAGCCAAGTCTTGAGTAACTCACACAAATAAGAGTGGATCAAAGGGACCCCCACTGAAAAAGGGTTCTGGTTATTAGCATGGTACCAGACAGAAAATCTTTTCCACTTAGACGTATAAGATTTTCTGGTTGAGGGCTTCCTCACCTCCTGCAAAACCCTGAGCACATCCTCTGGAAAGAGGTGCCTGAAAGGGATCAAAACCCTATCACCCACAGTGTCAGCTGAAGAGTAGACAAGTGATGATGGAAGAAAGACCCCTTGTCCTGTGTGATGAGTTCCAACCAGTGAGGTAACTTGTGGAGATTGCTCCTAGCCAGATGCATTAAGAGGGGGAACCAGTGCTGCCTTGGCCCAAAGGCAGTCACTAGCAAGATTTTTGTGAAGTCTAGTTGAATTTTCTGCAGTAGAGGAAGAGGAGTGAAAGCATAACAAAAAACATTCCCTTCCAAGGAAAAGACAGTGCATCCATGTTCCACTCTAGATGACGTGGCACTCTGGAACAGAAGAGAGGAGTCCCACCAATAGACAATGTCCAGAAACATGTCTCTGTCAAACATCCATTTGTGAGCGTGCATTTTGGACCTGCTCAGAGAGTCTACCACTAGATTGTGCTCCAAAGGAATGTAAACAGCCTGAAGAGTTAATTGATAACTGACAGCCACCTCCCAAGCCTGAAGAGCCGTCCTGTACAGAAGGTAAGATTTTGTGCCTCCCTGTTTGTTGACATACCATATCACTGTTGTGCTGTTTGTGTAAACCTTCAAGGGTCCTGGAGAGAACATGGTGTGAAAAACTTGAAGGGCCAGAATTAGAGCTGTCTTCTCTTTGATGTTGATATGATCTAACTTCTGATGGGGGCGGGGGGGGGGTCAGAGACCCTGAACTTTCAGGTGGCCACTTGAAGCCTCCCAACACAGTTCTTGATAAGGGATTGGAATCTGAAAGGGCAGGCCTGGGTTGAAAGCAAACTGTTGAATTCACCACTCTACTTCTTTCTTTAGAAAAAGGAGGAGAGGTACACTGAAATCCAGATGGTGGCAATGCTGCAGCCAAATCGACTTGAGTTACCACTGAAGCTTCTGCATATGTAGTCTGGCAAGAGGGAGCATTGGAATAGAAGAGGCCATGAATCCCAAGGTCCAAAGAAACTGGATGGAAAGGCAGCTGGAAAAAGAAGAGACTAAAAGAATTTTGTCCATGATAAAACATTTGGAGGTGGAAGAGTACTGTCTGACTCCTTCATTCCAGACACGTGATCCAGAGAGGGAGTCAGGGCGGACTTTTGGAAGTTGATAGTGAAACACAGACTTTGAAGAAGAGTGATACTGAACTCCAGATCCTGTAACAGATGACTGGGAGAAGGTGCCTGAAGCAACAGGTTGTGTAGATAAGGAAAAATATGAATGCCTTTGAGCCTGCAGAAAGCAATCACAGGAGCTAGGCATTTTGTGAATACCCTTGGGGCAGTAGACAGGCCAAATGGCAAAGCAGAGAACTGAAAATGAAGGGAAGAGACAGAGAAATGTAAAAACTTCCTGAAAAGAGGGTGAATAGGGATATGAAGGGAAGCATCCACCAGAAAAGACTGGGGTAGTAAAAGGGGAAACAAGGTTTGAAGAGTAAACATCTAGAAAAAGGGGACCTTGAGAAGGGAGAACAAGTTGAATGGTTCCTTGCTTCACCAGGGACCCTAGGACTTCCAGGAAATGAGGAAGTTGCTCTAGAGAAGGTCGAGGAATCCCTGAAAAATAAGGAAGAGGCTCCCATTTCATGACCTAACCCTGATGGATGATAGGAAGAACCCAAGGGTCTGAAGTGATAAGAAGCCAATTTGAAAGACAAAGGGAAAGCCAAAGGGACAAAGGAACCTGGTCTGCGAGGGGGGGGGGGGGATTGTCAGATAAAGGAGGCTTATGGGCCACAGAAGTCTGAGAAGCATTAGCATAGGAGGCTTGCCTACCACCCTTCCCTCCCTTGGAGGCCTGGCAGGGTTGCCTGTGGACAAAAGTAGACCTAGAGGGATAACACCTCTGGAACTTAGGGATAGGATTTGCCTTTCTCCTGAAGAGGCATAAACAGGTCAGCAGCAGCAGTCCCAAAAAGATATTTATTATCTAAAGGAGTACCCAACAGCTTGGCCTTAATGTCCTCAGGCAAAGACTGGAGACAAAGCCAAGAATAACACCTCATGACAGACCCAAAAGTTGCAGCCCTGGAAGAGGCAACAGCAGCATCATAGCTACACTTAATAGAGTGGTGAGCCACTTGATAAGTAGGAACTAAAATAGATAAGGCAGAAGATTTGCTTTCAGAATCAGGGAGGTCAGAAATAACCTGACAAGCCTGAACAATCAAGGCCAAAACATACCTGGTCATGTGGGTCTGCTAATGAATAGCCCTAAAAGCCAAAGTAGAAACAGTGTAAACCTTCTTACCAATCCTCTCCATTGCTCTACTATCCTTATCAGAAGGCAAAAGTTTGGAAGAGGGCAAAAGCTTGGAAAGTTTGTCAGAAGACATTGACATTACAGCAAGATAAACAGAAGGACCCTACAGTGCCATCATCACTGGTAAGATCTGACCACAAACCAGTCACTTTCAAAGTCGCCATCTCTCCAGACCCCCCCCCCCCCGCCAAGCTAGGGTCAAACAAAAAACTTCTCCAAAGCGGATTACAACCTCCTGAGGGAAGGTATAAACAACTTCACAGACCCTCCCCCTGCATAGGAACTGGCACATATGTCCAAACCTACACCAAAGTACTATATGAGCATTTACATAGCTGCATGAAATCAGGAATACCCAAAAGGATGAACACATTCTCCTCAAGGAAGAGTAAACCTGTCTGGTGGACACCTGAAATAAATAAACTCTATCATAAAAGGAAAAAAATGCTGTCCAGGACCAAGAAGGAGAAGGTGCCTAATTGGAAGCAATCTCTCCTTAGCCTGAACAAGCAAATAAGAGCACTAGTGAAATCCTCCAAAGCAAACTTCAAGTCCAAACTAGCCATATCTACTAAAGACAATCATAAGGCCTTCTTCACATATGTCCAAAATCTCAAAGGAAGCACCCTGCTCATAACTGGTGGTCAAGGACACCACATACATAAATGCTGTAGATATAGTCAACCTGCTGGTAGACAGGTTCAGAGAAAACTTCACCCCTCTGCCCCCCCATCAGTAAATTAGGACACCCCCAGTACCTGACCTCGCCCCTTATCTCTAGGGAGCAAATCATCACTGTCCTCTCAAAGGCAAAAAAATACAGCCTCCATGGGATCTGATAACATCCCAGGCTGCATCCTACATGAACTCAGGCAGGAACTTGTAGCACTATTAGGCACCCTATTCAACCAAAGCCTAAGTACTGGCTTCGTCCCAGCTGAGTGGGGGACAGCCACTGTCATCTCTTTGCACAAAGGTGGAGCATCCACCGGTCTAAAAAATGATAGACCCATTAATCTAACCAGCCAAATCTGCAAGGCCATGGAATGGATTATCATACACCTCATTAACAAGGACATTGCGCACCTCCAAAAACTCGATCCCACACAGTTTGGTTTCAAGGGGAGGTGACGCCTGTTAAATTTGGTCGACTTCTTTGAGACAGTCACCAAAGCCATGGATGAGGGGAAGATGGTGCACATCGCCTACCATAACCTGGCCAAAGCCTTTGATACTATTCCCCACTCAGGTATAATAGATAAACTCTCTCAACTAGGCAACAATCCATATGTTACCAGATGGTTAGCAAATTAGCTCACTGATAGAACCCACCTAGTCAAAATAGGAACAGCAACTCAAGCAGTACACCCGTAATGAGCGGTGTACCCCAGGGATTAGTCTTAGGGCCTCTGCTGTTTGGGATATACTTTTCTGAGGTACAAGCAAAAACCAGTGGGCTATGGCTGACCAAGTGTGTAGATGACTTCAAGCTGGGTGATGTCATCAATTCCCCTAGTGATGTGGACATCCTCCAAGAGGGTCTCACACAAACAAAATACTTGTGCCAGAAACATGGCCTCAAACTGAAAGCCAAAAACTGCATCATCATCCCCTGTGGGGAGAATGATGTCCCCACAAATTATCACATTAATAATAAGGTCCTAAGCACGCAATCAGTTGTGAGGTTGATAGCAAACTGACTTTTGACCACCATATTGCCTCCGTTGTAAGGAAAGCTTTCTACATGGCCCACCTCATTAGTAAGAGTATCTCATCCAGGGACAAGGTGGTCATAACATCCCTGTATTCTTCCCTTATAAAACCCATTATTGAGTAAAATGCCCCTTTGGCATGTACCTCACAAAGCACATGCAGCAGCAGCTGGAAAGACCACAGAGGTTTCTCACCAGGAAAATCCAGGGCCTCAAACATCTACCCTATACGGACAGGCTAAAGGCCCTGTCCCTCTACTCAGTCTCCCACAGACTCCTCATTGGTGATCTCTGCCTGGCATACAAAGCAATCTCAGACCCTGCCTTGATGGAACTGCCGCATATCCGCAAGTCAAGCTCGCTCAAGTAATCCGTACGTGCGACCTCAACCTGCTCTGTGACATCAACAGGACTAGTTGGCAAGACAGATTTGTGTCCCAGAGACTTCCCCTTTTGTGGAATAGACTCCCTCTCCATGTCAAGCAGAGTATCTCATTAACCCTTTTTAAGCGCAGCCTGGATAACTGGATGGGGAACAGAAAATACACCCCTGGGATTCCGCCTGTGTTCCTGCTAGACAGAGGCATAGGGTGCTGACTTGTTGGAACATGGGCAAATTTCTTGGCCAATAGCCTAGTAACTTCCTATGATCCAAAAGATTGACAGTCCTCAAGGACCTTACAGCACCTATCAGGTTTCTTGGGAGCAGGAGGCTGAGAATCAGGATCCTTGGATGCAGCAATGAAAGTGTCTAACAAGGCAGCCAACAGAGGAGGAACTGCAACTGATTTAGGAATATCCACCTGAAACAACTCATAATATCTCCTCTGAATGTCAGACACCTGAGAAGAATCCCACTTAAAGTAATCCATCATCCTAGCAACTGTGTCCCTAAAGGACAATTCCTCGAAGAACAGACTCCTTCTAATCAGAACCATAAGGCAAAGGCAACTGAGAAGAACAGGACAAGGACCTCTCTCATCAGACTCTGAATCCTCATCCTAGGAATCTGGTTCCCTAGGCCATTTAGGAGGGGTAGAGGTCTAAGGAGGAACAGGCACCGAAATTCCTTGAGGAAGTTTCAAGGCCATTGAGGCAGAAAACAAGCCCTGAGTAAACTCTTAACCTTCCCTTTAAGGATCCTTAGGGCTGATCGAAAAATACTTTGTTGTTTGTGTTTTCTTTGAAGAAATGTCAGCCCTAACAAATACCATAGGTTCTGACTCTTGGTGAGATTCAATAAGTACCCACAACCTTCTCCCCTACCAATATCTGTGAAATCCCTCTAGGACCCTCTGAGATACAGTATGGCACATACAAGATCATTAGGCTTTGGTGTACTAGCTGAACGTCAGGCTTCTCTGGGTGGGAGATCCTTATAGTAAATAATACTGCAACAGTGATACAGAAGGACATCAAGGATGACCTCAGGGATCCAAGATAAGGACACAGCTTTCCAATGTTTATTCATAAAATATTATAAAGCATGCATGTGACATTAAAATTAAGGAAGTTTTAACAACAATGACAGTTAGTGCACTCAGCTCTAGATAACATGCTTGGCTGGGTGAAACAGCACAACTTATCACAACTGCAATATAAAATTTCTGATCTTTGAAAGGCAAGAGAACCATGTGGCTATTCCAACAATTGTCACTGATAGAGACTAAGCATAAAGATAAAGATTTAGCAATCAGTGCACATACAAAATAGATATTTAATTAATATACTGATCAGATGTGTTGAGAAGGTTATGGACTGAAAGGGACTCTTTTCTTAGATTTACCAAAAAAATAGAAAATATCAATCAATTACAGTGTTGCATACCAGCCTAATAAAGCCTGTATTAGAATATGGATTCACTTTCTACTCCATACATAAAATGGTGAATGTGATGCCCCACCACTGGACCAGTAATCAAGGAGCCTCAATCCTCACTACTGACACCAGTGGGGGATGCACACTTGAAAGATGACAGGTTACACAACAGTATTTCCAGATGCAGCTCACTGCATCAAGTGCAATTTCCCTTAAGAGCACACAGAGACCACAGTCAGTCTGGGGCTGGTTTCTCCCTCTTTCTCCAGATCCCCAGTAAGACTCCCCACTGGCAAAATTACAGAGTTGAGTCCTTATCCAGAGTTCCAAGCCAAGTCCTCGAACACGCTCTCTGTCCAATCAGTGCTTCATGTTCCTGCCCAAGTGAGATATACATATACACACACACACACACACACACACACACACACACACACACACACACACACACACACACACTCACACACACCCACACTCACACACACACCCACACACTCACACCCACACCCACACCATCACGCACACACACACCCACTCACACACACACACACTCACGCACACACCCACACACTCACAGACACACACACACACACACACACACACACACACACACACACACACACACACACACCCACACACACACACCCACACACACACACACACACACCCACACTCACGCACACACCCATACTCACGCACACACCAACACTCACGCACACACCCACACACACACCCACACAATCACGCACACACACACCCACTCACACACACACACACTCACGCACACACCCACACACACACACACACAATCACGCACACACACCCACACACACACACACACACACACACACACACACACACACACACACACACACACACACAGACACCTTTTGCCTAGACTGTAATTATCACTGCCATCAGAACCCTTATCAGCTACTTTAAGGCCCTTAACAAATGGTGTCCAATCTTACTGTGTAATGTTAATATCAATACAAATGGTAGTTTGACCAAGCTCAAGGCTAAAAGGAGTAGCCCACAGTGTCACCAAATAAATATGCAAGTACTCTCAGAATGCAAATATCTCTAGACAGAATAGACACAATGAAATGTTTAAATACATTTAATAATAAATAATACAATGACACTGCTAAATATATATCTACAATGACACCAGGGTTCAAAATCACAGGAAATATTTAAAACAACATTGCAGGAGAGTCTTAAATAAAGAAGAACATCTAAGCTAAGATTAGCTATGTTTCTGACTATATCTAAGAGAAGTACTATAACCTAGAAACTAACTCAGAGCAAGGCAGATGTGTAGTGAATGGTTCCTGTTGTTGTCAGGTCAAAGACAGAATACAGTCTAAGAGATTTCTCAAATTAATATCTCAACTATTACTGCTGGGATAGCTTGAAGAATGGCATCATTTCTTGTCATCTGACTCTATCCCAGGTGAACCCCCCCTCCCCCCACTGCTGGAATCTGGCAGTATTTAGCATCTATCTGTGAAAATACATAGACAAAGGCTTTTCCTCAGATCTTTGGTAAATGGTGGAAGTCAAACTACAGTAAAACACTTCCAAGACAATACAGAAAGCTCCTTAGTTTTAGACATTGTGTCTCCTTGCTTCACTGAAACTGAAAGACAATTTTTTATGGCCTAGCCATAAACTAATTTAATTTCAGCTATTTTTCTAAAGGTTTGCAAGTTAACCTCCTGTATTTCAGTTTCCCCTGGCAAAATGTATGCATTTAAACAGTTACAATAGTGTATGTACATTTCTGTTCTATTCCAGTAGGGTACACTGTGGATACATTTCAAAAATACCTCTTTAGCACACATGTCTGTACAAACCATATTATATGACATATAGCTCTAATACATTTGTAACACAAACATCTTATATGAATCATGTTGATATTCATAAATGACATATAATTATTTACAAAATTCAAGATAGCTGGGCTGGCAGTATCTCCTTTCATGACTGTGAATAACATCAAGCTTGATGAAATTACAAGATATCTAACCAGAACACTGAAATGTATGGAGAGTACTTCTTACCGAAACAAGTTGGAGTCACTTGATCTGTACAATATTTGCCAAAGCTCTAGTGAGAATGATTTCATACAAACATCTAACTTTACCAAGGAAACCATGGAAAGTACACTGGCAATGCAGGCCTATATTACCTTCCACATCAGCTACTGCTCAGGAAGAGAGATACAAGGTGGAGGTGTTTCAATTTTTATCAAAAACATACATACCTTAAGGCTGATTAAACTTTATGAAGCACTTTTGCCTCTCCACAACCATATTACTCTTGTCAAAGTCCCACACCATATACTTGCAAGCTACAGGTCCCTCTCTTTGACTCAGGAAACACATAACATAAATTGGTCTACTTTGAAATAAGTCTTTATTGAAAAAAAGCCAATATATTTATTTTTATATAAAACCTGGGCCCCAAGCTAAGCTTGGAAGTTTTAGGAATTATTCTAAAGCAAGCTTCCTACTATTAAGTGGCACCCTGCAAAATTTAAAGCCTATCTCTCTAAACCTTGAGAACACCATCAATACAAAGTGTAAAGAAAATAAATCACAACATACAAAATAGAAGGCAATAAAGCAATACAAAATACTTCAGAATATCTGCCTAAATACTTCGCCCACAAATCATCAGGCTCTATTTATTATTTTCCCATCAAGTGTTCAGCACTGCCCTGTATAGCTACAGGCACCTTGAGTTGAAGTTTTTCCTGTAAACGCACTACTGAAATTTCACCAATACCTGGTTGTGCACAGGACAACTAGTTTGCAGTGACAAGCAGATCCCGCAAAGCTGCAAACTGGACACTCATGACACTACTTTATATTCTCACTCTAACTGACCAATCAATAAAAAAGGGTCTGTTGCCATGGATATGAACTTTCCCACTATCTCCATTACCAGCTTGGTGGATATGGGTATCCTGAGGCAATGTAGAAATTGTCTCATGTTTACTGAAAACCAGTTAATTTTCAAACAAACTGATATTGTATGTGAAAAATGTGTTTTCACAATGTCAGTGGAGGAAAAGCTCTCACATAAAAGCACTCAATGTCAAAAAAGTCATCAGTAGTACATACATTGTAACCATCACGCACAACTCAAAGCAGACATATAGACCCACATATGCTGAGGCACTTAAATGTAACCTGACGAAAACCCCAAAGACCTCCTAGATGAAGTACACATAACAAACACCCTCAACAGCCCTGAATGCACTCTTTCAAAACAACGCCCACATCAGCACATACAGAAACATCTCATAGAGCCTCTACTTCTAAGCCCATAAGGCAAGCCACCACACAATCCAACATTCTGGTCATTGGATGACTGACTTAGTTTCTGGTGTCATTCTAAGGGGGTGCAATATTTGTCAGCATGGAAGGACATGGTCAACAGACCATGCTGCTTTGCCAGGGATGGTCTGCACCTCTCCCCCTCTACACTTTTGAATATCAGGTAAAACACTGTCCTCCCCCATGGTGCTTTTTTTTTTTTTTTTTTTTTTTTTTTTTTTTAGAGAATGCCAAACTGTAAGTACTTCCAACATAGAAAATCAAAACCAAGAAAATCTAAAGATGTTACTGATCAATGCTAGGATGCTACACAAAAAAACTCCACACCACAGAAGCTCTCTTCACCCTAGAGAATGCTAATGTCTGTGCAGCCACTGATTTATGATTTAAAGCTGTGGAGAGCACACAAACAGTACAATATTATAATGCCTTCCACATAGTTAGAACAGCTACTACACAGACAGGGATTAAAGGTGGAAATGTCTCAATTTGAATCAAAAATAAATACACCTCAAGGCTGGTTAAACATGACAATGTACTTGAGCTTCTCCACTTTCAAATCACCACAGACAAAATCCAATACTAATTCCTTGCAAGCTATAGATCTCCCCCTATGACCCAAGAAATCCATACCATGTATTTAAACACTCACCATCCAATCCAATACCATATTCATGGGTGACTTTAATTACATCACTATGAACTGGGAATCGTATATGACACCAAACGTACAGGAACAGAGATTCCTGGATTTTGTAAACACAAACTGCCTGGATCAGTCTGTCCATACAACAACCAGGGGTGCACCACGCTGGATCTGGTCTTCACTAATATGGGAGTGCTGCATGCCCCCTAGTGTAATGTCTTCTCTGATAAGTTCAGACCACAACGTGGTCTCCTTTGAAGTAAAAATAAAACCTGAACCCCAGCTAGCCTTGGAATATTCAAGAACTATTCTAAGGCTAAATGCCTACTATTAAGTGATAACCTGAGAAAATTTCAAGCCCCTATAAATCCTGAGAACACTGCTTCCTACACAGAACCCTAGACAAGCAAGTTAACAGCTGCATAGAGGCAGCTGTACCCACCAGGAAGAAGTACAGAAGTAACTCAAAAAACAATCCACCTTGGTGGAATCACAACATCAATAGACTGTATAACGGAAGAAAATTATAACAAAACTTAGGAGGTGCAGCACCCAGTAGGATAAAAGTACTCTCATAAAGCTAAAGAAACAACTCTGAGGACAAATAAAGTCTGCCGAAGCCAATTTTGAGGTAAATGTGGCCTCAAAGTCCAAGCAGAACCACAAGGCTATGTCTGCAACCTCAAAGACAATACACAATTGTGCTCAGAGCTCACTGTAAATGAAGCCACCTATACTGAGATAGAAGATATATCAAATCTACTAGCTGCCAAATTCAGTTCCACTTTTACTTCTCTCTCCCTCTCAACCTTCCCTCAGGAAATACCATCAAATATACCCCCCACACTATATCACTGGGGAACAGGTTCTTAATGCTCTCTGTCAAGCCAAGAACACTGTATCAAAGGACCCAGATAATATCCTAGGAAGATGCCTTCTAAATAGCATGAAACATAAACTATGAGGCCTCTGGAATTGCTATTTAACTGTAGCCTCCAAACAGGCTTTGTGTCTCATGAATGGAGAACAGTAACAGACATTCCTCTGCACAAAGGTGGACCATCTACAGACCCTGGAAATTACAGATCCATAAGTCTCACTAGTCTCATATGCAAACCCATGGAAAGAACTACCATGGAAATGATCAGTAATGACATAGGAAACCTCCAGACACTGGACCTAACCAAATTTGGTTTCATCAAGGGCAGGTCATGCCTACTCAACCTGGTGCACTTCTTTAAGAGGGTCACCAAAGCAATGGATGAGGACACAATGGATCACATTGCCTACCTTGACCTGGCCAAGGCATTTGACACAATACCCGACTTGAGCAATGTTGACAAACTCATGTGGTTAAGTACAAACCCTTATGTCAGCCAGTGGATTGCCAGCTGGTTCACAGACAAGATCCTGGAAGCTGAATTGGAGAGTCCATCTCTACAAAGAGGCTACTCACAAGCAGAGTTCCTGAAGGATCAGTCCTGGGACCACTCCTTTTTGGCATTTACTTCGCTGAAGTCAAGGCTAATGTCAATGGCTTCTGGCTGAGTAAATTTTCAGATGATTGCAAATTATGAGCTGTCACTGAATCGCACACCGACACAAATGTTCTTCAGGAAGGGCTGAGACAGATAAATAATTTGTGTCAGAGTCATGGGAAAACTAAATGCCAAGAAATGCATAATAGCATGCTTCGGGAAGTCATCCAACCCTAGTAACTATCATATTGACAATACACCCCTAAGAGTTGACCCAGTAGTCAGGGACTTGGGGACTCACATAGACAGTAATCTAGCCTTTGACCATCAAGGGTCTACAGTAATGCAGTAATGAGGAAATCGTTCTATGTTGTGCAACTTGTAAACAAAGGTATGGCATCTAGGTCCAATGCAGTCATTGTTCCACTACATTTGGCATTCATCAGACCTATCATTGAGCAAAATGTCCCCACTGGAATGTTTCTAACCAGGCATATCAAACAATTGGAACACGCACAGAGGTACCTCACTAAAAGAATACAGGGCATAACTAACATGTCCTATGCAGACCGCTTCAAGGCCCTATTCTTGTATTCTGTCTCCTATAAACTGAGTATTATCAGACCCCATTATGATGGACCTCCTACATATCTGCAAAATAAACAGCACCGGAATTATCCATTCTAAAGACTTAAACCTTGCCTGTGATATAAACAGGACCTGCTGGAGAGACAGGTATATATCCCAGAGACTACTCATTGTCTGGAACAGGCTCCCAATCCATGTGAGGCAGAGTTCCTCCCAAACCTAATTCAAGTATAACTTTGACAATTGAATAAGGAACAGAAAATTCACCCCTGGTTTGACACCTATATCTCTAATGGATACATGCAGCATGTAAATGGATCATCTCCCAGGCCCCTGCTTGTAAATGTTTCTCCTCCCAAGTCCCTGCTTACACTTATCAAAGGTACCAGAACTTGTCAGAGATTTGGGATGCATGTCGAGGCCTAAAAGGCCCTTGTGGTCGTTAGCCCACTAAACACCTATGAATCTAAAGGCATGCTGTCATTTAACCTGAGTGGCATTGTTGCATTTGATACTATCTGGCAATCAAATGTGATGAAAGCTTATCTCTGTGGTTGGCTTGATTATTATTTTACCTTGAAAACAACTTACAAAAAAATTACCCAATATGCTGTAAATGTACCATATTCATGCATAGCCCCCAGAGAACTGATTGGCTTGAATTAACCCACAATAAATACTCAGCCAACAAAGGCACTCCACAAGATAATATATAAATGTAATAAATGCCCAATGTACTTTACTTAAAAAAACACTATCGAACTAGAAATCTTGAGACAGCAAAATCTATATGTTCTAGCATACACGAAATCCAACTATCTCTCTATATTAGGTGCAGACAGCTAAACTATGGAACTTAGTCCTACCAAACCTAAGACTGGATCCAAACCAAAATGCTTTCCTAATCAAATTAAAAGTTTCCCTATCATTCAAATTGCACCACAGCTGTTTGCACCGAATCTTATCCATTCATACTGCCCTTGCCATGCATTACATTCACTATCATAAATATAACTAACCAAGCAGTGTAACACTGTAAAAAGAATTGATTTCTCTGACTCCTACATTCCTTAAATCTCCACCATTACTCACTACCATTTTCCATTCTATCAGGAAGACACAATGTAAAAAAATCTATTTGTACAGGTAGTACTCAGCTTGACAACTTACACAAAGGTGAAACTTTTTAACCAACGCAGTTGTATGCTATTACAAATATTCCTGCAAATATTGTTCAGTTGTAAATGCTTATGTACTACATAGTCAGTAATTTAACTCTAATGTTAACTGTTTGCTTTTATTCTGCCTTCATGTTTATTCATACTCAGAGACTTTCTCCCTGGGCGTCCTCTGAAAATGGGTTATATTTCAGAAGGATTATCCTAGTTAACAAATGGAAATATATACATAAAAATGGTGTGGGACTATATGACTGTATATGAATACCAACAGATGGAAACAATTAGCCTATCAAGTCTGCTCTTGAAGTGAATTTAATATTTCACCGCCTCTTCATCTCTCCTTCTCCATACATCCCATGCCCTCTTTTTTGTACTGTATTTTATTTTATCATAACAGTAGCAAGAAATATGAAGATTAAGCTAAGAAAGCAAATATCATGGAAAATATGTACAATATTTATGCAAACACAAAACAGAATACATTCATCAATTTTTGATTTTGAACAAACTTTTCAGAGAAAATACCCCATCCAACAGGAAAACAGACTGAAGGGCGAGCATTTTCAATGAATACAGAAGTCTTTCTCAAATCAGTCTTGAACAAATTATCCAGCTCTCACCAAAAGTCGACTTCACATTATTTCCTTTACTAAGCACATAATATTTGTTACTATACATGCCAAAACTCACCCCACCTTATATAGGATGGGTAACCTCTACAACTCCAGCAAGAAACAGACATGATCAGAGTGCAGCAACAGCAAGTCAACAGAAGACGCAGCAAGAGAAAACATACTGCTATGATGTAGCAATCATAGAAACAAAACAATGTGAAACAAAAACACAATATATTAGCTCAGAAATCTGCTATAAGGAAATACAGACATTTTTGTTTAAAGACCAGATGTACTGTTTATGATGCCTGATGTTTAAGGCTGTCTTCTTTGTTAAGATTATGAAGAGGCAGACTTAAGAAAAATGACTAAAGGACTTCAGCACAAGGACTGTCAACAACTACTTTAAGTTCTTCTAAATTCATTACCTCAGTAATGCTGTCTGTCAGTCTCAGCCTCTGACACAATCTTCTTTTTTCTTTGATCATTCCTTGTATAAGTGTCTTCCCTAGTTATTTCTGTCATCACGTTATGTGGCCAAAATATTTAGTTTTTCATACCTTCTACAGAATAGTATGGGTTTATTGCTTTAAGTATTGGCCAATTCAATCTTCTGATTTGAGTTTCATGCAGTCCAAGGAACTCTCAAATTATTTTACCAGTACTACTGTTTAAAAGGAATGATTTGCAGGTGCACAGCCTTAGTTACAATAGAACTCTCACAGCCATGTGTCATTACTAAGAAACCGTTAATTCTAGCCATATAAACATTTACTGACAATGTTATCTTTACTCTTTAAAATTTTATCCAGGTTTGCATTGCTTTCCTTCCAAGACACAAGTATATTTTAATTTCATGGCTGCAATCATTATTGTACGGTATTCATTAACCTGTTAACTCTCTTGCTCTATTGCACTACGTATCTCTTTAGTATTGCTCGTGTTAGTCAACTTTCATCTCTGTTATATTTTTGAACTGCACTGGAGCTTTTCCCTCTGGGCCTCCGCTGAAAATGGGCAATAGCCCAGTCGGATACTCCCAGTAAACAAAAGTAAAATAAATAAATAAATAAAATGAAATCTGCAGAGATCTTTGAGCATAAGTCCTGCCTTCACTTCTTGATCATCTGTTTTTCAAGAACTGTTAGGACAAGCTGACAAGTTATCTATTTGCTGATACTGATAACTGAGTGGCCTACCCTAGTACAAAAATGATTTTAGTGAATTTGTTTTATTTCTAATTTTGGAAGGTCTGTGGTTCTGTGTCATATAATTAGCTGGTTTTCAATTTAGTACATTTCTTTTCCCCCACCTTTCCTCCATCTGATGCTTGTGCTGCCCCTGGCCTCCCCCACTCCCCTGACTGACCAACCACTGATCCTTCCTTTGCTCCTTTCTAGTTACACTTAGGCATAACTCTTCTTTGGGTGGGTTTCCTGAATCCTCAGGAAGTCAACCTTATGGCACCTCAATGTTAGCCCTAGACAGCAAAGGATCCTGAAGGGAGCTGTGAGTGTAGGAGTCATCATATGTGTGGTTACTGATCATGGTATCTACCCATGGAATTTTCTAGTAAAATCAGAGCACGATGTAGTCATTGTCACAAAAGGAAATATTGTCAGCCTAGCTATCTGGAATTTTGTAAATAATATATGTCATTTATGAATATTAATATGATTTATAAAGAAGTGTGACAGAAGGAGATACTGCTAGCCCAGCTATATGGAATTTTGTAAGTGGTTGTGTGTCATTTGTGAATGTCAACATGCTCAAGAACAGCAAAAAGCTTAAACTACTTTATAACCACGTAATAAAAGAGATGTTATCTTTCACTTTCAGTGCAACAGGAGACAATGTCTAGAACTAGAACTTTTTTGTATTGTATTTAAATGTGGAGGAATGTAAATTATTGTAAATGTAAATTATTTTCCGACTTCCACCATTTGCCAAAAGATCTAAGATCTGTGTTTTCACAGGTAGATGCTAAAATCAATGGTTGTGAGCCTTTGAACTGACAGTCAAATGACAAGAAGTGATGTCATGCTGTCAGCTACCCCAGCAGTAATATCTGATATATTAATTTAAGAACTCACTGACAGAGAGAGAGAGAGAGAGAGAGAGAGAGAGACTGTGCATTTTGTATTTGACCTGACAGCATCAGCTGGAAGTCTCATTTACCACATCTGTCTTGCCTGGCTCTGGAAGTAAGTTAGTTGGGTACAGCAATTTCTGTTAGACTCAGACAGGAATATAGTGAAGTATACCTTAGATGTTTTCTTTCTTTATTTGAGATTGTCCTGCAATGCTGTTTTAAATATATCCTGTGATTTTGAACTCTGATGTAACTGTGATTTTTAATTGAGTATTTTCTTATTCTTTTCTTATTTTTTATTAAATATTTTTTAAACCTATCATTGTGGCTGCTCTGTGTAGAGACATATATATATATATATATATATATATATATATATTCCAAGAGTACTTGCATATTTATTTGGTGACACTGTGTGGGCGACTCCTAATAGCCTTGCTCTTAGTCAAACTACCACTTGGAGAAATAGTAATATTACACAGTAAGACTGGATACCCTTTGTTAAGGGCCTTAAAGTCGCTGATAAAGAGTTGGCTTTTTAAGCCTGAGCCTGTTTCTCAAATCTGTCTGACAAGTTTTGATACCGTAGGGTTATTTTAAGGGGTACATGTAGGTTTGGGAATGGGAGAGGATCAGTCATTTATAGGCAGCATCTGTCTACTAGAGATACAAGTGTAAGACTAAATTTCCGATTCCCCATCCAATGGCCCAAGTTATGCTTGAATTGAGTTAGGGAAGATTTATGCTACAGATGAGGTTTACATTCCTTGACTGATTATGATGCTTATGTTTTGCAGATGTGCAACAGGTCCATCAGAGTGGGATCAGGGGATGGTTTGTAGGTTAACCATGGAATGTCTCTCAGTAGTCTGTAGGAGACAGAGTAAAGGCATAGGGCTTTGAAATAGTCCACATAGGACATGTTATGCCCTATTTTCTCTTTGTGATTTATCTCTGTGAATGCTCCAGTTGTTGCATATGCCTAGTCATGTACATACCAAAGGGGATGCTGTAGTCAATGACTAGTATGAAGAGGCAAAGAACAATGGAACAGTGACATCCTTGGACACAAGTGCTACATCCTTGTTTATAAGCTGCACAGTGTAGAACAATTTTCTTACTACCATAGACACATGATGGTCAAAGGTCAGGTTACTGTCTACATATATTCCCAAATCCCTGAGCACTGGGTCTGCTTTTCGAAGTGTGTTATCAATGTTGTAGTTTCCAGCGGTAGTTGTTTTTCCAGAGGATACTGTTATGCATTTCATGGCAATAAATTTTAGATTGTGGCTCTGTGACCAGTTATTAGTCTGTATCACGCCTTCTTGTAAGGTCTGCAGACTTAGTCAGTTACAGGCCCTCATCTTTGACCTTGACTTCAGAGAAATAGATGCCAAAAAGGAACAGCACCAGCACTGAGCCTACTTGTGACTGGATGTAGATGCCTCTATTAAGGCTTTTTGGCTCCTATCTGTGAGCCAGCTGACTATCCAGTAGTTGGCACAGGTGCTTATATCTAATTTCATAAGTTTCTCTGTAATGCCCAAATGGGGTGCTGTGTAAAATGCTTTGACCAAGTCAAGGTAGGCACTATATACCATTTTGCCCTTGTCCATTGCTTTAGTGACATTCTCAAAGAAGTCCACCATGATGAGTAGGCATAACCTGCCCTTGAGAAAAAGAAAATGGGTTGGATATAGTATCTGAAGACTTCCTACATCATTGCTTACCATTTCCATGGCTTTGCATATGAGTCTAGTCAGACTTACTGATCTGTAGTTAACTGTGACTATTGATGGTCTGCCCTTGTGGAGAAGGATGACAGCTGCAATTCTCCCATTTGCTTGTTATGAAGCATGTCTGCAGACTGTGGTTAAATAGTGATTCTAGTGATTTTGATAAGTCGTGTTTCAGGTTACTAAGAAAGCATCTTGGGATATAACAGTGGCCCACTGATGCAGTGTTTTTGGCCTGGGAGAGTGCACTGATGACCTGTTTCCTAATGGTAGTCGAGGGACTATGGTTGAGGGTATTTCATGAGGGCAGTCTTGGGGGGGGGGGTTAAAACTGGAACTAAATTTTTCGGCAAGTAGCTCAAGTAGATGATCTATTTTTTCTGTCTCAGTATAGAAGAATCCATTTACAATTAGTGTGACTTTGCTGTATATGGCCTTTGAAATGGTAGATACAGCTGAAGAATGTCTTGTGATTGTTCTTGGGCTGGGAGGCTATTTTGACCTCAAATTTGGCTTTGGTAGGCTTGATTAGTCCCCCCAAGTGTTGCTTATTAAGATTAATGAGGGAGTTTTCACCTTGATGGGCATTATACCTCCTAATGTTTGCCACAGCTTCCTTCCTTTTGTAATACAACCTACTGATGGTGGGATTCCACTAAGATGGCATGTTATTTTGAGTCTGTCCTGTGCTTATTCCATTCAGATAAAGCTGTCTCTATGCAGCCATTAACATGCTTATACAGGATTTCCATGAAGATCTGCGACTGTCAGGCAGATCAAAGAAGGCAGGAGTATGGCACTGAATCAAGAGAGATGGCGACAGTTAACACAACCCCTCTAGAAAAATGGGAAAAAGGGAGTTGAGGATGATGGTCATGACAGGCTTTCCATAAGCAATTCCATATAGCCAGTGGTGTTCTTGGGGTGGAGTGGGGGTGGGGGGGTGAGCATTTTGCTAGGTGTCACTTAACAGTACGAAGTTTACCTTAGAATAATTCCTAAAAATTCCAGGGATATCTAGTGTTCCAGGTTTTATTTTTATTTTAAAGGAGACAGATTAATGGTCTGATTTGACGAGCAAAGACATTAGGCTAGGGAGAATTCTGCATTCTTCCATGTTTGTGAGTACCTGGTCAAGGATGATAGTGCTCCTAGTGGGAATTCAGACTAGCTGGTTCAGAGTGTTTGCATTTACAATGTCCAGGAATTTCTAGGCTGTTCATTTAAAAGGCTTTATAGGAGTGGACAAGGTTTTACTGGGTCTATATTAGATCATTGAAATGGCAGAATTTCGAATAATCTAATATCGAACCCAATATCGCAAACACTGAAAACAGCATAGCTGCACAAAACCGAATTCTTTCCTAGGGAAAGAATTTGGTTGGCCGTTGTTGTGGCTTCGCTGTTTTCAGCGATGCAGTGGAAAGCTACGGGTTGGGTTAAGGTAAGTGTGATTGTGTGGACATTCGGGTTAGGGCGCAGGTTGGGTGAGTTAGGGTTAGGGCGCAGGTCAGGTAAGTGTGTGATTGTGACAGAATTTGGGGTTGGGGTGGGTTAAGTGAGTTAGGGTTAGGGCATGGGTGAGGTGAGTGTGCGATAGTGAGAATTTGGGGTTAGGGGCGGGTTAAGTGAGTTAGGGTTAGGGCGCAGGTGAGGTGAGTGTGCGACAGTGACTGACCTTAGGGTTAGGGTCTGGGTTAAGGTAAGTGGATAGATAGTAGTGTATGTGCAGTGTAGTGTAGGGTTAGATGCAACTTTTAAATGCATGTGTGTGGATTGCTGCTTTTTAGTGTGCTTGTGGTGCGTGTGTGTTTCTTGGAACAGCAAATTTTTACCCCGGGAAAAAATTTGCTGTTTTGAGGTTTCGATATTTTTAGGGTTCGGGTTTTGCAGTTCAGCATTACGGCATTCGATAATGAGCCATTTCGATGATCTGATATAGACCCGGTTTTACTCATTATGTGAAAGCCTAGAAGGTGCAGGATCAGACCATCCTGGCAAATCAGCATGGTCTGTCAACTATATCCTTCGAAACGGACAAATATTGTGCCTCCTTTAACTGACATCAAAAACTAATCCAATTATTAAAGTAAATTATCTTCTGTTCATATAGTGACACCATCCTCAGAGAAGATAGAATACTGCACAGTGTTAAGCTCCTACTGGCCTGGGGTGCACAGTCCGAGAGCTCCATTGTTCTGTTTTCATATAGTCCAGGGAGGGATGGCTCAGGCCATTTACACAAATATGGACTTATGACTGACTTATGCTGGTACTCGTAGTTCAATGACCTGACTGCATGTGTGATCTGGCAGATCCTGGCCCCTGAAAGGTAACAGACCATGATCCCCTCCTTAATCAGCCTGATGTGTGGAATATCAGTGTGTCACACAGTGGAATTACCTATGACCAAAATATTGGGTTGTGTGTGGGTTTGTCTTATGGGCTTAGAGTCGAGTCATTGTGAGCTGTGGCTGCATGTGCCATGGTGGGCACTGTTTTGGCAAAGCACTTTTGAGGTTGCTGAAAATACTTACAGCAAGTGCAATGTTTTGGAGTCCTTTGGGGTTTAGGAAGATTACATTTAATAGCCTTGGCACATGTGGGTCTACGTGTCTAGTCTATACTGTGTGTGGTGGGTGTAGTGCGTGCTTCTGACAACCCATTTGGTATTATAACTGCTTGTGAGAACTTTACCTTCAGTGACATTGTGTAATTATAGCTCTCACATATAGTATAGGTTCATAGGTTCATAGGCTGGTACTAGGCTTTCAGCCCTAGGGCCTATACAAGCCTAGCCATAACAATTCCCTGGCTATTTCTTCCCACACTATTTACTTCCCTTTCATCAGTTTGTTTTAAGAATTAAGTGGTTGTCAGTAAACATGAGACAACTGCTGCATTGCCTAAGGATGCCCATATCCACCAAACTGGATGAAGAGATAGCAGGAAAATGCATATTCATGGTTACAGATCCTTTTTCCCTGATTTACAAGAAGATGGTACAAGAGGAGTTTACAGCTGGCTAGACGAGATAAGAATCAAGGCTAAGACTAAACTCATGAGGCAGTACCCCTTAATGTAAAAAGTAGTTGCTCTTTGTACAGCTAAGCACTGAGGAAATTTCTCAGGTAGTTTTACAGGGAAATTTTCATTCTCAAGTGCCTGCATCAATACAGAGCACCACTAACCATTGATACATGATGGCAGGCCTCACACAAACACAATGCTTTTATGTAGCCTCTGAAAACTGGTAAATCTGGCCAATCACAATAAGCACCAACATCCAGCATTAACAAATTCCACCTGCTATAACTTGAATTTTCAATTTATTGCATACAGACTTTTTTTCATTTATTACCTCTTTAAGACTACCACCTGAACCATAAATAAATAACTTTCCATCTGGCTTTAATACTTCCAATCTTCCTCATGAATGTCACCCTTACCCTTCTTTGGAGTTCTCTCCCCATTAACATCAAGTTCCTAACATCTCTGTCACAAATCTTCCAGCTTTTCATAATCCCCCATTAGGTTCATAGGTACATACTAGGCTAATAACCACCAGGGCATTCATAAGCCTAGCCGTGCTATCCAACCCAGTTGTGTCCCTATGTGTTTCATGGGAGTTTATTAGGAAGGGTACATTAGTTAGGAAGTTTCTAGAGGGTATGTGTGTCTGTGTTGGGGTATGTTAGTTTGGGCGTTACTATCTGCCTCTGACTATCAGAAACATGGGACCATACTCGGGGTGAATTTCCGATTTCCCATCCATTGGTCAACATTATGCTTAAACAGGATTAGGGATGGACTCTGCTTCACATGGATGTGGAGCCTGTTCCAGAGCATGAGAATCCTCCGAGACACATATTTACCTCACTAACATGTCTTATTCATGTCACAAGCAAAATTTAAATCCTTGGATCTAGTGGTTCTGATGTTGTTCATTTTGTGGATATGCAAAAGGTCTATCAGAGATGGATCCAAAGATGCCATGTATGCCAGGCCTAGATCATTTCTCAGGAACCTGTAGAAGACAAGAGTATAGATAAAAGGCTTTAAGGCAAATCATATCAGACAATGGGTTTATATCCTGGATTCTGTTGGTAAGGAACCTATGTGGGCATTCCAACTGTTGCATATGTCAGGTGAGGTACACGCCAAAGGGGGCATTGTACTTAATGATGTGTCTCATTGGGGCCAAATGAAGTGGCACTATGACTTTCTTGAACCTGGATGCCATACCCTTAGTTCTAAGTTGGGCAAGATAGACTGATTATTTTACTACCTTGGCCACTTGTTGGTCAAAGACCAGATAACTGTCTAAATATGTTCCCAGAGCCTTATTACTGGGTCAACTCTTAGGGCTGTCTTGTTATTGGAGTAATTATCCTGGGTGGCAGTTTTCACAAAAGGCACTATAGTACATTTCTTGGCATTTTGTTTTAGTTTATGACTTTGGCACCAGTCATTTGTCTGTGTTACATACTCTTGTAAGATGTTTGCATCATGGGGAAATCTGTGACAGCTCACATTCTGTAGTCATCTGCGACCATTGTCCTAGCACAGAGCCCTGAGGTGCCCCACTGGTGAACAGTCTCTTAGTGGTGGTGAAATCACCAATCCTGACTTCCTGGGTCCTGCCTGTGAGCCAGCTGGCAATCCAGTGAGTTATGTGGGGTGGTTATGGTCAGTTAGATGAGTCTGTCATCTGTATTCGAATGGGGTATTGCATTGAATGTTTTAGCCAGGTCAGGTAGGTGGTATGCACTGCTTTCCCCTTTATCCATTGCTTTGAAACCTTCTCAAAGTAGTCCACCAGGTTTAGTAGGCATGACCTTCCATTGACAATGGCAAACTAGGCTGAGTCCCGTGCCTGAAGGTTGTCTTTGTTGATAATTTTCATGACAATTTGTTCTATGCCTTTGCATATTAGACTAGTCAGTCTAATGGGTCTGTAATTTCTGGGGTTGGTTGATGGTCCACCCTTGTGAAGTGGGACAACCGTTGCAATCCTCCATTCTCATGGCACAAAGCCTGTTTTGAGGCTATAGTTGAAAAGTGACTGAAATGGTCCTGAGAGGTCACATTTCGAACTATTTAGGAGGTATCCCAGGATATTGTCAGGGTCCACTAAGGCTGTGTTTTTGGTTTTAGTGAGTGCTACCAGGACCTGCTCCCTGTTAATAGTAGGGGGGTTACGTAGGTATTTCATGGGGGGAGGCGGCGGGGAGTGGGGGTGATGTCTGAGCTAAATTTGTCAGCCAGCAAATTTGCCTTGCCGGTCTGCTCAGTGAAGGTGGCAGCACTGACCACCAGATCAGCACTCTGCTATGTTCTGCCTTCGTGATTACAGACACAGCATTAGTAGGCCTTGTGGTAGTCTTTAGCCTGTGAGGCTATCTTGACCTCCTAATTGGCATTGTTGTGTATGAGGCAGTGTAGGTTTCTCAGTCAATAGTGGAATAGTTAAAGTCTTCGATGAATGGGGTATTAGGATTAATGGTGAGTGTCTCCAGTAGGTCTACGTATGAGCTAAGGGAGTCTAGAGACATAGAGGGTGACCTATAGTGTGCCATGATATCGTATGGGGCTCTGCCTATAGTGACTTGCATGTGGATATCATCCTGTTTAACCAACGTACAGTTATGTTTGTTGCTGATATAAACTGAGATTCCTTAACCTTTTGTCCCTGTCTGTGCAGCTGATGGTCTACTTGTGTGAAAGGCACTGAAGCCTTGCACTGCCAGAGTACTTTCTGTGGATTTAAACCATTTCTTGGTAATGGCACAGATGTCTATATTTTCCAGACCGAACACAGGTTGTAGGGTGTGGAGTGTCTTGTTTAGGCTCCTAGCATTGAGCAGTAACACCCTTAGGTTTCTTTTGGTTTTAATTGATATGTGGGTAGGTTTGTCAATTTGTCAGTCTCTAAAAAAAGCTCTTAAGGGGTGGATAAAGTTTTAGCCAATAACTGGAAACCTATGGAAGACAGGTGCAGACCATCCTTTGCAAAGCTACATGGTTTGCTAACTATGTCTTCCCATGCTGACAAATACTGAATCACCATGGAAAGACACCAGAAACAAAGCTAATTACTGAAGTCAATCATCTTTCGTTTTTACTGTGGCATCATCCTTGGTGAAGGCAGAAGTGTTGCTCAGTGAAAGGCACATACCTGAATGAGACATATTCAGAGAGATCAACAATGTCTCTCTTCATATAGTCTAGGGAAGTATGTCTCAGGTCATTAACACCCACATGGACTATGACAGAATCTGTGGTGTAGTGACTTCAGTGTGTGTGTGTAACCTGGGAATCCTGTATTTTGGTTTCTGGCCCTCATCCTTTGATAATAATAGTGAACCCTCCTGCAGCATGGTAACCATTCACTAATGGTGCTTAACCTCTGCCCAGACGTGTATCTAGAGTGGGGAAAGGGCACAAGGTGCTACAGGACATAACTGGCAGTAATGCCATTCAGAAATTAATTCTGATACTGTAGTTGTAGTCAGGGCTATTGAAGCACTTTGTTTCTGGCAGTGTAATTGTAGCAACCTACTTATTGCATCTGTTGCAAGTGGTTTGTCACAGTTTGAAGCAGAAAACTCAGGATCCCTTTTTTTTGCTCCTTTACTCCTCGACCTAGAGTTGAGTTGAGGGGGTGCTAGTTCAAGAAACGACACCTGGTGCTACAGAAGATAGCTATGTCTCTGCTTCCACCTCTTTAACCCCTGTCTGAGTTGCCTATGTGGTCAAGTATCCTGCCTTACGTATTTTTTTTTTCTTGTACGAGCTGAAAGAACCCTTCATGATCTGCTGCTTCTACAACCTCATTTTTACTTATAAACTTTGAAAACAGGATTCTCTGTTATATTTCTGGAAGACTGAGAACGCCTTTCTTGCTCTTTTTATTAGCTTATCTGCCTTCTCTGAGCCATCCATTTGCTTACTGATAGGGAAAATCCACCAGATTCTCCACTGGTTTGTTACATCTCGGTAATCTCCCACTTACTTTCACATTCGAGTTTCTCTGTTGACTTTTATGTATACCCTTCACCCAGCACAAAACCTTTTCTTCCATCTCACATTTGATCACCTGTCTGACACATACTGACCACCACATGATCCTGCCATACCTGCTCTATCTGTACATCTTGTGACCTGGAATGCACATGTTCCAGTCCCCTTTGTCATACATCTATATTTACATTTTGTTTCACCTGCTTCTGCAAGAGGCTGTTGTTGCTCCATTTTTCTACAGAGACTCTCAGAATTGCTGAATGTGACTCTCCATCCTCTTGAGCTCCCACAATATCAGAACAATAAAAAAAGCAGTCAAAGAGAGGTAGAAATGAGACGGTGAAATATTAAGTCATGGTCATTTAATATGAGGAAAAGACAAAAGGATTCAGATAAAATACATGTTTCTGAATTATCTTGTCACAAATGGGAAAATAATTGTCTGGAAGAGCCTCATTTGTTACTACACTTACCTAATGAAATCAAGGTTTTATAGTTCTGTTCCATGACCTCCCTGTAAAGATCCTTGTCTTCATTTTTCAACATCTTCCATTCCTCTTCGGAGAAAGTGACAGCAACATCCTCAAAGTTTTTTGGTACCTGGAAGGACGTGCAAAATGTCTAATGTTATTTTTGTAGTTCATATACGCACACACAAATCTTGGAGTTTCATAGCAGAAATATTAGTACTTACTAATGACCCATAGTGTACTTATTGCTCTACAAACGAAACTTAACTACACCTTAAAAAAATGGATGAATCTGGTCTATTTCGTCATATGGGACAAGCAGACATGAAGTACAAATAGCACTAAACTGTTGTTGTCATAAGATTATATCCCTGATCAAGCATGTTATATCATTCTTATTCTCAGACAGAGATGATGGTTTGGGACTTGGTTATAGCCTGACTGGACAACTGCAGTGGTCTCTACTTTGGGCTTAAGGACTGAGATCTGGTGTGTCTTCTGTGGATGCAAAATTCGGCAGCTTAGTTACTGACCAGCACATCTCAAATTTCTCATATTATATTGGTCCTGCCAGAATTGCACTGGCTGACAACTGCAGCCTCACATGTTTTCAAAATCTTGATCCTCACAACGCCTTACGTAATGTAGGTTCCGAATATCTACAACAGTTTCTGAAATACTCCACCCCAACAAGATGTTGCTGGCTGTTCCAAGAATGTCTGGAGAACACTGGTAAGTGTATTTCACTTATCTGGTCAAAACCTAGTGCAGCCTTCACAGAATCAGGTGATCAGTTCACAGTTCTCCCTAAGGAGGTCAGTAAAATACCATATTTTTAGGGCAGTCTATATAGATCAAAATAGGAGCACCATAGGTTTTAGATTCCTAAAGTTTTACTCAATCAATTCTTAATTTTTATGACTTTCTTTAGATTAGAATTCATTTTTAAGATATGCCACATTTTAATATTCAGTTCTAGTTCTGTTTTAATTTTTTGTAATGTTCAAACAAATGTAACTCCTGCTCAAAGGGTAACTTGCTGTTCTCAACTTCTGGTGCTGGAAGTCCAATTGCTATTGTTAGACTGACCAGCAGAGCAGTACAGGAGACAAACAGGAAGGGTATTAAGTGAGTGGCTGACACTAGATCACCAGTCCTGAGAGGGGAGGGGGGAGCAGCCTGACCCACTACATGACCAACACCCAGCAGAGATTAATGGCTCAGCATGCAACAGCACAGGACAATGAAATGCATGTCCACCAAGTTATGCAAGTTCCATGGAAACTGATCAATTTATGCATGGAAGCATGTACACATATCACTGTAGTGGCGCTATGGGAAGTCAGCACATTAGGCTGTCAATGAGATATAGGCCAAAGGGAAGATAGGCATCCATCCATTTTGGCTGCCTGGGTGATAGTTCTCCCACCTTTTGGATCTCTTACACTAGCACCAGTTGCCTGCAGGTATGGTTGCCTCAAGGCTAAGTTCCACTTAAAAGTGGTATATATATATATATATATATATATATATATATATATATATATATATATATATATATATATACACACACACACATACATACATACACACACACTGGTTAAAATTCCAGGTTTTTGTTATATAAAAAAAGGAGATCACAGTAAATCATTTCAAAATTTTTCCCACATTTAATGTGACCTATAACCTGTACAATTCAATTGAAAAACAAACAACTCTGTTAGGGGAAAAATATAAAAAAATAAAAAACATACAATAAGCTGGTTGCCTAAGTGAGCACAGCCTTAAACTAATACTTTGTTGAAGCACCTTTTGCTTTAATTACAGCATTCAGTCTTCTTGGGTACACACCTGCCATCAATTAAAGAGATTGTGAGTGACCTCAAATAAAGTTCAGTTGTCCTAGTAAGATTTTCCTGACATTTACTCAGTTGCCTGCTACAGCAAAAACTACGGTTCGCAGAGAGCTTACAAAGCATCAAAAAGATTTCATTATTGAGTCAGTTAGGAGAAGGGTACAAAAACATTTCCAGAGCATTGGATATAGCACGGAATACAGTGAAGATAGTCATCAAAAAGTGGAGAAAACATGGGGCAACACTGATGTTGCAAAGAACTGGACGTCCCTCCAAAACTGATGAAAAGACAAGACAAAAACTGGTTATGGAGGCTGCCAAGAGACCTAATGCAGGAATTTCTGGCAAGTACTGGTTGTACACTACATGAGACAACAATCTCCCGTATTCTCCATATGTCTGGTCTATGGGATAGGGTTGCAAGATGGAAGCCTTTTCTTACACACAAAAATATCCAGGTCTGGCTAAACTTTGCAAAACAATACATCAAGCCTCCCAAAAGCATGTGGGAAAATGTGTTATGGTCTGACCAAGGTTGAACGTTTTGGCCACAATTCCAAAAGGTACATTTGGCACAAAAACAACACTTCACATCATCAAAAGAAAGTACAGTTTTGTACCTACCATAAATGTAGATGTCCGATAGGTATGCATCTGCAGTCATCACATATGGGTTGTCCTGCCTCAGGCAGCCCCTCGGTCGGCCGGATTCCAAAGTCTGGGTCCGGCGTCGGCTGATGTCGCCCTTTCCCTGACTTCAGAGCACCTGGGGTATAAAAACATCAGCCGACGCCATCTTCCTCAGTTTTTCTTGCCCCAGATGCCAGGTGCCCTCAAAGGAAGGCTAAATTTGGAGGAATGCAATAAATTCCAAACATGCACAGAAATATATATATATATATATGCAAAAAAAAAAAAAAAAATATATATATATATATATATATATATATATATATATATATATATATATATATATATATATAAAACAAATACACCATAATAGATAACCCCAGCAAGCTATGAGAGGGATAAGTACCCAATAAATACCACAGAGGGGAAGGTGGGAGGGTAAACCTGACTGCAGATGCATACCTATCGGACATCTACATTTATGGTAGGTACAAAACTGTACTATGTCCTTCAAGGATGCATCTGCAGTCATCACATATGGGTAGAATACCATAGCCAATCTGGGGGTGGAGGATCTATGTAAAGGATGGTGTAGCTAAAATGCCCTGCAGGACTGCCGTAGCAAAGCCTGCTCTGGATCTGGAATATAAAGGTAAATTGTAATGCTTGGAAAATGTATGCACGGAGCACCATGTAGCAGCTTCTAAAATGTCCTTGGTAGCCACCCCTCTTAAGAAGGCTGTGGAGGTGGCTGTGGCTGTGGCTCTGGTGGAATGAGGTCTAATGTTAGCTGGCACAGTTTTTCCATGAAAGGAGTAACAAAAACAAATGCAATTCCCTATCCATTTAGAAATTGTCTGTTTTAAAATTGCTTTTCCTTGTGCACTAGCAGCATATGCTACAAATAGCTGGACAGTTTTTCTGTTACTTTTAGTTCTGTCCAAGTAGTAGCGCAACTGCCTGTGTATGTCCAGGGTGTGCAGAAGCTTTTCCCCTTTGTTTTGTGGATTTGGAAGAAGGTAGGCAGGTGAATAGCTTGGTTTAATGAGACTCTGGATACCACCTTTGGCATAAATGAAGGATTGGTTCTCAAAGAGACTCTGTCTTGATGAAAGATAAGAAATGGTTGCACTGCCATGAGGGCCTGTAACTCAGATACTCTTCTTGCTGAGGTTATGGCCAGAAGAAAAGCAGTCTTCCAAGACAGGAAAGTACAGTTTTGTACCTACCATAAATGTAGATGTCCGAGAGGTATGCATCTGCAGTCCTTACATATGGGTTGTCCTGCCTCAGGCAGCCCTTCGGTCGGCCGGATTCCAAAGTCTGGGTCTGGCCTCGGCTGATGTCGCACTTCACCCGACATCATAGCTGCTGTGTATTGGGTATAAAGGCATCAGCCGACGCCATTTTCCTCAGTGTTTCTTGCCCCAGATGCCAGGTGCCCTCTAGGAAGGCTAAATTTGGATAAATGCAAATGATTCCAAACAGTAGAGCGCAAACAATATAAGCATGTATATACATATATACAAACAAATACACCATAATAGATTCCCCCAGCTAGCTACAAGATGGGCAAATACCCTAGGAGTACCACAGAGGGAAGGAGGGTAATCCTGACTGCAGATGCATACCTCTTGGACATCTACATTTATGGTAGGTACAAAACTGTACTATGTCCTTCAAGGATGCATCTGCAGTCCTTACATATGGGTAGAATACCATAGCCAAACTGGGGGAGGAGGTACTAAGATAATGATGGTGTAGTTAAGATCCCTTGCAAAACAGCAGTTGCAAAACCTGCTCAGGATCTGGAGTATAAAGGAAGATTATAATGCTTGGCAAATGTATGCACAGAGCTCCAAGTAGCAGCTTCTAAAATGTCTTTGGTAGCCACTCCTCGTAGGAAAGCTGTAGTAGTGGCTGTAGCCCTTGTGGAGTGAGGTCGGATGTTTTCTGGAGTTGTTTTTCCATGAAAAGAGTAACAAAATCTAATGCAATTTCCTATCCATTTTGAGATTGTCTGTTTTGAAATTGCTTTTCCTTCCATTCCTGTTGCATATGCTACCAGAAGCTGGTCAGTTTTTCTGTTGGTCTTAGTTCTGTCCAGATAGTAGCGTAATTGCCTGTGCACATCCAAGGTATGTAGTAGTCTTTCCCCCCTGTTCTGTGGGTTGGGGAAGAATGTTGGTAGGTGGATGGCTTGGTTCAATGATACTCTGGAGACCACTTTTGGCATAAAAGTAGGGTTAGTTCTCAAGCACACTCTATCCTGATGGAAGATAAGGAAGGGCTGTATTGCCATTAATGCCTGTAATTCGGAAACCCTTCTTGCTGAAGTGATTGCAAGCAGGAAAGCAGTTTTCCAAGATAAGAACTGTAATTCTGCAGTTGCTGCTGGTTCAAAAGGGGGAAGTGTTAACTTTTCCAGCACAAAGTTAAGGTCCCATGTAGGTAAAGGTGGCTTCCTTGGAGGCTTTACATTTTTAATTCCTCTCAGAAACTGTCTGAGTAGAGGATGAGAGAAGACTGGAGGATCCATGTTGTATTCTGCTGAAATTGCTGATGCATGAATCTTAATGGAGGAGTAAGACAGGCCATTGTGGAAAAGTTCTGCTAAGTATTCCAGGATGTTAGCTATGTTTGCTAATGATACATTTTCTCCTTTTGCTGCACTCCAAATGAGGTATCTTTTCCATTTGGCTGAGTAAGTCTTCCTTGTGGAGGGTCTGCGAGCCTCCAGGATAATGTCTTTAACCCTCTGAGATAAATCGGAGTTATTTTGTTTTATGTAATATTCCAAGCAGCTAGCTGTAGTGTTTTCAAGTTTGGATGTAGGATCCTGTAGTTGTTCTGTGTTAGTAGTAAAGGACATAGAGTAGAGGCCATGCGTGTGTCCGAGACATACTCCTCAGTAGCGGGTACCAGTGTTGCCTCGGCCAGTCTGGAGATATCAGGATTATCCGTGGGTGATCTTCTTTGATCTTCAGTAGCACTTTGTGCATCAAAGGAAGAGGTGGGAATGCATATGCTGCCAGGTTTTCCCAACTGAAGGATAGGGAGTCCACCTTCCAAGCAAGTGGGTGGTATGTCCTTGTGCAGAATTTCCTCAATTGGTGGTTGTGTGGGGATGCGAACAGGTCTATTTCTGGTAGTCCCCATTTCTTTGTAATGGTTTTGAAGATGTCTGGATGCAGCATCCATTCGTGGGCATCCGTGGTAGTTCTGCTTAAGGTGTCTGCTAGCGAATTTTCTTTTCCTGGCACAAATTTGGCCTGGAGTTGAATGTTGAGGTTCAGGGCCACATTCCACAGGTCCATTGCCATCCGGCATAGAGGATATGAGTGTGTACCTCCCTGTTTGTTGATATACCACATGACTGTGGTGTTGTCCGTCCTTATCAGCAAGTGACCCTGTTGCAGAAAAGGTCTGAATGTCTGGATTGCCTGTTTCACTACCAGCATCTCTTTTTGATTTATGTGTAGATTCAGCTGGTCTTGTGTCCATAGGCCTTGTATACACTTGTCCACCATGTGTGCCCCCCAGCCTAGGTCTGAGGCGTCCGTGGTGATAGTCTGGCTTGGATGAGGTTTGTGGAAAGGCAGTCCTCTGTTTAACTGACAGGCCTGAGCCCACCACAGGAATTCTTGCTTCAGGCATGGAATTATTGGAATCTGGGCTTCTAGACTGTGCTTGTGTTGAGACCATACATTCCTTAGGTACCATTGCAGCTTTCTCATATGCAGCCTGGCATGTGGAATCAATATTATGCAGGATGCCATGTAACCCAGGGCTTGCAGGACCTTCCTTGCTATAAGCTGGATCTGTGTTGTTAATGCCATGAAATAGAGTGGTAGTTGCTTTTGTTTTTCTGCTGTGAGAAATGCCATCTGATTTGATGTGTCCAGTTCTGCACCCAAGAATGTTATCCTTTGGGATGGTACCAGTCTTGACTTTTTCATGTTGACTGTGTATCCCAGGGCTTGCAGCAGTTGTATAACCTTTTGTTAATTTGTTCTTGTTGTCCGCTTGTATTAGGCAGCTGTCCAGGTATGGATAAATCTGAATTCCCTGAAGCCTGCAATGAGCAATTACTGATGCCAGGCATTTCGTGAATACTCTGGGCGCAGTAGATAAGCCAAAGGGCAATGCTGAGAATTGATAATGCTCTGATCCAGCAAGAAATCTGAGGTATCTTCTGCAATCTGGTCGTATAGGGACGTGCAGGTATGCCTCCTTGAGATCTAGAGTCACCAGCCAAGACTCCGTGCCCAGCATGGGAAGAAGTTGCTGTAGGGTCAGCATTTTGAATTTTGGAACAATGAGATATGTGTTCAGAGCGGACAGGTCGAGAATAGGCCTCCATTGATTTTCTTTCCTTGGTACCAGGAAAAGTCTGGAGTAAAATCCTTGCCCTTGTTCCATAGGCGGTACCTTTTCTATAGCTCTCATCCTTAGTAGGTGGTTGATTTGTCCTAGAGCGTTTGTTTTTTGGTTTGGTGGTAGGTTTGGCATTCCTCTCTTTTTTGGTAGAGTGTGGAAGTGAAACCTGAAGCCTTTGTCTATAGTCTGTAAAATCCATTTGTCTCCTGTAATGTAATGCCAGTTTACGGAAAATAAGGCTAGCTTTCCGCCCAAGGGTGCTTCCAGTTGTTCCCTGGTAGGCGGTATCAGAGCCAAGTCATTGTGTCTGTCCTGTGGAAGCGGTTGTAGCTGAATCTGTGGCAGTACTTCTCTGGTTATTAGGCTGCCACTGATGTCCCCTGTAGGCACCTCTGGATTGACCTCTGCCTCTTGGACGCCTATTTCTGCCTCTCTGTGCTTTGGAGGTGTCTGGAAAGGACCAATTCTTCGAAGGCCAATTTCTACTAAACCTCGGAGGTTGGACCTGTAAGAAATCCTTGACTGTTTGGACAGATTTTGCTTTTTCTTCCACCTTCTTTAGCACTTGCTGTGCAGGGGAGCCAAACAAACTTTGTTTCTCCATAGGAGCATCTAGGAGCTTTGACTTAACCTGGTCTGGTAAGGATTGCTCTTTTAACCAGGCATGCCTTCTAATCACTGTTCCAGTCATAGCTGATCTAAAGGAAGCCTCCAGTGCATCATAGCCGCATTTTAAGGAATGATTACTGACCTGCTGAGTGTTATGTACCAAATCCTGAAGGGACTTACGGTCTATAGGTTCAGGAGAGGACAGTTTTTTATTTAGCTGGTCTAACAAAAATTCCTGATACTGAATCATGTGGAATTGACAGTTTAAGGCCCTGGCCGAAAGAGTAGCAGAAGTATAAACTTTTTTACCCCATCTCTCTAATGCTCTAGATTCTCTTTCAGAGGGGAGGGGGTTTTTGGCAGAGGCAGTTCCTACAGCTTTGGGGCCCTGTGAAATAGTTTCAGGATCTGCAATAGGAGCCTTATACAAGTGGAAGTGTGTGTCCGGGACCCTGTAATATCTATCGGGCATGGCAGGGGCCGGAGGGAGAGAGTCAGGGGCAGTACAGGCATCATTATATGCATCATCAACAACTGTTAGTACTGGAGGAATGGCTAAAGGCCTATGCTGTGGTAAATGTAAAAAGGTCCTTAGCCTTTTCCTTGAATCTGAAAAATCCTGGCCCTGCCATTGAAAATGCTCTCTCATAGCATGTAAGGTTTCCCCAAAAGAAAATTCTTCAGGAGGAGAGGCAGAAGGAATGGAGTCTTCTGCATCAGAATCCTCATAAGGAGAATATGGGCCTTCTGGAGGGTCTGAGTTTTCTGAATCATCCGAGGAATAGTCTGTAGAAACAGGATCTGGGGGCTCAGTTCTAGGCCTCTTCTCTGGAGGGGGTTGAGAGGCCCTGTCTGGGTGAGGTTGGGATCCCCTAATCAAAGAAATGAGATCCTCAGCCAGGCTGAGCATTTGGGAACTAGAGGTAGGCCTGTGTGAGGGGGTCTTAGCAGGCAAGGCCTTAGAAGATTTAGCTGCTTTAGCCCTAGAAAAAGCCTTGATAGACATAGATGCAGGGGGCCTAGCAGCTCCACGTGCAGGAGTAGATATGTCTAAAGGAATAGTATCTGATAAGTCCTGGGTGCCTGCTATAGCAGAGGAAATTTCAGTAGCAGATTCAGCCATGCTCTGTGAGGCCTCGGCTATCGGAGGCATGCTTTCGGCCGAAGGAAGAACCGAGGACTCGGTTTCAGCTGAAACCGAGACACTCGCGGTTGGCTTAACCGTGGTTTCAGCCGAAACCGCGGACCGCGAGTGTCAGTCCTTTTCCTTACGCTTTTTAGCTAATTGTGAAGTCGGAGTCTCTGACGGCATTTTGTAAGCAAAAGCGGAACCAAAAAACTCCTCTGCAAACTCCGACCGACGTCTAAGTGTTCGTCGGTTGAAGGAAGCACAGGCTAGACAAGCTGATACGTCGTGGTCTGGGCCTAAGCAAGGAAGGCAGTAAGAGTGGAAATCCTTATGAGGTATTTGTTTCCCACAAGTTAAATTAGAAGTTATGTACTCACCATAACGTTCCATCTGAGTAGGTGTATTCATTTGTCTGCAACCTGTGGGTTATGGATCCGATATCGGATCCGAACCGGCATGGTTTACCAGCTATGGATCCGAGCTCTCAGCCCTCCTCACCCATAATGCCCTGCTCTCCCTTCATGACCTCAGATCGAGTTTGCCAACAGCAAGAACACCCTGAAAAGGGTAACACATCATATGCAGGAAACTGACAGGCCAGGGGGATAGGAGGGCGGGATGGTTGCAGACAAATGAATACACCTACTCAGATGGAACGTTATGGTGAGTACATAACTTCTAAATCTGAAGTAGGAGATTCATTTGTCTGCAACCTGTGGGACAGAGTCCCCAGCTACCTGAATCTTGGGCGGCCATCATGGAAGGATATTCCGGAGCACCGCGGAGCCAAAGGATGCTCTACCCCTAGATGTAAGATCCAACTTGTAGTGGGAAATAAAAGTATGAGATGAAGCCCACGTGGCTGCTGCACAAATATCATCTAGAGGAATCCTAGCCTTAAAGGCTGCCGAGGTAGAGACTGACCGGGTTGAATGGGCATGTACACCTCCGGTGGGCCTTCCCGAAGCTTGATAAGCCAACAAGATACATTGTGAAATCCAGCGAGATAATGAGACTTTAGAAATTGGCTTGCCCAAATAAAATTTAGCAAAGGAAATGAACAACTGGTCGGATTGCCTATGACCAGCCGTCCTGTTTAGATAAAATCTAAGTTGCCTGTGAACATCTAAGGAGTGAAGCTTGTATTCACCCTTGTTTTGGTATTTAGGGAAGAAAACAGGGAGGTTAATAGATTGATTAATGTTTGCTTCAGACGCTACCTTAGGAAGAAAGGACGGGTTGGTCCTGAGGTAAACACGGTCCGGATGAAAGACCAAGTAAGGAGGTTTAGCTGATAATGCTTGAAGCTCAGAGACTCTCTTGGCCGAAGTAATGGCTACTAAGAAGGCGGTCTTGAAAGATAAGAATTTCAGATCTACCGTAGCTGCCGGTTCGAAGGGGGGGGGGCAGTCAAGGCCTGGAGAACTAGGGAAAGGTCCCAAGGAGGAACCGCTTGCTTTATAGGGGGCCTGAGAAGAAAAGTACCTTTAAGGAAAATCTTACACAATTTGGCAGACATCAGTGGATTGGAGTCATGGCCAATGTGATAATGAGAAATTGCCGCAAGTTGTACTTTGACCGTGGAACTGCTGACACCATCATTAAAAAGAGTGGTTAAAAAATCAAGCACCAAAGGGAGAGGAACTGTGAAGGAGTTTAGTCCTTGCCGCTCCGCCCACAAAGAGAACCGTTTCCACTTGCTACGGTAGACTTTCCTAGTGGATGGCTTATGAGCCTCCACCAGGATGGCCTTTACAGGGGACGAAATACCGGGAGTCCTGATCAAGAGTGGAACTGGAGCAGCCAAGCGGTCAGCTTCAGGTTGTCCAGGTTCGGAGGAGATAAGTGGGATGGATGAGATATCAGATCCGGAATGGGATCTAGAATCCAAGGAGGATTCACTGAGTGAGACCTTAGGAAGGGGAACCAGATCTGTCGAGGCCAAAACGGAGCAATGAGAATCATTCTGCACCCCAACCGAGAGGCTTTCTGAAGAACTTGGAGCATCAGAGGCAAGGGGGGATAAGCATAAAGAAGACCGGGTGGCCAAGCATGCACCAGAGCGTCTCTTGGGGCACCTCCGGAAGGAGGTATCAGATCGAAAAAACTGTCGCACTTGGTGTTTGAGGGAGAGGCAAAAAGATCGCAACAAGGAGTTCCCCACCGTGCGAAGATGCATTCCGCTACCTGAGTATTGAGAGACCACTCGTAAGGGGTGAGAATGGTGCGACTGAGTTTGTCCGCCAGGATGTTGGACCGACCCGGAATATGCGTTGCTATGAGAAAGCGGTTGGTGGAGACTGCCCATGCCCACACTCTCATGGCTTCTCGACAAAGAGGGTAAGACCTGGTTCCTCCTTGTTTGTTGATATACCAGACAACCGACATGTTGTCCGATTGAATCGCAATTGTTCCCAAGGGAAGAAAGGCCTGAAGTGCTAGCAACGCTAAGAGCACTGCTCTCATCTCTAGAACGTTGATATGCAGTAAGGTCTCTGATTCGTTCCACGTGCCTTGGACCGTCCGCCTGCAAATGCCCCCACCCGAGGTGGGAGGCGTCCGTGGTCACCGTGGCGAGAGGGGGAGAAGCACAAAATGGGCGGCCTCCGTGGAGATCTGGAGAGTGTAGCCACCACAGGAGGGACCGCTTGCAAGCCTTGCTGATCGCAATGGGATGATGCATAGGAACAGCAAGATACGACCACTGAACTAGGAGTGTCCATTGAAGGATGTGCATATTGAACCTGGTGAGAGGAAGAAGCGCTATTGCTGCCGCCATGGACCCTAGGGCCCTCAGGACCAACTCCGCCGGAACTGAGCTTGAGTGGAGAATGGCCCGCACCTGGAATTGCAGATTTTGAACTCTGTCTGCAGTGAGGAAGGCTCTTAATCTCCTTGTGTCTAACCTGGCACCTATAAAATCTATGAACTGCGTGGGTGCTAGGTTGGATTTTTCTGTGTTTATTGTGATGCCCAGACGGGGAGCAAGATGGAGGAAGGAGTCTCGCGCCAAAAGTAGTAGATGCCTTGTTGGGGCGGTGAGAAGCCAGTCGTCTAGGTAGGAAAAGACCTGCACCCCCTGAAGCCTCAGGTGGGCCGCTACCACTGCTAATACTTTGGTGAACACCCTGGGGGCTGTGGTGAGACCAAAGGGAAGGACCCGGAATTGGTAGTGACTGGCTCCCAGCCGGAAGCGGAGAAACCTCCTGGAGCGCCTGTCCATAAGTATGTGGTAGTACGCATCCTTGAGGTCTATGGAGAACATCCAGTGATTTTCTCCCAGAAGGGGGAGAATAGACTGCAACGTGACCATTCGGAACTTCTCCTTGGGAACTGCCAGGTTCAAGAGTGAAAGGTCTAAAATTGGTCTTAGATCCCCCCTCTTTTTTGGCACTAAAAAGAACCTGGAGTAGAACCCTGATCCGATCTGGTCTGGGGGGACGGGCTGGATGGCTCCTTTCTTTAGCAGATGGCCAATTTCTGCCAAAGCGGCCTCCCACTGACTGGGTGGAACGTCGGGGAGGGACTTCAATTTTGGCAAGTGAAGGAAAGGTATACAGTAACCTCCTGATATGATCTGGAGGACCCAGCGGTCTGATGTTATGGACTCCCATGCCGCTAGGTGCTCCGAAAAACGTCCCCCGACTGCCTCCAGAGTAGAGCAGCCGGGCAACCCTTCAGGGCTGCTGCGCGGGCCGTTCAGAGAAGGGTTCTCTGGACCCGAAGTTCCTGGGAGCCCCTCTGCCCCTAGGGCGGCATCCTCCCTGTCCTCCTCTGCCACAGAAGGACTGGTTGTCCGGAGCAGGCTGGGATTGCTGCGACTTCCGGAACCACATCTTCTTCTGACCCTTTTGGTTCCTAGAATAGGGCCTCTGGGGTGCAGAAAAGCGGATTCCGACGGCAGACAGCGTCTTCCCGTCCTTCTCGCTCTGGCTCAAAGTGTCACGAACAGTCTTGCCAAAGAGGGCTGAACCATCGAAAGGGGCGTTCGCAAATGACGCCTTGAAGGGCTCCGAAAAATCGCAATGACGGAGCCAGGCCTGACGTCTAGTAACTAGGCCTGCCCCTGCGGCTCTAGCGGCACCTTCCATAGCATGGGACAGTAGCCGCATAGAGGTATTGGTGACGGACCTAAGAGTGGCCATACGGGTGGAGTGCAGCACTTTGTACTCCTCCGACATGGACTCTGGGGGAGATGCAGCATATTCTTTTATAAGATCGCGCTGCATCCTAATCACATGTGCCAGGTAGTTCAGTGCCCTCACTGAGAAGGTCGCTGAACTAAACATCCGCTTCCCCAAGAGGTCCATCATCCGAGACTCCTTGCTCGGGGGATGGACAGAGGGACTCTCCTGAGCAAGTTCCCTCTTGGTGGCAGCCGCCGTCAACATGGCATCTACCGGAGGCCCCTTACTCCAATGGGCACGGTCAGCCGGGGGACTGAGAATACGGTCGGGCCTTTTTGGGATTGGCTCCACGGTGTCCGGTTCCTTCCACGCCCTGGTGGTAATGAGGTCCACCAGGGGGTCGGCAGGAGGGGACACCCAAGAGGTAGACGGGCCCACTTCAAATGCCTCCAAGAACACGGACTCGTCTGAGGAAGACTTGGGGGCAGACCACCCCCCCTTATGCGAAGCATTTCCATGATATCTCCAAATGAGACATCCTCAGGGGGTGATCTTGGGGAGCCTTCCCCTTCCTCCAAGTCCATGTCTTCCGTGAGAGACTCGGGGGAGTCAATGTGCCTCCTTTTGCACGTATGTTTGCGGGGAACATCCTCCGGGGGGCTGTCAGAGGATTCCTCGCAAACAGTGACCTGTTCCAAGGGAACAGCTTGGGGCAAAGGAGCGGGCTGTCCCAAAGGCCGGATGGTGGAAGCCTGACCCAGTGCAGATGGAGCGCGGGACCGAGCCGAAGCAAGTGCCGGGGGTCCGGAGACCCTCAACAGGGCCCTCTCCACTACATCAAAAGCCGAAGGGGAGCCGACCTCGACCAATGGATCCGACAATCGCCCCTCGGATCCGAGTGGATCGGAGCCGGCGCCAAGCACTCGGATCCGGCGACAGTGCGCCCGACAGAGACGGCTCCGAAGGAGCACTGATCATTCCGGATCCGAAGCTCGGATGCAGGCTCGGAGAGGTCGGATCCAGCACTCGAGGGCAGGGTCGGATCCGGCACCAGTACTATCGGCGCCGACCCACCCCGCCCGGCTGCTCGGTTTCAACTGCTCCGAACCCGGTAGCGGGTCGGAGAAGGAGCAATTGGTTTAAAGAAAGGGTCGAGCTCCCCAGAGGGGAGGCAAGAGCACTCCCATCTGCATCTGGGCCTGGATGAACCTTCTCATCATCCGGTCCAGATCAGCGTCTGACAAGCTATACGTCGATCTCGACGAAGCTACCGAGGTGGGCCTTGAGTGCCTCCTGGATAGCCTCGACGGAGATCGGGTCTCCTCCTCCTCAGGTCCCGGTGAAAAGCACACAGGTGACCGGAGCCGAGGAGGGGGGGAACCAGCAGACAAGGAGGCCGGAGGAGAAGCCCGCTTGGCAGGCGGGGACGAAACAGAGGTCTCGGCCCGCCGCTTATGGTGCTTCTCCCTCCGGTCCTTCTTTCTAGCTTCCCTCTCCTCCGAACCACTACAGGGAGGTTGAGTCCCAGGAGGAGGAGGGGGAGCCGGAGAGGAGGCCACCGAAGAAACGGTTACCCCCGAAGGAGCGGAGGCCGGAGCCGAGTCTGGGGGCAAAAGTCCCGCCAAGACAAGCTTGGACCTCCGCTCCTTCAATGCCCTGGGGTTGAACCCTGCACAAATGGAACATCCAGAAGTGAGGTGTTCAACCCCAAGGCATCTCACGCAACGAGTGTGGCCATCAGCAGGGGAAAGCTTATGGCCACACTTGGAGCACTTAGAGAACACAGCTTTGGGTTGTTCAGACATCCCAAAGAGCTACAGTCACTTAAACTAAAGGTAAAAAGTAAAAGCAACTAAAACACACAACAGGCCCAAACACACACTACGCTACCAGCGAGGGGAGGGAAATTAAGTAAAAATAATATATAACACTAAAAAAGTATAATTAAGTAAAAGGGAATCCTATACTTTCATACAACTTTCACACAAAAATTAAATTTTAAACTTTCTAAATACTTGAAAAATAAACTTAGCTGCAGAGCTCAAGGAACACAAATCTGGTCACCAGCGCGGCAAACTAGATCTGAGGTCATGAAGGGAAAGCAGGGCATTATGGGTGAGGGGAGGGGCTGAGAGCTCGGATCCATAGCTGGTAAACCATGCCGGTTCAGATCCGATATCGGATCCATAACCCACAGGTTGCAGACAAATGAATCTCCTACTTCAGATCAATTATTTACTTTTTCTGACATCGGCTGAGGCAAGAAAGAGTCCCCAATGGGGTACTTAGCTTTTTAGAAGTCTTCGGCAGTAGAAATCTCTGGATCTGACCGACCAGCACTTGCGAACAGCTTCTGCTTCGGGCACCATGCGGCAAGAAAGACTGAGGAAAATGGCGTTGGCTGATGCCTTTATACCCAATACACAGCAGCTATGACGTCGGGTGAAGTGCGACATCAGCCGAGGCCAGACCCAGACTTTGGAATCCGGCCGACCGAAGGGCTGCCTGAGGCAGGACAACCCATATGTAAGGACTGCAGATGCATCCTTGAAGGACATCTGTAGTTCTGCAGATGCTGCTGGTTCAAAGGGAGGCAGTGCTAGTTTTTCCAACACGAAGTTAAGGTCCCAAGTAGGCACTGGTGGATTCTTTGGGGGATTAATGTTTTTAATTCCTCTTAGAAACTGTCTTAGGAGAGGATGAGTGAAGACAGGTGGATCAGTATTGTACTCTGCTGAAATTGCTGAAGCATGAATTTTAATGGAAGAGTAAGACAGGCCATTGTGGAGCATTTCTGCCAAATATTCCAGGATATGTGCCATGTTCATAACTGTTGCATCTAGGCCCTTTGAGGTGCTCCAGGTGTGAAATCTTTTCCATTTTGCTGAGTATGCCTTTCTTGTGGAAGGCTTGCGAGCTTCCATGATGATATCCTTCACTCTCTTGGATAGCTTATCCTGGTGATGAATCAAGGTATTTTCCAGGCAGCTAGTTGCAATGTTTTCAGGTTGGAATGCAGAGTTTTGCAATTGTGCTGTGTCAGGAGAAGCGGCCATTGTGGAAGAAGCCATGGTTTCGTCCGTGACATGCTCTTTAGCAATGGGTAACCAAAGTGGAACAAAACAACAATAACTCTTAGAATAGCAAGCGTAGATCCCCTGGACTCGAGCCGTGAATCAGAAGCAAACTCGCCTGTTGCTTTTTGTCACACAACTTTATTCGATAACTGCCAGCACCACAAAGTACATCTAGTAAGAATGGTTGAGCGCTTTCATCTGCATTCACCAGATTTCTTCAGAACCATTTACCTTAACATGTCACTTCCTTTATATACACAAATTTTTGGCCAAAAGTTAATTACATAATTGGTTAAAAACAAAATTGTTAATTAAAAACAAAATCACTCAATTGACATTTGTTGTGAATAAAATGCAATAAAAAGTCACAAAAATATGTATATTAACCACTGTCATAAAATGTACTATATACTAGTACTAAAGTGCTTTTATACAGTGCATGATACATTTCATTATTGGGTCCCTTATACCATCTACCCTATGCTAAAATTTTAAATTTATAAATTCATAGTAAATATATATAAATAAGTAAAAATATATACTGTGTGTTAATGTATAAAATATATATAAAATGTACTGGCTGATGAAATTTCTTACTCTAACGCCAAAAAGGCTTGATACTTATATAGTCATTTATACCCGGGGGGATGTGGCATCTAAACATATCTGCCACTTGCTTTCTAACCAAGCTAAATATATTTTCCAATTTCCTCCTCTGTCATTTACCTCTACCTGGTCTATAATAGCAAATTTAAAACTATGTTCACTTCCCTTTTCTATAATGTGTCTACTTAGAGCGTTCTTAGTATCTCCTTTCCTAATACTATACAGGTGCTCAGATATACGAGTTTTGAATTTCCTCTCAGTCTTTCCTATATAGTATACGTCGCATTTCTCACACTCAGCAATATACACAATACGCTGTGTATTGCAGTTACCCTTCTTAGGGTATACTACAGATTTCACAATATTCTTAAGTCTCATCCTACATTTTGTGTTAATATATTTACACTGACTACATGCACCACAACTCGTGAGTGCCCTTCCTACTGTTTCCTGTGTAGGCCTTTTCTTAGTCTCTATTATTCTTTTAAATGCAAACCTGTTTTATATACTATAGAGGGTTTCGTACCTAGTATGTTTCCAATAGGTACATTACTAGTAATTATGTCCCAATGTTTCTTTAAAATTTCTGTCATGATGTTGGTATAGGGGTTAAACCTGATGATGCATACTCTATTATCTCGGTCTATTTGGACTTTAGTACTCACCATACTGCCTGTACCCAGTAGTGGTACATATTTACTACCCCATTCTTTCTTAACATAAGACGTAATGTTAATCAACATATGTTTAGGGTAACCTCTATCTAAAAATAACTTAAAAAGAATATCTAATTCACTTTGCATAATCTCCTTAGTCGATGACATTCTGGCTATCCTTATGCATTGGCCTTTAACTACATTACGAAAGATGTGGCCAGGATGACAACTGCTATAATGTATGTAGTCATTTGAAAACGTGGGTTTTCTGTATATTCTAGACTCAAACCCTTGTCCTGTAGTACTAATCCAAGTGTCCAGATATGCTATTCCCACTTTATCATACTGGTAGGTAAATTTGAGGAATTCCGTGGTGTTATTAAGGTACTCTAAGAACTCTTGTATCTTCTCTTCTGGACCTTTCCATAAAATAAACATGTCGTCCAGGAACCTAGTGTATAGTCCGATGTATTGGTAATATTCACTTGGGAAGATGTACTTGTTCTCCCACTCGAGCATAACCAAATTAGCAAAGATGGGGGCACAAGAAGCCCCCATTGCAACACCACAAGTTTGTTTATAGTGTTGACCCGAGTGGAAGATGTAGTTGTGGTCTAGGACCAGCCCCATCATATCCATGATGAGATTGATCCTGTCCCAACTACAACCTGAATACTTGGTCATGCTATTACAAAATATTCAAGACCAATGTCTGCCGTATACTGGAAAATAAATCTTTCACATCAACTGTGAGGAAAATCAAATTCTCCTGCCAAACTTCATCCGTTAGTTTGCTCAAAAAATCCCATGAATCTTTTACTATGTGGTTAACTTTAGTATATATGTGTTTCATCCAGTGGTCAATGGCTACCCCTAACTTAAATGTTTTCGATTTGGAGCCAGATATAATAGGTCTAAAAGGTGGATGTTCCAGATTTTTATGTAATTTAGGTATTCCTATAATTTTAGATAATAATGGAAAATCATTTTTGAAAAATTCATATACTTCATTGGTTATTCTTCTATCTAATAAATACTCCTCTACAGCAAAATCTATCCTTCTATATCCTGTAATTATTTGGTTCAACGACACTTGTTCGTAGTTACCAGATTCATTTAGGATCTTCTGTATTTCTCTTAGATATTCTTTATTTTCAAAAATCACAATCCCACCACCTTTATCTGGCTTCATTATTCTTATCTCATCATTCATAATGAGATTCTCTAAACATTTCCTTTCTTCAGTTAGTAAATTGTCCTTATTAGCTGTGGGATCTAACTTGTTATTCTTTATATTCCTGTGTAAAATGTGTAAATCTTTACAAACCATTTTCTCGTATAAAGCTATCTGTGCGTTAGATACAGGAATGTACGTGCTTTTCTTAGTTAACTTGTTACAATAAGTGTTTCCTTTTCCCTTATTCTGGCCTTGATTGAACTGTATAGCAAGATTAAGTCTTCTACAGAATAATTTCACCTCTTTTATGGCATCAAAAATATCAAATTTAACTGTGGGTATGAATTTCATCCCCTTGCTAAACAATGTAGTAATTTCCATAGTAACCTGAACTTGTGTATAGTTGTATACTTTAAACCCTTCAAAGCAATGTATGTTCGGATGCCTTACTGGATTTTCCTCAGGTATACTAATACTGGTACAAAAAGTAGATGCCTTCTCATTAATTCTGTTATCTACAGGGGTGGGGGGTGCATGCTTCTGTACACTTTTTCCACCAACTTCTCCGTCAATCATTCCATCTGTATTCTCTATTGATTGTATCCCCTTTGCCATCTTTTTGGTGCCGGGTAAAATCGCCCCCCTTGAAAATTTTCTTCTTCGTTCAACCTATACTTTCTTCTTCTTCCTTTTGTTTCTACTACTTCAAATACCCCTTCCCTTTCATCTGTATACTTAGGCCAGATGTACGCTCTTCCTGTCCTATACATTTCCATATCTCGCTCTATTTTATTCATTTTTCTATTGTAAACATTATGCACTTTACTTTTGCATTAGTAAACTGTTTGGAATATAAATCATACCATTCAACAAAATCCACATCTTTTATAATAGATTCATTTAAACATTCTACTTCCTGTAGAAGGGCATTAATTTTTTCTTCATTACATTTCAAAAGTGCTTTCATGTACGAAAAGCCAAAATCATCGAACATTTTGTTAAACAATTGCTCAATTTTTGAAGAATATTTTAAACCCAGTGGTAGTTTGAAAAACCTCAAACCTTTTGGTACCACTTGTAATTGAATACATTTATCAAGATATGCATTGTCCACTTTTACACTTTTAAGTTGTATTAGTTTTTACCCAATAAATAAATTCTGGATTTCACATCATTAGTAACATTTTCCTCACATTCATATACTTTTGCCTGTATTCACTTGTATTTCTCCCCAAAATTATCTTCATCAGCTAAAAATTCATTTAGTACTTTAGATACATTTAACACACGTTCGATAATCCCTTTTCTGAATACCTTCGGTTTAGGACTAGATATCTTATCTAAGTTTACAGTACCTTTGTTTTTGCTATTTGCCTTCTTGGCAATAGCTGAATATGTCCGTACTGGAGCACGCTGCTCTTTAGGGCGTGCCCCCATTCTCATATTCTCACTGTTAGTGTGAAATAAGCTGAAATCAAACGTAAAATCAGCTTCAATTGATATGTCCCTGTTTTCATCTCCTATATCCAAATCGTGTATTTTAGTCCCTTCACCTTGTCCATTAGGGATATCACTAGCTTCGCTGGTAACCTCCACCAACACCGCTTCCACTTCATGGCGTCTCCGCTGGCTTGAATACTTTGAATAGTTTTTGCTGGTTCCACACCAGCTGTTACAGCTTCGTGAGCTTCTGCACAAGTTCAAGGAGCCTGTTGACGCCTCCTTGTAATGACGCTACTTCCGACCGTAGTGTAGAGTACTCTTCACGACTCAATGGAGTCCCAAGACAATCCACCTCTGCCATTTCGCAACTAGTAACCAAAGTGGAACAAAACAACAATAACTCTTAGAATAGCAAGCGAGATCCCTGACTCGAGCCGTGAATCAGAAGCAAACTCGCCTGTTGCTTTTTGTCACACAACTTTATTCGATAACTGCCAGCACCACAAAGTACATCTAGTAAGAATGGTTGAGCGCTTTCATCTGCATTCACCAGATTTCTTCAGAACCATTTACCTTAACATGTCACTTCCTTTATATACACAAATTTTTGGCGCCAAAAAGTTAATTACATAATTGGTTAAAAACAAAATCACTCAATTGACATTTGTTGTGAATAAAAATGCAATAAAAAGTCACAAAAATATGTATATTAACCACTGTCATAAAATGTACTATATACTAGTACTAAAGTGCTTTTATACAGTGCATGATACATTTCATTATTGGGTCCCTTATACTATCTACCCTATGCTAAAATTTTAAAATTATAAATTCATAGTAAATATATATAAATAAGTAAAAATATATATACTGTGTGTTAATGTATAAAATATATTGGTTAAAAACAAAATTGTTAATTAAAACAAAATCACTCAATTGACATTTGTTGTGAATAAAAATGCAATAAAAAGTCACAAAAATATGTATATTAACCACTGTCATAAAATGTACTATATACTAGTACTAAAGTGCTTTTATACAGTGCATGATACATTTCATTATTGGGTCCCTTATACTATCTACCCTATGCTAAAATTTTAAATTTATAAATTCATAGTAAATATATATAAATAAGTAAAAATATATACTGTGTGTTAAAAATATATAAAATGTACTCGGCTGATGAAATTTCCTTACTCTAACGCCAAATACATCGGACTATACACTAGGTTCCTGGACGACATGTTTATTTTATGGAAAGGTCCAGAAGAGAAGATACAAGAGTTCTTAGAGTACCTTAATAACACCACGGAATTCCTCAAATTTACCTACCAGTATGATAAAGTGGGAATAGCATATCTGGACACTTGGATTAGTACTACAGGACAAGGGTTTGAGTCTAGAATATACAGAAAACCCACGTTTTCAAATGACTACATACATTATAGCAGTTGTCATCCTGGCCACATCTTTCGTAATGTAGTTAAAGGCCAATGCATAAGGATAGCCAGAATGTCATCGACTAAGGAGATTATGCAAAGTGAATTAGATATTCTTTTTAAGTTATTTTTAGATAGAGGTTACCCTAAACATATGTTGATTAACATTACGTCTTATGTTAAGAAAGAATGGGTAGTAAATATGTACCACTACTGGGTACAGGCAGTATGGTGAGTACTAAAGTCCAAATAGACCGAGATAATAGAGTATGCATCATCAGGTTTAACCCCTATACCAACATCATGACAGAAATTTTAAAGAAACATTGGGACATAATTACTAGTAATGTACCTATTGGAAACATACTAGGTACGAAACCCTCTATAGTATATAAAACAGGTTTGAATTTAAAAGAATAATAGAGACTAAGAAAAGGCCTACACAGGAAACAGTAGGAAGGGCACTACGAGTTGTGGTGCATGTAGTCAGTGTAAATATATTAACACAAAATGTAGGATGAGACTTAAGAATATTGTGAAATCTGTAGTATACCCTAAGAAGGGTAACTGCAATACACAGCATTGTGTATATTGCTGAGTGTGAGAAATGCGACGTATACTATATAGGAAAGACTGAGAGGAAATTCAAAACTCGTATATACGAGCACCTGTATAGTATTAGGAAAGGAGATACTAAGAACGCTCTAAGTAGACACATTATAGAAAAGGGAAGTGAACATAGTTTTAAATTTGCTATTATAGACCAGGCAGAGGTAAATGACAGAGGAGGAAATTGGAAAATATATTTAGCTTGGTTAGAAAGCAAGTGGCAGATATGTTTAGATGCCACATCCCCCCGGGTATAAATGACTATATAAGTAACAAGCCTTTTTTGGCGTTAGAGTAAGGAAATTTCATCAGCCGAGTACATTTTATATATATTTTATACATTAACACACAGTATATATTTTTACTTATTTATATATATTTACTATGAATTTATAAATTTAAAATTTTAGCATAGGGTAGATAGTATAAGGGACCCAATAATGAAATGTATCATGCACTGTATAAAAGCACTTTAGTACTAGTATATAGTACATTTTATGACAGTGGTTAATATACATATTTTTGTGACTTTTTATTGCATTTTTATTCACAACAAATGTCAATTGAGTGATTTTGTTTTTAATTAACAATTTTGTTTTTAACCAATTATGTAATTAACTTTTTGGCGCCAAAAATTTGTGTATATAAAGGAAGTGACATGTTAAGGTAAATGGTTCTGAAGAAATCTGGTGAATGCAGATGAAAGCGCTCAACCATTCTTACTAGATGTACTTTGTGGTGCTGGCAGTTATCGAATAAAGTTGTGTGACAAAAAGCAACAGGCGAGTTTGCTTCTGATTCACGGCTCGAGTCCAGGGGATCTACGCTTGCTATTCTTTAGCAATGGGTACCAGTGCTGTCTTGGCCAGTCCGGAGCTATCAGAATCACTCTTGGCTGCTCTGCCCTGATCTTCAATAAGACCTTGGTCATTAATGGAAGAGGTGGGAATGCATACACTGTTAGAGTTCTACAGCTGAAAGAGAGGGCGTCCACTTTCCATGCTTGTGGGTGGTATGTCCTTGAACAGAATTTCTCCAGCTGATGATTGTGTGGGGAGGCAAAGAGGTCTATGTCCGGTCTCCCCCATGAGTGTGTTATCTGATGGAAGATGTCTGGGTGCAGCATCCATTCGTGTGCATCCATGATGTTCCTGCTTAAGCTGTCCACCAGTATATTGTCCTTTCCTGGCACAAACTGGGATTGCAGCTGTATATTGAGTCTCAAGGAAAGTTCCCATAGATTCATTGCCAGTCTGCAAAGAGGGTAGGAATGGGTGCCTCCTTGCTTGTTTATGTACCACATAACTGTGGTGTTGTCTGTCCTTATTAGCAGGTGTCCTTGATGTAGAAATAACTTGAAGGCCTCGATTGCATGTATCACTGCCAGCATTTCCTTTTGGTTTATGTGCATGCATAGCTCTTTTTGTGACCATAGTCCTTGAATGCACCTTCCCTCCATGTGCGCTCCCCATCCATGGTCTGAAGCGTCCATTGTAATGGTTTGGCTGGCTATAGGTTTGCTGAAGGGCAGACCCCTGTTTGACTGGCTTGTTTGAGCCCACCACAGAAACTCCCTTTGAAGGCATGGGATGAGTGGTATCAAAGTTTCCAAGCTGTGACTGTGCTGAGTCCATAAACTCCTTAGGTACCATTGTAGTTTCCTCATATGTAGCCTTGCTTGAGGAATCAGAAGAATGCAAGAAGCCATGTAACCCAGGGCCTGCAGGATTTTCCTTGCAGTCAGCTGAGTTGTCTTGACAGGTTTTTGAAGTAATCCGGTAGTTGACTTTGTTCTTCTTCTTCTGTGAGGAAAGCCATTTGGGTGGTAGTGTCTAGATTCGCACCCAGAAAAGTTATTCTTTGGGATGGTACAAGTCTTGACTTGTGAATGTTGACTGTATATCCCAAGGCCTGAAGAAGGTAGATGGCATAATTCAAGTGTTTTACCAAAATTTGTTGGCTGTCCGCTTGTATAAGGCAGTCGTCCAGATACGGGTATATTTGCATCCCCTGAAGTCTGCAGTGTGCAATTACTGATGCCAGGCATTTTGTGAATACTCTGGGCGCAGTAGATAAGCCAAAGGGCAATGCTGAGAATTGATAATGCTCCGAACTTGTAAGAAATCTGAGGTGTCTTCTGCAGCTTTGTCTGATAGGGACATGCAGGTATGCCTCCTTGAGGTCCAGAGTTACCAGTCAAGACCCCTTGCCCAGCATGGGAAGGAGTTACTGTAGAGTCAGCATTTTGAATTTTGGCACAATGAGATAAGCATTTAGTGCGGACAAGTCGAGAATAGGCCTCCATTGCTTTTCTTTTCTTGGAACAAGGAAGAGTCTGGAATAAAATCCTTGGCCTTGTTCTGAGAGAGGAACCTTTTCTATTGCTTTCATTTGCATTAAGTTTGAAGTTTGTTTCAAAGCCTATGCCCTTTGACTTGGTGGCAGGTCTGGCATGCCTTTTCTTTTCGGCAATGTGTGGAAATGGAACCTGTATCCTTTGTCTATTATTTGTAGTGTCCATTTGTCCCTTGTAATAATGTGCCAATTTTCTGTAAATAAGGAAAGCTTTCTGCCCAAAGGTGCTTTCAATTGAGCCCTGGTTGGCGGTGTCAAAGTAAAGTCATTGAGTCTGTCCTTGTGCAGCAGTTGTAGGCCCTGCACTACCTGTCTGGTAGGGAGGCTGCCACTGACGTCCTCTGTAGGAGCCTCTAGCTTGCCCTCTACCTCTGGCACGCCTGTTCTTGCCTCTCTGAAATCTCTCTGTGTCTGGAAAGGACCAGTTCTTGGAAGGCCAATTTCTGCTGAATCTTGGTGGTTGGACTTGCATAAAATCTTTGACTGTTTGTACAGATTTTGCCTTTTCTTCAAATTTCTTTAAGACCTCCTGAGCAGTGGAGCCAAATAACTTTTGCTTCTCCAGTGGAGCATCCAGAAGCTTTGCTTTAACATGGTCTGGCAGAGATTGTTCCTTCAGCCAAGCATCCTACGTATGACTGCACCTGTCATAGCTGACCTACATGAAGCTTCCAATGCATCATAACCACACTGCAAGAAATGGTTGCTAACCTGTTGAGAGTTATGTACCAGATCCTGAAGTGATTTACCATCTAGGGGTTCAGGTGAAGACAGTTTTTTATGGAATTCATCTAACAAATACTCTTGGTACTGTATCATATGAAATTGACAGTTTAAAGCCCTCATAGAAAGGGTAGCAGAAGTATACACTTTTTTACCCCATCGCTCTAAAGCCCTGGACTCCCTTTCAGAGGGGAGTGGATCTTTTGAAGTGACAGCTGCAACCCCTTTAGGGCCCTGGGAAATAGTTTCTGGATCAGCAGAGTGGGCCTTGTAAAGGAAAAGATGAGATTCCTGGACCCTGTAATACCTATCGGGTTTGGCAGGGACCGGAGGGAGAGTGTCACGGGTTGTGCTGGACTCAGAGTACACATCATCAATGACATTCAAAAACAGGGGGAATAGCCAAAGGTCTATGCTGAGGCAAATGCAAGAAGGTCCTTAATCTTTTCCTGGAATCAGAGAATTCCTGGCCCTGCCATTGGAAATGCTCCCTCATAGTGTGCAGAGTTTCCCCAAAAGACAGCTCTTCAGGAGGGGAGGCCGAAGGGATAGATTCCTCTGCATCAGAATCCTCATAGGCCGAAAAAACCTCCTCCTGGTAGTCCGAGAGAGCAGAGCCATCAGAGGCCTCATCTGAGGAATGTGGATCAGAGGGCTCAACCCTGGGCCTTTTTTCTATAGGAGGTTGAGAGCCCCTGTCTGGATGAGGCTGAGAGCCCCTAATTAATGAAATAAGGTCCTCTGCTAGACTAAGAATCTGAGAACCTGAAGTGGGTCCCTGAGGGATAACCCTGGGAGGCATAGATTTTGAGAGTTTAGCAGCTTTAGCCCTAGAGAATGCCTTAATAGACATGGATGCAGGAGGCCTGGCTGCACCACGTGCTGGAGTAGTTTTGTCTAAGGGAATGGTGTCGGAAGGTTCCTGGACACCAGATTCCAAAGGAGATTCAATAACCGATACAGAGGTGGCCTCTGGGGCCGAGGTTGTCGGTTGTACAGTTTCGGTGGACAGAAGTACCAAGGACTCGGTTTCAGCCGAGACCGAGACACTCGCGGTCGGCCTGGCCGTGGTTTCAGCCAAAACCGTGGACCGCGTGTGTCGGTCCTTGTCCTTCCGTTTCTTTATTAAATGTGAAGTCGGAGTCTCCGACGACATATTATAAGCAAAACTAGCCCCAAAAAATTCCTCTGCAAACTCCGCCCGACATCTAAGGGTGCGTCGGTTGAAGGAAGCACAGGCGGGACAGGCCGAGACGTCGTGGTCTGGGCCTAGGCAAGGTAGGCAGTAAGAGTGGAAATCCTTATGAGGTATTTGTTTCCCACAAGTTAAGCAATTATTAATTTTATCTGACATCGGCTGAGGCAAGAAAGAGTCCCCAACGGGGTACTTAGCTTTTGAAGTCTTCAGTTTAGCTGAATTACAGGAGCTGGCCGACCGGCACTTGCAAACTGCTTCTGCTTCGGGCACCACGTGGCAAGAAAGACGGAAGATGGCGTCGGCTGACGTTTTTATACCCCAGGCGCTCTGACGTCAGGGAAAGGGCGACATCAGCCAACGCCGGACCCAGACTTTGGAATCCGGCCGACCGAAGGGCTGCCTGAGGCAGGACAACCCATATGTGATGACTGCAGATGCATCCTTGAAGGACATCACCATCCCCACACTCAAGCATGATGGTGGCATTATCATGCTTTGGGGTTGCTTTTCTTCAGCTGGAACTGGGGCTTTATTCAAGGTGGAGGGAATTACGAACAGTTCCAAATACCAGTCACTTTTGGGCCAAAACCTTCAGGCATCTGCTAGAAAGATGAAGATGAAAAGGAATTTCACCTTTCAACACACAACAATGACCCCAACCATACATCCAAATCAACAAAAGAATGGCTTCACCAGAAGAAAATTAAAGTTTTGGAATGGCCCAGCCATAGCTCTGACCTAAATCCAATAGAAAATATGTGGGGTGACCTGAAGAGGGCTGTGAACAAGAGATGCCCTTGCAATCTGACAGATTTGGAACACTTTTGCAGGGAAGAGTGGGCAATTATTGCCAAGTCAAGATGTGCCATGCTGATAGACTCCTACCCAAGAAGAGTGAATGTTGTAATAAAAGCAAAATGTGCTTCAACAAAGTATTAGTTTAATTGTGTGCTCACTCATGCAATCAATTTATTGTATGTTTTTTATTTTTTATATTTTTCCCCTAACAGATTTGTTTGTTTTTCAATTGGATTGTTCAGGTTATAGGTCACATTAAAGGTGGGAAAAGTTTTGAAATGATTTATTGTGGTCTCATTTGTTTATATCATAAAAACATGGCATTTTAACAGGGGTGTGTACACTTTTTATATCCACTGTAGATATATATATATATATATATATATATATCTATGGTGTGTCTGTGTATATAGTATACATACTTTATATATAAGCCATTCAGGATGTAGACATGCATACAGTTGCTGTTAGAATGTAGACTGAGCTAATTGGTTAGTATTAGGGCTAGGAATGTGTTAGGGCAAATGTTGGTGGGTTAGAGTTAGAGCAAGGCTCAGGTTTGGAGACAGCTTTAGTGCTGTGCAAGTTTGTTGTTGCCTGCATCTGTGTCACAGCCTGTGTTGTGCAGTGGTAATGGTACAGAAATGTTTTTCCTACGGTAAGGTACAGGGTTAGTATGCATAATAAGGTGGTGTGTGGGGGGGGTGTACATCTATCAAGACATCAAACTTAACTGGGCAAAAACTGTAGAAAAGTCATGTAAATAAGACTCAAAAATAGTCTGTTTTTATGTCCCAGACTAACTCCTTCCAGTAGTTCAAATAACATGCCATCCCAGAAACACTGGTAGAGACTATCAGGGCAATTTGAACCCCTACGACATGTCTCATCCAAGATAAATCATGTGCGCGAGTTTCATAAATTTATTAGAATGTTTACATTAATAGAAATATGCAATACCCATGCATATTAGAAATACCAAGGGATGCAATGAGAGTTACCACCTCCCAATTCCATGTGATCAACTTGTAATTAATGCATACAAGAAAGGGAGCTTGAGAAATAATTCTCATCATTGTTTTGAATAGTTCTGATGAATCAAGGCAAGACAAATTTGCTGACCAGTGTCAATTGGCTACTGCCATCCTCTGAAGAGAAAACTTCACCTAAGAGAACAACTGTACAAATACCCTGGAGTATTCCCTCTTATTAGCTAGACCTAAGCTTAAACTAGCCATAGGCAAAAAAAACCTTCTACAGGCAGGGACCTATGCGGTGGAATAATCCACCAAATGTGTTGAAAAACACCTCAGCCCTGAAAAAAAGAACTAGAAAGAATTTAGCAAATTGAATCCAAATACACATGCTTCATGGATTCTGGTTAATTCTACACATTGTACAATACATTTAATGGATTAAATTATCAAGACATTGTTAAACAATATCTTATTTTAAGGTTTGTATCTTTTCTCAGAAATGCTTTTATAGTGACTTCTGTTAAGTATAGTGTTAAACTAAAATGTAACTACCTAGAAATTTTATGTACTGAATTGTTTTAAGCTTTGTCATAATTGTTGTTTTATAAGCTAAAATGTGCTATACTCCACATCTGTCTGTGGTTAGATCTTGATTGAAAAGGGATAAGTTCTCTCTCTCTCATTTTTTGTGTGTGTGTGTGTGTGTGTGTGTGAATATATATATATATATATATATATATATGTATATATATATATATATCTATATATATATATATATATGTATATATATATATATATATATATATATATATATATATATATATCTATATCTATATATATATATATATATATATATATGTGTGTATATTATATATTTTTTTTTTTTTTTTCATTTGTTTACCGGGAAAGTCTGACTGGATATATGTCCATTTTCAGCAGAGGCCAGGGGAGAAAAGCTCCAGAAAAAGTACAGTTACATAAAGACAATAGTGAGAAAGATTGTAAGTACATGTAAATATACATAGTTCAGTAGGATACAAGCATACATTTGAATAAATGCATTCATATGTAAGGTGCTAACATACAGACAACAGGTTTGACTTCGCTTAAGGTAACAAATATTGAAAATTTCATAATATATATATATATATATATATATATAATTTATTTTTTACAAGGGAGCAAGCCTCCCTCTGCACCCCAACATGGGGACAAGTCCCCATATCTCTGAACTATACATTATATACATTTATACAAACACTCACAGACATACATACACATACACTCAGAGTACATTTAGCCCTCTTTTCTTTCAGTGCAAACACACACACACACACACACACACACACACACACACACACACACACGCACACACACGTACACACACGCACACACACGCACACAGACACACACACACACACACACACACACACACACACACACACACACACACACCCCAACTCCAAGATTATACAAGCTCAGACAATGCAATCAACATGTAGCACTCAGCTTCTTGCTCTCCTGCAAGTCTAATGACTACCCTTAGAAGATGTTGAAAATGTCGGATAAATTTCAGCAATAAATGTTCTGTGTATCGATCAACTATCTAATGACAAGCATTCTTCCCCTCTAAATAGTCTCGCTTGTTCTTTAAGGTCAACTCCACCTCCCCATTAGCATCTTGCAGACAGAATCTGTTGCTTTGAAAGTGCCTCTTATTTGGAGACATCATCATCACTTAGCCTAGGAAACCTGCTGCCCTTCACTTAAGAGCAGTTTGGTCATCTAGGTATACATCGCATTTTAAAAGAAGGAACTTTTTGAGTTGTAGAAAGTTGTACAAGATGTTTCCAAGATAATATAATTAGTTAAAATAAACTTACACATTAAACAAATTCACTACTGATGAGTAAATATAACGCTGCAATTGCCACTATAGGTCACAATCAAAGTACTTAGCAGCTATAACTGACTGCAGAAATATTTTCTTCAGGGTTCATTGTTGTGATGTTCACCGTTAATTACACCGCTGATCCTATTTTCCTCTGACCGCTACAATCAGAAAAACTTTCCATTGCATTACCAGACATCTTTTAAATAAGAGTAATCTCTTGCACACTTCTGCTCTCATTCACAGTACCTTCTGCTCATTGCAGGGCTCCCTCCCCTCAGAAAAACGAGGTCATCTCAACTGCCATGTCCAGTAGCTGGCCAGGAGTCTGTACAACATGCAGTGTCTCAGTCAGATCCCTGAAGATGTTCAAGAAGAATATTGATCTTATTGTTTCTATCCTGCATGTCTTCATTACTGGGATGAAAAGTACTCTTCTGTTTCTGGTCTCTGCAATGAAATCCTGATCTACAAACACCCTGATTTCTGCACTTAGCTTTTTGTCAGATTTTCACAGTGCATTCAGCACTCTTTTTCCCTTTGTGCATAAAACTTTCATCCCACAAAATTAAGTCTAGATACTCATGGCTTCCATTTTCTAACTTAACATCCTCCTCTTTTTATCACAGTACAACTTGCCAAAGTAACCTTTAACTTCATAAGCTTCAAACAGTTATGACCTTCCAGTGACTCTGAGACCCCACTAATCTTGGAGATTTTCAGTGTGTACGATGTTCATCAGCCACTACCTGGAATTCAATATGATCATAACTTGCCTCTGATGCCACTATTTTTCACTTCTGTGTAGCTGTATGGAGTCAGAATGTTCACCTAAGCTAGAATCTTCTTTAATCGGTCGCTTGTTTTTTTTATTACGTAATCCCAAAGTGTTTGCTTCACCCCATATCTCCATCAGAAGAACAGATCACAGAGTCACCTCATTTAATTCTTCAGATGCCCAGAAAATTTTCTGACAGCTGTTCTAGTCATCTTTTTTATCTGCTGGGGCCACCCACAGCTCTGAAGGGAATGAAACATTTTTTACATTGCTTTTCTGCTTTGTAAGCAAGAAAGCTTGCTGTTATGATATTTATTCTTCTATAAATAGCTACTTCTAACTCTTTGAGGGATAATGCCAACAAAAATAAAATTTTGCTTCACTGCAAGGAGGATGACAACAAACAAAGTTGCCTTTCGCAGAATTGCCATGCTGTAAGCTCTAAATGTGCCACGTTATAAGATATTCCTTATCCAGAAATGACACTGCCTTACTGTCCACATTTTGCAATTCTCAATGATTATGTACAGAGATAAAATAATGAGCCATGACTATAAAGACATGTTGCATATGGTAACAATGCAACCTTTTTTTTTTTTTTTTAAATCAGCATTAGTAATATACTTAAATTAATACATACGCAATGAACAGTACTGGCACGTCAAATCTACCGTGGCCATTTTCTTCAATCTAAAACTGGGTTTATATGAGAGAAATACTGGACCTCACATAACTGTGGCTCCAGAAAACCAAGTGATGTCAATTAAACAGTCACAAATGTACTCCACAACTGCCAAAAACTCACTTTTGGTCAACTTTTCCAACCTATATAACTGGGCTAAAACAAGCACCCCTCACTGTAGAACAGAAAAGCAAATTATAGTGCCATTTCCCTCCTTTCATCAGTAAAATGATTCTCCGACACTTCTCCTTATATGATTAAAAATAAAACTAAACATTTTTCCAGAAAGAATTCTAAAGAGGAACATGGCAAAACTTCACACTGTACAGCTTCTTTCAAAGTCTGTACACTGTGAGTACTGGGAACTAAAGAAAATGGTTTCCAAGATAAAAATGATAGTCCACACCATGCAACAGGCATATCCACTGCTTACACACACTGGTGCAATGTAATAAAAAAAATCCTTGCGCTTCCAATATAGGAAAGCTGTAATTTAAAGTACAAGAAGTGTACACTGCCCACACTTGTATGGGGAGCTGCCGTCCCTCTTACCCACTCCCAGAACTAATTTTATGTCTATTTTATAAAGATGGAGAGTGTATGAAGCATCACATTGGGTAACAGTCTCCTTATGAAAAGAATTAATAAAAAAAAAGAGGAAAAAAACAGATGGTTAATAGTCACAGACAGATCACACTGCACCCCAGAAACCTACCAGTATGTTAAGGGGGCATGCTACCATAGTAACATTCTAACATATACACAAAACAATGAGGAGGGTCAGCATGCTCCATTTTCACTAAAATTAGAGAGAGTTCAGATTCTCAGTACCTACAACTGCAACAAGAATGTTATATTTTAATCCTATTTTTCCCAGTTCTAGTGCTATAACATGAAGATACACAGCATCCAATCCAGTTGCTCAACATCTGGTTGTTGGTCTGCAGACCCTGGTGGGTGCTCAGCCTATCACTATCTGACCTGAAACAAAGAAAACTATTTTGTTTTTAATGTCTTGTCCTATAAATAAGAAAACTCAGTCATCATCATCTCCCACATCCCACCAGTCTTACTGCACACTCCCCGCCAGACACATTCCTAAACTTACATAAATCATCCTGTGCTGGCACCTCCTTCTCAAGCTAAAGATATGCACACTTAGGTCTACTTCTAAATCCCGACACCTAGAAGATTGATGTTTAAAATCCTGAGATGAAAATCACAAAACCACAGAAAATAGAATGTCGGATTTTTACAAGGGTAAGTAAACACTTACACAACATACCCTTTTCTCAACTATAGTGTGATCCAAGAGATAGCATATATAATTTGGGGGCGAAGTGGGCACAGCCCCCACATTGGGGGTGTGGGTTTTACTTACCTTGGCATGTGTTTTGTTTCCATTTGGCAAACACTGACAGCAACTCTTTTGGAATCAGGCCCTATCTGCCTAGGCTGTACAGTTTCTAAGATATGAAGAATGGTTTGTGAATATAATTTTGTGTGTATTACCTGGAGCAATAAGATGACAGCCACAATAAGTTATTAAACATATTATACAAATTTAGTGCTTTTGTCTGCCACAAATCACAATGAATTTCTTCAGAACATAAAAAACAGACCGTTTGAAAACACCATTAAATAGAGGGTTACCTATTAGAAAATCAAAGTTACAAAACTTCGAATACTGTATGGTCGACACCATATGATCGAAGTTCCGTAACTTCTAAATTTAAAAAAAAAAGTACCCTGATGGGTTAAAGCAGGGGGGCACCCCCCACACCCCCTACTACTTAAATATACCAACTCTGAGATCGCACTTCAATGAACTACTGTGTGGAAAGGGAAGATTTCCCTTTCCTACACTGTAGCACGAGCTCGGAGTTAGTATATTTAAGTAGTGGGGGGTGTGGGGGGTAGGGGGTCAAGCCCCCCTGCCTACACCCTTTAGTTTTTCTTTTTTTTTAATGTTTAATTTGAATACTTCAAATTTTCAATTGTTCGATCATTAATAGTTGACCTTTAGTGATTCGAACAACTGAAAATTCGATGTTCCAATAGGAACCCAAATAAAGAACGTTACATCATATGACACTCACTACACTGATAATTGTTTTAACATTTATAAGTACCAGTTATAAACATGTAATAAATACAACTTTGATAAAATAATGTAATATCAAAAATCTAAGTTGGCTCAAAAAGTTAAAAATATATCAAGCTTAAAAAAATTGCATAAAGTTCTTTTACAAGTCAGATAAAACCAGAGATTGCAATGACAAATGTTATAAATCACCTCTCTAGATCAAATTACATCATTCAAAAATTTAAAGGAACAGTCAACTTCTACTATGCATCTTTAGTAAAGGCTTTATGCCACAACTGCTGTTTAAGACTGGAGGTTGATCAGCTTTACATTCTGAAATCCATTTATATTCAGCATTTTGCATCTTAGTGAATATATCACTACCTCTTATATTACCATTTATTACCTTAAGCACTGAAAATCAAAAGAAATGATTTTATCCTTTATTTAGGATGTTCATTAGTGCATTAATGGGTATTGTATGTTTTACAAAAAAGAAGTTATGTACTCACCATAACGTTCCATCTGAGTAGTTATACTTCATTTTCTGCAACCTGTGGATATACGGATCTGTATCGGATCCGATCCGGCAACTTTTTCTAGCATCTGCTCCAAGCTCCGAGCTCCTCCCATTACCCATAATGCCCTACCATCTCCTATCTTCCCTCAGATCGAGTTTTCTGCAACTCACAATATATATGCAACTCAACCCAATAAACCAACCCTGAAAACAGGATAAGGTCCGGGGGATGGAGGGAGGGAATGTTGCAGAAAAATGAAGTATAACTACTCAGATGGAACGTTATGGTGAGTACATAACTTCTTTATCTGAAGTAGTTAACTTCATTTTATCTGCAACCTGTGGGACACAGTCCCCAGCTACTCCGATCCTGGGAGGCCCTTATGGAAGGATATTCCTGAGCACTGCAGAGCCAAAGGATACTCTACCTCTCGAAATCAGATCCAATTTGTAATGGGAAATGAAGGTATGTGAATTGGTCCATGTCACTGCTGCACAAATATCGTTCAAAGGTACCCTGGACCAAAAAGCAGCAGAAGTCGCCATGGACCTGGTACAGTGAGCCTTAACTATACCAGGAGGAGATAAACCTTTTGCTTTGTAGGCATGTGAAATGCAAAGAGTGATCCATCTGTCTAAAGAAACTTTAGAAATAGCTTTTTCCATAAATGCTTTGGAAAAGGAAACAAACAATTGGTCAGTCTTGCAGAAAGACTTTGTTCTATGAAGATAAAAACTAAGTTGTCTATGAACATCTAACAAATGGAGTTTGTATTCACCTTTATTTTGGAAGTTGGGAAAGAAAACGGGCAGATTAATGGACTGGTTTATGTTTGTTTCAGAGACCACTTTAGGCAAGAAGGAAGGGTTAGTACAGAGGGAGACCCTATCCTTATGGAAGACCAAATAAGGAGGCATGGCAGACAGAGCTTGAAGCTCAGAAACTCTCCTAGCCGATGTGATGGCGACTAGGAAAACTGTCTCCCAGGACAAAAATTTTAAGTCCACCGAAGCTGCAGGTTCAAAAGGAGGAGCCACCAGTGACTGTAGAACAAAAGTAAGGTTCCAAGAAGGTACAGAATCTTTGACAGGGGGCCATAACAGAAAAGTACCTTTAAGAAAAGCCTTACATGGCCTAGAGGAGGCTAAGGCCATGTTGTCTTCACCAACGTGAAAACTGGAAATGGCTGCCAATTGTACTTTCACTGTGGAGGAACTAGCTCCTTGCTGAAAGATACCAGACAGGAAGTCCAACACCACTGGAACAGGGGCTGTAAAGGGATGTATTTTTCTCTGTGAGGCCCAAATGGAAAAGCGCTTCCATTTACTGCAATAAAGTTTCCTAGTGGAGTCTTTAAGAGAGGCCACCAGAATGCATTTTACCTGGGATGAAAGAATGGGAGTCCTGGCAATTAATGGAACTGGAGCAACCAAGCTGTTAGCTTGAGGCTGCCCAGATCAAGTGGACGTGTCCCCGACGGATGGGAAATTAGATCCGGGCAGGGATCCAGAACCCACGGGGGAGCTAAGAGATGAGACCAAAGGAATGGGAACCAAACCTGACGGGGCCAGAATGGGACAATGAGGATCACTTTGCACCATAGTCGGCAAGCTTTCTGAAAAAACTTTGGAATGAGAGGTAAAGGTGGATAAGCATACAGAAGCCCGGAGGGCCAAGAATGGACTTGAGCGTCTCTGGGGACTTTCCCTGATGGGGGAATCAGAGCGAAGAACTCGCTGCACTTCGCGTTGGAAGGAGATATGAAGAGATTGCAGCAAGGCTGACCCTATGCAAGGAAAATCTCCTCTGCTACTGACTGTTTCAGAGACCACTCGTAAGGCATCAGAATGGCCCAACTCAATCTGTCCGCTAAAATGTTGGAGCGCCCCGGGATGTGCGTTGCTATCAATAACCAACTGGTGGAAATCGCCCATTCCCACACTTTCATGGCCTCGCGACATAGAGGGTAGGATCTGGTTCCCCCCTGCTTGTTAATATACCAGACGACTGACATGTCTGACTGAATTGCAATCAATCCGAGAGGTAGGACTGTGTGAAAGGCTTCCAACACTAAAAGCACTGCCCTCATCTCTAGAACATTTATGTGCAAATTGGTCTTTGCCTGGGACCACATGCCTTGGACTGTCCTTGCCGAGCAGTGTCCACCCCACCTGAGATGGGAGACGTCCATCATCACTGTGGTTTGGACTGGAGGTGACGCAAAGGGACGTCCTTTTGATATCTCCGGCGAAGTTAACCACCAAAGAAGAGATGTCCTGCAGACATGACTGATCTTGATTGGAAATTCCATGGGCAGGTCTAACGAAGATCACTGAACAGCCAGAGTCTATTGAAGAGCCCGCATGTGAAGGCGTGCATAAGGGAGAATACGTATGGCGGCAGCCATGGAGCCCAGAGCCCGGAGAACCTCGCTCACCTTTGAAGACTTGGAGTTCGCTCTCTGAGCTATGTGGCACTTGAGATGTAAAATCCTGTCTGGAGTTAGGAATACCTTCATCTGCAAAGTGTCTAAACATGCCCCAATGAAGTCTAGAACTTGTACTGGTTGCAAATGGGATTTGTGAACACTGACTGTAATTCCCAGTAGCTCTGCTAACTGAATGAAATAATCTCGGGCCAGACACAAGTGATGATTGTTGGGCGCAGCGAAGATCCAGTCATCCAGGTATAGAAACACCTGAATACCCTGAAGCCTCAGGTGAGCCGCTACAACTGCCATTACCTTGGTGAACACCCTGGGGGCTGTGGTGAGACCAAAGGGTAGGGCTCTGAACTGAAAATGACTAGCTCCCAGCCAGAAGCACAGAAACTTCCTGGAGCTTCTGTGTATTTTGATGTGGTAGTAAGCATCCTGAAGGTCTAACGAGCACATCCAGTCGCACTCTCGGAGATAAGGTAGAATGGACTGTAGGGTGACCATCTGGAATTTCTGTCTGGCTACCGACAGGTTTAATGTTGACAGGTCTAGAATGGGCCTGAGGTCCCCCGTCTTTTTTGGCACTAAAACAAACCTTGAGTAGACGCCTAATCTGGACTCATCGGGGGGACCTTTTCGATGGCTCGTTTGAGAAGCAGCTTTGAAACCTCTAGAGCTACAGCCTCCCTGTGAGCGGGTGGAACATCCGGGAGGTGTTTTGTAATATTTGGAGGGGCAACGAAAGGAACAGAGTAAAATCTGGATATTATCTGAAGAACCCAGCAATCTATCGAAATGGACTCCCATGCTGCTGGGTGTAAGGACAATCGTCCCCCGACTGCCTCCAGAGTAGGACAGCTGGGCAACCCCTCAGGGCTGCTGACCGGGTCTATCAGAGAAGGGTTCCCTAGACCCGAAATTCCTGAGACCCCCTCTACCTCTGGGTCGGTGTCAATCCTGTCCCCCTCTGCCTCTGGGGATACAGCTGTCCTGAGAATCCCGGGAAAACTGAGATTTTTGGAACCACATCTTCTTCTGCCCTCTTTGATTCCTAGAGAAGGACCGCTGAATGTTAGAGAAGCGGACTCCAATGGCAGACAAAGTCTTCCCGTCCTTTTCGCTCTGGACAAGTGTGTCACGTACTGCCTTTCCAAAAATGGAAGAACCGTCGTAGGGAGCGTTGATAAACGATGCCTTGAAAGGGTCCACGAACTGACACAATATGAGACAGGCATGACGCCTCATGGCTATGCTTGTCCCAGCCGCCCTAGCTGCTCCTTCCATGGCATGAGAAAGTAGCCGCATAGATGTGTTTGAGACTGACTTCAGAGTAGACATTTTAGCAGAGAACAGCTGTCTGCCCTGGGCGATAAAGACTCTGGGGGCGACTCAGCGAATTCCAAAGCAAGGTCTCACTGAAGCCGAATCACATGTGCCAAATAATTCAGCGCACGGATAGAAAAAGTCACTGAGGAGTATACGTGCTTCCCAAACCTATCCACCGACCTGGACTCCTTGTCTAGAGGGTGGACTAAGGAACTCTCCTGTGCTAATTCCTTCTTTGTGGCCATTGCGACCAACATAGCATCAACTGGGGCTCCTTTCGACTAGGGTTGTCTGTCAGAAGGGGGAGATAAAACCTTGTCAGGGTGTTTGTGCATGGGCTCTACAGTGCAGGGCTCCTTCCGTGACTTTGTGGTGATGAGGTCCACTAAGGGATCTGATGGTAGGGACATCCAGGAAGTAGATGGGCCCATGCCAAAGGCCTCCAGGAACACTGACTCATCCCCAGAAGGTTTTGGGGCTGACCAACCTCCCCTCTGGCAGAAGATCTCCATAATTTCTCCTAAGGAGACGTCTTCGGGAGGTGACCTGGGGGAACCTTCTCCTTCATCTAAGTCCGTGTCAGTAGTAAGGGACTTGGGGGAGTCCAAGTGCCTCCTTTTGCACTTGCGCTTATGGTGACCCTTTTCAGTGGGACTTTCAGAAGGGGATCCGCGAGCCGCAGGAGTTTCCTTTGGGAAAATGACCTGGGGATCCTCTGGCATGGGCTGTTCCTGAGACAGGATGAAGAGAGTCATCGCCAAATCCAGGGGGGCCTGGGTGTTATCCGAGGGGATGGGCTAGGGTCTCAATCCCTGTGAGAGAACCCTCTCCACCACTTTGAAGGCCGAGGGAGAAGCCCTCCCTGGATCCGAAGTGGGGACCATAGCTGAAGACAGCGTAGCCTGAGATCCAAGGAAACGGATCGGATCTGAAAAGGTCGGAGCCGAAGAATCCATTCCCCCGGGTCCGACTCCCTGTCCACGGCTCAGAGAGTCACTCGGATCCGAACAAGTCGGATCCGAGGAACTCAAGGTAACAGCCGGAGTCGAGGTTGGAGGAACCGTCGGCGCCGAGCTACCAGCTCCGAAATACCTCGGATCCAAGAGCCCCAAAGCCGAAGCACGGATCAGGGAAGGAGAGATGGGGTGGAAAAGAGGCATGGAGGTCGCCCCTCCAGAGGGAGAGGGACCTGGCAAGACTCCCATCTGAATTTGGGTCTGAATAAATCTCCGCATCATCCTGTCCATATCCATGTCTGATAGGCTCCGAGTCACCCTCAAAGAGGCCACCGTCTCAGATCTGGCTGGTCTGCACAGTGGGGAGGAGGGCCTCTGGTCCAAATGTTCCAACGGCTCCGGTGAGAAATGAGGAGACTGGAGCCATGGAGAAACAGGCCTCATGGTCTTAGATGGAGGGGCTGAGAAAGAGCTCACTGTCTGGGGACCTCTTATGATGCCTGTCCTTCTTTTTCTCCCTTTCCTCTCTGTGCCTTTCCTTTTCCTTCTCTTTTTCTTTTTTCTTATCTTTGTCAGACTCGCTGACTGAAGATCTGTCCTTTGAAGACCCATTGCCAGACGAAGAGGGAGGTTTAGTCCCTGTCTGGGTGGAAGGTGGTACACTAGAGACCGAGGCCGAGGCACATTCCAGCATGGCAGCAGGGAGAAGGCCTTTGGCAACTATCTTGGCCTTATGATCCCTAAGGGCCCTAGGGTTGAAACCTGAACAGACAGCATATTGAGTGGACAAATGTGCCACTCCTAAGCATATCACACACAGAGTGTGACCATTGGCCTGGGAAAGCTTATGGCCACACACTGTACATTTTTTTAAAACAGGCTTTTGCTGGTCAGCCATAGTCCTGCACTCCAAGGTACAAGCACTACCTTTCCAAAAACCACACACACAGGTAGGGGAAGGGCAGGCCTAACTACTACTTACATATCAGCCAAAAAATTTCTACTTACTATCCATGAGCTCACAGCAAAGGAGACCATGATGCACACTACTGGCGTGGCAAACAAGATCTGGGGGAAGATAGGAGATGGTAGGGCATTATGGGTCAAGGAAGGAGCTTGGAGCTTGGAGCAGATTCTAGAAAAAGTTGCCAGCTTGGATCCATATACTCACAGGTTGCAAATAAAATGAAGTTAACTACTTCAGATTGTTTGTTCTTTTAATTTCCTATTACATTTACCAACATAAAAGGCATTACATGTTTGACATATAGTAATACGCACTACATGTTTCATGCCACAATTAGCAGGGGTTCACAAATAGACATTTAATGTATTTAGATGCATACTGGAGCCATTTCTATTAATATACTTACAAAAATGACAATTACAGCATGGCATAGTGCCATTCTCTTTTATATTTATAATATTTTGCTTAACATTATTCTCTTTATAATGATAGTTTTAAATTCTTACCCCTGCTATGTGTAAATTTAAGGTTGTTAGCTAATTTCTCCTAAAGACTACACATTTGTTAAAATATGCCAGTTCTTTTTAATTATATTCTCCTATTACTTTCCTTATGTCACTCACAGAATTATGCTCATTTTGATTCTTCTGAAACATATTATTTGTGCCATTCCAAATATTAAAAATTGGTTTAGCAATACTATCCCACTGTTCAGTGACAAATTCTTCCATGCCATTTAGATTATGAATATTACAACCTCTTGCTTCAGAACAAAAAACAATTTTAATCAATTTGCTTCTTGAAGGTTTCTGTCTTAGTCTTTAATCTAGAACAGCTATACATCTGACTTTTCATTACATTTTGAAATAAAAAAGATCAATGCATATTTAATTTTTTTAGAACATCTAAATATGTCCAAATTTGTGCTAACATGATTATGTGGAAATGGGAGAGTGATTATATATTTAATTCTAGGTTTTCCCAGTGTTGGACTTATTATTGTTGATTCCTGAATTTTTTGGAAAGATACCAAAGATAGAGCTTTGGAATTTATTGATTACATCAATAATACAAGTGATTTTTTTTTCAGATTTACCTGTAATATGGACTTTGACAACACTGATTATTTAGATGCCACTATTAATAATGGGGATTAAGTTTTTTTTCCAATTTTTAGGTGCAGCGGTAGTGTTGTCGCCTCACAGCAAGAGGTTCTCCCATTCAATTCTCGGCTGGAGTGCCTTCTGTGTGGAGTCTGCATGTCCTCCCTGCTGTCGAGTGGTGTTCGGAAGACATGCGTGAAGGACGTGCCTTCGTTGAAGGTTGGGCATCGGGCTGGCACCATAATAATTGACTGCCAATCATTAGCGGACCGGAGTTCTGCTGAGGCAACCCCTAACCAGGGAAAGCCAAAAGAAAAACAACATTATTGAAAATCCACATTTGCTAACTCATAATAGCATTTTTGTAGTTTTAATATGTAATCCTGTGTCACAAAAAAAAGTTTAGTAAAGGACCAATCAGTGAGCCTCTCCAGGATGAATTCTCAAGATGACATTTTTCTGAAAGAAAGGGAATATTTACTGTCAATGTTTCAGAAGAGAGGTTGCCATGATGAATTTCTTATACCTATAAGTGATGAAGTTTTAGCTAGAAGGCATAATAGATATGTAATTTATTAGATAGAGGTTTGGATCGATCTGAGAGTTTTAAAAGTAATATAGATGAAATTAATTTTACACACACACACACACACACACACACACACACACACACACACACACACACACAAATGACAGGCTGGCAGAATCCAATTCTGCTGTTAAGAGAATGAAGGAAATTATTAACAACAATTGGGCAATTCTTAAATCAGACCCAGTAGCATTTGAGAAAGTAGGTTCAATAAAGTGGGAAGTTTGGTCATCAAACCCTACCTCCCTAAAAAATGGAATTAGAAAATGGGGGTATACAACCAGTGTCTCTATATTTTGTAAGAGAACATCATTGAGATTAAAAAATATTCTAAATTAATCAAGGTGAATTTTCCAGGGAACTGTAATTCTACTGGGTTAGTTTACATAGCTATACGTAGTGTATGCCAAGCATAATATGTCAGGGAAAACGGAGAGTTTTCACAAAAGAATTTACAAAGACCTCTATGATATAAGTAAAGAAAATGTTAACAATGTTTTTTACAAATACTTTATGGAGTAAGGTCCCTATTGTTTTTGCAAGTTTAGTATTTTAGAAGTTGCAAAAAAAAAAAAAAAAAAAAAAAAAGAGGAGGGCAATGTGAGACCACCACTGAATATAAGGTGCTGCTTTTACAACTGAGGTTAAGGTCAAGATAATTTCCTGGTTTGAACAACTGTGCATCTCTTAGTAGTGTTTTGAAATTACATGCAGCCAAATTGTAGAGGCAAATTATACTTATATTCTCAATATGTATGACTAGACAGTTGAACATTACATTACATTATTTTATCAAAGTTTTACTTATTTATTACCTGCTTTTAACTGGTAGTTATAAATATTAGAATGGGTGTCAGTGTAGTCAGTATCATGTAATGTAACTTTCTATATTTAAAGGTATGTTTTCAATGGGGTGGGGTTTTATCTTCCAAAGAAGTCCAACATGATTTGTGGTGGACAAAAGTGCTAATCAATTTATAAAATAAATGTAATAATTTATTGTGGCTGTTGCCTTATAGGTCCAGGTGGCGAACTGGTTGTGTTTTATTTTTTTGATAGCCAAGATGCTGTTTTTCTTAACTATTTGTATGCATTATAATATTTTACATCACCTATGTAAAGACTGTCAATGGACTGACTATTAATCACTGTAAAGAAAAGTTTACTGACAACATTGCTATCTGTACATTTTAATAGCTAATATTCTTCACAAGATATTCACATTTATGGCTTATGCTTTTTAATTTGAAAATGTTGTAAGAATGTATATTGGTTAACAAAGATACAGCATCCCACAGTTCAGATGAGTTAATGAGTTTAGGCAATGTCTTTCTTTTACCTGTCCATAATGTCCTCACTTTTAATTTGACCTTCAATTACAAAAAATGAGCTACAGTCAATAAAATTCCATGGTCCAGGATTACATTAAATAAACAAGAACACAAAGAATTGGGGAATTTTTTTTATCAATAATAAAGGAGAAGTTAATGACAATGTTGTGTGAGATTAATTACAGTTGTATTTTATTTAGGGTTTCACCTTCATGCAATGCTAACATTAAGAAATGGGAGAACTGACTGTTTAAATTACAAGAAAAATTAAAATGTTGTTAACTGAAGGTTCAAAAGATCTGGGGGTATTCAATAAAGAGTACACAGTGGTTATTCACCATATCCATGTCATGGTGCAATGCACACACAGCCATGGAAAAATTTTAATTCAGTTAAGTGCCATGTAGAGGCGCGCACCCCCATGAACACTAGTTAAATATAGTGGCAGAATACCATGCAAATAAAGCCAGGAAACATGCTGGAGCAATTTAACAAGGTAGGAAGCAACCCTGTAGACTCTGTGCTGGTGTTCCATCCGTATTCACAAACTTTTTGAATACAGCCATGGAACAAGCCTACATAGCATACCTCTTGTGATGATGTGAGGTGTAGCCATCTGTGCCAGGGAGAGTGGGGCAGTGCATGTGCAACATATGTCAACATGGTTAGCTGGAGTTTTGTAAGTAATTTTGTGTCATTTAACTATCACACTGACCTGTAGAGATGCTTGTGTTAAAAATGTAACAGTTATTAAACCTGATTAAACATTTATGTTTAAACAAAGAATTCAGTAAGGGAAGAGTAGACATTTTTGAAATTGTTCTACAGCTTTCAGATATTGCAACAGATCTTAGCAAACCTCTGAGTGTGTAATGTACCAGAGTCAGTTGATCAAATGTGATGTCATTCCATAACCAGCACTGACAGGATGGAACTCTCACAGCAGTTTTGTTTTGTTTTCTTTGGAACCTGATATAAAGATCTATGACAATTATCACAGCCAGTTTTTGTTCAGTTTTAGTTTGAAGCTCATCACCTTGCCTTGTGGAAGAAAGCATCTCACCATCTATTCTTGCCTTGCTGTATTAAGTTAGCTAGGGAACAATTATTCTTTAGACAGTCAGGAAGTACAGTAAGATTAGTTTAGCCTTTTTCTATACATGTTTGAATCTGTCCAACTGTGTTAGTTGTATTTTTCCTGTGTCTAAAACTCTGGCGTTTATTGTACCTAGAGATTTAGTATTCTCATGTTTTCTATTTTATTTATTATTAAATATTTTTATACCTTTCATTGTGGCTGGCCTATTAAAGAATACTTTTAATGTCTTGGGATTACTTGTGCTTATTTTAGTGATGTCTTAGCCACTCCGAAAAGTCTGGATGCTTTGGTTACATTCTACCATTTATGTTATTATTGATTTTACTCAGTATAATTGGATACCCTAGAGTGGCTGACTGGTGGCAGTGTAGTTACCTTATAGTCTGGGCAGAAGGGGTATAGCTGTAAATCTGTATCAGCCTTTCCCCAGCAGTGCATGTGTGTGAAAATCAAATACCCACATGTGGGTGTGTCAGCTACTTGGAACTTGGACAAAGTGCTCTAAAGTGAGTCTTGTTTGGGAACTGGAAAGATAGAAAGTTCAGTCCCAGGTCTAGAGCATGTTCCCTGTGTGCTTTTTAGGAACACTGTGCTTGATGTAGAGAGCTGCATCTGAAAATACTGTGTAAATACATTCCTGTTTTTAGTGAATATCTCTCACCAGTGTCAGTGGTAAGGATTGAAGCTCCTTGATTACTGGCCCAGGGTAAATAGAGGTTGTTACACCTCTCAACCTCTTAGAGCAAGAAATCTGGAGAAAGTTATTAATAATGGGGAACAAAGGGACAGAAAAAGGGGCACCTTTTAAATATTGCTCTGACAAACTTAGAAAATTGATAGAACAGGTTTGCAAAATGCAATACACATTGTAAATAATGTAGACCACATCTCTCAACCTCTTAGGGCAAGATATCTGGACAAAGCCATAAATGATGGGGGGGGGGGGGGGGGCAAAGGTCCAGTAATAGGGGCACTTTTTAAATATTGCTCTTACAAACTTCGAAAATGATAGGACAACAGGTTTACAGCAGCAGCAGCAAACAGCTTTGTGTACCTTCCGACCTCTTAACCTCTTACACATACTTCTCAGCCTCTTAGCACAAGAAATCTGGGTTGCTCTTATTAACTTAGACATTTGCTAAAATAACAGGATTTGTGTTAGCATATATATGCTAAGTGTGAAACTCAAATGTATGTCTAGGGATTTATCAAACAACACATATTTATGAGGAACAGAAAAAAAATCATCATCATCTTCTTTCGGCTGTTCCCATTAGGGGTCGCCACAGCAGATCACCTGTTTCCATTTCTTCCTGTCCTCTGCATCTTGCTCTGTCATACCAAGCACCTGCATGTCCTCTCTCACCACATCCATAAACCTTATCTTAGGCCTTCCTCTTTTCCTGTTACCTGGTAGCTTCATCCGTAGCATCTTTTTCCCAATATACTCAGCATCCCTCCTCAGCACATGTCCAAACCAACATAATCGTGCCTCTCTGGCTTTGCCTCCAAACCTTCCAACCTGGGCTGACCCTCTAATATACTTATTCCTAATCCTGTCCACCCTGGTCACACCCAGTGCAAACTGCAACATCTTTAATTCTGCCAGATCCAGCTCAAACTCCTGCCTTTTTGTCAATGCCACTGTCTCCAACCCATATAACATAGCTGGTCTCACTACCCTCTTGTAGACCTTCCCTTTTACTCTTACAGGTACTCGTCTGTCACAAATCACTCCTGACACTCTTCTCCACCCACTCCATCCTGCCTGTACTCTCTTCTTCACCTCTCTTCCACACTCACCGTTACTCTGAACTATTGACCCCAAGTATTTAAACTCATCCACCTTCGCCACCTCTACTCCTTGCATCCTCACCATTCCTCTACCCTCCCTCTCATTCACACACATATATTCTGTCCTAGTCCTGCTGACCTTCATTCCTCTTCTCTCTAGAGCATATCTCCATCTCTCCAGGGTCTCCTCTACCTGTTCCCTACTCTCACTACAGATCACAATGTCATCTGCAAACATCATAGTCCACGGGGACTCCTGTCTGATCTCGTCTGTCAACCTGTCCATCACCATTGCAAATAAGAAGGTGCTCCTTCAGTGTTTGTGTTTATGGGATGGCAACTGTGATTGCTTACATCATCAGGTAGGTGTGTCAGGTTGCACTTACAGAGTGTTACATGTAGGTCTGCCAAGGTTGGAAATGCAAGTAAGCAATGCACAATTCACAGGTTCTGTTTCATTAACATCTAACCTCCTCTTCATTTGTTTGCAAATTGTGTTTTCTCTGTCATGTTTTTAGTATTATTTAGTATAAAAGAAAAGAAAAAAAAAAGAAAAAAGGAGAAATACTTGTAATTAGGAAAATCAATCTATTACATACACAGTAGAAAATGTTAGTACACATGTCTCTACATAGGACTGGATTTCAAATCTCACTCCATTGCACCTTCATAAAACAGGATGGGTGCCTTATCCCTCTTAGCCACACAAACAGCTTTGCAGCAAAGAACTGAAGTCATTCATCACACAACCAAATGCAGCAGAATGTACATTGATATAAAAAAAGAAGTTATGTGCTCACCATAATGTTCCATCTGAGTAGTTGTACTTAATTTGTCTTCAACCTGTGGGAATATGGATCTGTATCGGATAAGAGCCGGCAAATATTACTAGCATCAGCTCTGAGCTCCAGACTCCTCCCCTTACCCATAATACACCTCCACTGCCTTCCATCCTCAGATCGAGTTTGCTGAACTTATACATAGAACCTGACCTGATAACATACTTGTGACCTATACTGCAGCCCGTAGACTGAAAGTACGGTTGTGTACACTTACCATAAATGTAGATGTCCGAGTGTATTCACTGTTGCAGTCATCACTTTTGGGTTATCTGCTTGCAGTAGCCCTCAGTTGGCCTGATTAACAAAGTCTTGGGTCCTGCGTTGGTTGCTGTCCCTTCTTCCATGATATCAGGTCATCAGGGGTATAAAACAGGCAGCCGACACCATTATGTCAGTTTTTCTTGCCCCAGATGTCAGGTGCCCCCTTAATGGGAAGCAATTAAATTTATAAATATGCAAGAATATACCTCCACAAAAAAGCAAATACACCAAAAAGCTTTGAAAACATAGTAAAGGAGAGAAGAGGTATATCCTAAAGAAGAAAGGGGGCTGGAGGGAGGGTAATCAGGACTGCAACAGTGAATACACTCGAACATCTACATTTATGGTAATTGTGCACAACTCTACTATGTTTTTCATGTTTTACTGTTGCAGTCATCACTTTTGAGTAGATTCCCAAAGCTGAGGATGGGTGGAGAAATTTAGATAGCATTAGGGCCAGCTACAAGACCCTGCAAGACTGCAGTGGCAAAGTCAGCTCTGGATTTAGAGAAAATTGGCAGATGGTAATGCTTGGTGAAAGTATGTACAGAACTCCAGGTAGCAGCTTCTAGGGTGCCCTGGTAGGAACACTTCTGAGAAAGGCTGTAGAGGTAGATGCAGCCCTGGTTGAGTGGGATCTGATCCCCTGTGGGATAGGTTTTCCATGGTGCTTGTAGCAGAAATGAATGCAATGGCCTATCCATTTGGAAATGGTTTGCTTTTAAATAGCCTTACCCTCTGCCCCTGCAGCAAATGCCACCAGCAGTTGATCAGATTTCCTTTGAGGTTTAGTTCTGTCCAAGTAGAATCTAAGCTGTCAATGCATGTCTAAAGAGCGCAGAATCTGTTCCCCTTTGTTCTGTGGATTAGGAAAGAAGGTTGGCAAATGTATAGACTGATTAAGGGCCACACTGGATGCCACCGTGGGCATGAAGGAGGGATTGATCCTGAGGGACACCCTGTCTGCATGAAAGATGATGAAAGGCTCCACTGCCATGAGGGCCTGTAATTCAGATACCCTTCTTGCTGAAGTGATTGCTAAAAGGAAAGCTGTTTTCCAAGAAAGGAATTTTAAGTCCACAATGGCAGCTGGCACAAAAGAAGGAAGGGTGAGCTTTTCCAATACAAAGTTGAGGTCCCAGGCTGGAGTTGGAGCTCTCCTGGGTGGTCATAGATTTCTGGCCCCACTGAGGAACTGCTTAAGCAGTGGATGAGAGAAGAGGGGTGGTTCTGTGTTGTAATGAGCTAAAATGGCTGAGGCGTGGATTTTAATGGAGGAAAAAGACAGGCCCTTGTGAAGCATCTCAGTTAAGTATTGTAAAATCCGAGGTAAATTGGGCACTGCTGTGCTCATCCCTTGAGACTGGTTCCAGGCACAGAATCTTTTCCATTTTTCAGCATAAGACTTTCTAGTACTAGGCCTCCTTGTCTCTAATATGATACCCATCACTGGTTTACTGAGGGATGGTAAAGGAGAAATTATGTAATTAGCCAGGCTGCTAGGTTCAGTGTTTGAAGCTGAGGGTGGAGAATTTGGTTCTGCTGAGACAATAGAGTAGGAGTCTGAGGCAGGTGTCATGGGGCCAACAGTGACACACTGCTTAAGAGGGGGTACCAGTGTTGGCGTGGCCAGTCTGTTGTAATCAAAATTTTCCTTGGTTTGTCTTGTTTGATCTTTAGTAGTACTTTGGAGAGCAGAGGCAGAGGAGGAAAGGCATAAATTGATAGGTTTTTCCAGCTGAAGGACAGAGCATCCACTTTCCAAGCTTGTCTGTGGGGAGTCCTTGTGCAAAATTTGTCCAACTGATAGTTCTGGAGGAAGGCAAACAGGTCTATATCTAGGCTCCCCCATTTGTTTGTCAACATGTTGAAAATCCTTGGTTCCAGTTTCCACTCGTGTGGGTCCATGAGGTTTCTGCTTAGTCCATCTGCCAGTGTATGTTGTTTTCCTGGCAGGAATTGAGCTTGTAGATGCACTTGATAGCTCAGGGCTGTGTTCCGCAATGCCATGGCTAGTCTGCAGCGGGGGTAAGAATGTGTACTCCCTGCTTGTTTATGTACCACATAATAGTGATGTCCGTCTTTACTATTAATTGTCCTGGAAGAATGTGGTCCTTGAAGGCTGTCAGAGCATTCTGTACAGCTAACATTTCTTTTTGATTGATATGCAGGTGCATTTGACTTGGGTTCCATTTGCCCTGAATGCACTTCCCTGCCAAATGAGCCCCTCATGCATAATCTGATGCGTCTGTTGTTAGGGTTTGGGCAGCAGAGGGTGTTGTGAATGGTAATCCCTTGTTTTGGTGGCAGGCCTCTGCTCACCAAAGAAACTCTAGGCGTAGGCAAGGTATAATACAAATCATTGTTTCTAGATGCTCAGAATGATGACACCATAGGTTTTTTAGATACCATTGTAGTTTCCTCACATGCAATCTTACATATGGAATTAGAAGAATGCAGAAGGCCATGAACCCAAAGGCTTGCAGTATTTGCCTTGCAGATAGGGGTTTTGTGGCCACTTGTTTGAAGTAAGTTGTCAAATTAATTTGTTTCTCTGGCGTGAGGTAAGCCATCTGGGAAGTTGTATTCAAGCTTGCTCCTAGGAATATATTTTGATGACAGGGTACCAGATGTGATTTCTTTATATTTATGGAGTAACCCAGACAAATCAGCACCCTTTGAACAAAGGCAGGATGATTCAGAAGTATATTTAATTCAGGCAGAAAGCCAGGACAATCGGCCAGGTATGGGTATAGCTGAATATTTCTTTGCCTGCAAAATGCAATGACTGGGGCTAGGCACTTTGTGAATACCCTGGGTGCAGTAGATAAGCCAAAGGGCAGTGCAGACAACTGGTAGTGATTGTAGCCTGCTTTGAAGCAAAGGTATCTTCTGCAAGATTCCCTGATTGGGATATGCAGATATGCCTCCTTTAAATCGAGTGTTACCATCCAGGCATCTTTTCCTAGCATGGGAAGCAACTGGTGAAGAGACAGCATCTTGAATTTTGGAATCACCAGAGAGGTGTTTAGAATAGACAGGTGCAGAATAGGATGCCAAGAATTGTCTTTTCTGGGTACCAGGAAAAGTCTTGAGTAGAAACCTTGTCCTTTTTCCTCTTCTGGTACAGTTTGAATAACTTTTATGCTTAAAAGAGAAAGTATTTGCTTTTGAGCCTCTGTCCACTGATTTGGGGGTAGATCTGGCCAACCTTTTGGCGCTGGTAACGTGTGTAAATAGAATCTGTATCCTTGGGAAACTATATTTAGAACCCATTTGTCCTGGGTAATGAGTTCTCAATTTTTGGCCTGCAGACCAATCTTTCCCCCTAAAGGAGCATTCAGTTGAGAAGTGCTTGGAAGCTGTAAAATCAAGTCATTGAGACAGTTTTCCATAGGGGTGATCTTACTACTCCCAGATTTGGGAGCGGAAGCCCCCCCACTGCTTTGTCTTGTGCGCACCCTGGGACTGAAACCTGGGGTTTCTGCTGTGTTTGGGTTTGGCTTGAGAAGACCTGGAAGGGGCTGGAAAGGACCAAATGTAAGAGGGCCAATGCCTGCTAAATCGTGGAGGCTGACCTTGTAAGAAATCTTTAACAGTTTGCATAGATTTAGCTTTATCTTCCATCTTTTTAAGAACTTCCTCAGCTTTGTTGTCAAACAGGCGGTCCTGATTTAAGGGAGCATCCAACAGTTTAGCTTTAACATGCTCAGGCAAAGATTGCTCCTTAAGCCAAGCATGCCTTCTGAGTACAGACCCAGTGACAGCAGCCCTGCAAGAGGCCTCTAAAAAATCAAACCCGCATTGCAAAAGTATGTTTTCCAACCTGTTCAGCAGAATGCATTAAATATTGTAATTCCTTATTTTCAGCACAGTCAGGAATCAACATAATTTCCTGTTTAAGTAATCCAGTAACATGTTGTTGATACTTTAACATGTGAAACTGACAGTTTAAGGCCCTAATGGCCAAGGTTGCAGAAGTGAAAACTTTCTTACCCCATTTATCCAGTGCCCTGGAGTCTCTATCAGAAGGGAAAGGGTTCTTGGCAGAAGAAGCCTTAATGCCCTTGGGTCCCTATGAAATAGTCTCTGGATCAGCAATAGGATTTCTAAAAAATAACTTGTGAGAGCCAGGAACCCTGTAATATCTGTCAGGTTTTCTGGGAGCAGGAGGTAAAGAACCAGGGGCCAAGCAAAATTCTGAGAAGGCGTCATTAACAATGTCTAGTACAGGGGTATAGATAAAGGCCTATGCTGAGGTAGAAGTAAGAAATCCCTAAGCCTCTTTTTCAAATCAGAAAAATCCTGGCTTTCCCAGTGGAAATGCTCTCTAAGAGTGTGCAAGGTTTCACCAAAGGAAAAATCCTCTGGAGGAGAAGCAGAGGGAATAGAGTCCTCTGCATCAGAATCCTCATAAGTAGATAAGAATCAGAAAAATCAGAGTCCTGGCCAGTAGATTCATAAACAAACTCAGTCCTAGGTCTCTTGGAAGGGGAGGTTGGCTTCCTCGATTAAGGTTATAAGATCTTCAGCCATTCTTATCATCTGTTTTTTAGGCATAGAGGCCTGAACATGCGACCTGGGCATCGGTTTTCTAGGCAACGTTCGAGGTTTAGGCCTTGAAGAAGAAGAAGGCGTCGGTTTAATATGCAAGTCTGTAGTGGTGCATGATGTTCTTCGTATTTCACTGTAGGCCTGAATACACCCTCAGAAGCCGGTGCCTGTACAGCGTCTCCGGACCCATCCAAGGTGGAGACATCCATAGATTCCACAGCTGAAGCATCTTGCGGCATAATGGACTCCGAATGGGTCTCAGTAGAGGCCTGTGAGTCAGACGTAGCGGGTATCAGGGGCTGCGAAAGTGCCTCACTGAGTACCGGCGAATTGGCGTTTGGCTTAGAAGCGTCGTTGGCAGTTTCGGACCTAGATGGCCTGTCTCTGAATTTTTCCTTGCGCTTTTTCAGAATACCGCTAGTCGGATGGCTTACCGACAATATTTCTGGATAATTGAACTGAGAACCGAAATATTTAGAGGCAAAAATATACCGACGACGGATAATGCGTTGAATAAATAAGGCACAAAATCAACAGCAAGGTACGTCATGGTCAGGGCCTAGACAAGGAATACAGTACGAATGAAAATCTTTGTGAGGTATTTGCTTTCCACAAGTAATGCAATTATTAACTTTAACTGACATCGGTAAGGAGCAAGAAAAAGTTTCCCCAATGGGGTACTTAGCTTTAGTTGAAGACTTCAGTTCTGAAACTCGAAAACGAAAATTTCAGGAGGCGGCCGACCAGCACTTGTGAACTGCTTCTGCTTTGGGCACCGCACAGCAAGTAGGACTGACGTAAAGGCGTCGGCTGCATGTTTTATACCCCTGACGACCTGATGTCATGGAAGAAGGGACAGCAACTGACACAGGACCCAAGACTTTGTTAATCAGGCTGAATGAAGGCTACTGCAAGTAGATAACCCAAAAGTGATGACTGCAACAGTGAAATATGAAGAACATCATGCACTAAGGTCTGGGGGAAGGAGGGAGGGATGGTTGAAGACAAATGAAGTACAACTACTCAGATGGAATGTTATGGTGAGTTATACTTCTTTGTCTGAAGTAGTTTGCTACATTTGGTCTTCAACCTGTGGGACAGAGTCCCCAGCTACTAAACCCCTGGGATGCACTCATGGAAGGATATTCCAGACCACAGAGCCAAAGGATGCTCTTCTTCTAGAAGTTAAATCCAATTTGTAATGAGAAATAAATGTATAAGATGAGGACCAAGTAGCTGCAGAGCAAATGTCATCCAAAGACACTCTAGACCAGAAAGCTGCAGACGTAGCCACGGACCTAGTGGAATGAGCTTTTACCTGACCTGGAGGAGACATGTCCTTATAGACCTGCAGGATGCATGAAGAAATCCATCTAGCTATAGTGACCTTGGAAATAGGTTTCCCAAAAAGGGTCTATAGAAGGAAACAAAACAATTGATCAGATTTATGAAAATTTTTTGTCCTGTGTAAATAGAATCATAACTGTCTATGAACATCCAATGTGTGTAGCTTATATTCCATCTTGTTCGTAAAATTGGGAAAGTACACAGGCAAATTTATAGTCTGACTGATATTGACTGGTGATGCCACCTTAGGAAGAAAAAATGGACTGGTTTGAAGGGAAACTCTATCGTTATGAAAAATCATGTACGGAAGTTTGATGGACAAGGCCAGTAATTCTGAAACCCTTCTAGCAGAGGCAATAGCTACTAGAAAAGCTGTTTTCCATGATAGAAATTTTAGATCTGCAGTTGCGGCAGGCTCAAAAGGCGGACCGACCAGAGCTTGTAGAACCATAGTAAGGTCCCACGGGGGGACAGGATCTTTGACCGGGATGCGTAGCAAAAAGGCTTTACACAGTCTGGAAGATGCTAAGGATGCAGAATTCTTGCCCACATGAAAATGGGAAATGGCAGCCAAATGAACTTTGACAGTAGAAGAACTAGCTCCGTGCCAAAAAATATCAGCTAGGAAATCAAGAATAGTGGAAATAGGAGCCGTGAAAGGGTCTAAACTCCTCTGAGAGGCCCAGAAAGAAAAACGTTTCTGGGAGTCCTAGCAATTACGGGAACTGGAGCAGCCAAACTGTGAGCTTCAGGCTGTCCAGACTCGGATAAGGCACCCCCGAGGGGTTTGAAATCAAATCCTGAATGGGATCAAGGATCCAAGGTGGAGCCAGAAGGTGAGACCAAAGAAAGGGAAACCATACCTGGCAAGGCCAGAATGGGGCAATGAGGATCAACTTGCTCCCCAATCGACAAACTTTCTGCAGAAACCTCGGAATGAGAGGTACTGGCAGGTAAGCATACAGAAGACCAGGAGGCCAAGCATGAACTAGAGTGTCTCTGGGGGACTCCCCCAGCAGAGGGTTCAGAGCGAAAAACCTGCTGCACTTCGCATTGGAAGGAGATGCAAAGAGATTGCAGCAAATTTGACCCCACTTGCTGAAGATCTGTTCTGCTACTGACAGATTCAGAGACCACTCATAAGGCATCAGAATGGTCCGACTTAGCCTGTCCGCTAGAATGTTGGACTATCCTGGAATGTGCATTGCGATGAGAAAGCGACCAGTGGAGATCGCCCATTCCCACACTTTCATGGCCTCGTGACAGAGGGGGTAAGATCTGGTCCCTCCCTGTTTGTTGATATACCAGACTACTGACATGTTGTTGAATGGCAATCATCCCCAGAGAGAAGAAAGGCATGAAGGGCTTGCAACACTAGAAGGACCACCCTCATCTCTAGGACACTGATATGCAAGCTGGTCTCAATGGGAAACCACAGGCCTTGGACTGTCCTGCCCGAACAATGCCCCCCAACCCAAGTTGGGAGACACCCGTAGTCACTGTGGTTTGGGCCGGGGCTGGAACAAAGGGTCATCCCTCCAAAATGTCCTGAGAGCTCATTCGCCATATGAGGGAAGACCGACACACTCAACTTAGGTGGATGGGATAAGTTAGTGGTAATTCCAACAGGGACCACTGAACTGTTAGAGTCCACCGAAGTATCCGCATGTGTAGCCGAGCAAACAGAAGAAGAGTTATGGTCACCGCCATTGAGCCTAGGGCCCTCAACACTGAAATGGTAGATCAGGGAGACATGCATCTTGAGGTTTTGATCTCTCTCCAAGGTCAGGAATACCTTGCACTGAAGTGTATCTATCCTGGCACCAATGTAGTCTATTACCTGTACAGACAGGCTCTGGGAGAGATTTGGATGTGTTGATTGTGATACTCAAACTTAGGGCACGGGTCAGAAAGTAATCCCTGGCTTGGGAAAGTAGACACCTGGTGGGAGCAGTGAGGAGCCAATTGTCCAGGTATGGATAGACCTGAATCCCCTGAAGCCTCTGGTGAGCCGCTACAACCGCCATCACTTTGGTAAACACCCTGAGGGCTGTGGTGAGACCAAAAGGTAGGGCTCAAACTTGATAATGATTCGGCCCTAGCTGGAAGTGGAGGAACCTCCTGGAGCTTCTGTATATTTTTATGTGGCAGTAAGCATCCTGGAGGTCTAACCAGCACATCCAGTCGCTCTCTTGCAGGTACGGCATGATGGACTGTAGTGTGACCATCCAGAACCTCTCTTTGGCAACTGCCAGGTTCAGGGTAGAGATGTCCAGAATGGGCCTTAAGTCCCCCATTTTCTTTGGCACCAAAAAGAACCTGGAGTAGAAGCCCAATCCGGACTGATCGGGAGGGACGGTTTCAATGGCTCATTTTCCTAGCAGCTTGGAAATTTCCTGTGCTGCTGCCTCCCTTTGCATGGGTGGAATGTCCAGGAGGTGTTTGGGAGATATAGAGTAACCCATGAAGGGGATAGAATACCCTCTGGATATGATCTGAAGCACCCAGTGGTCCATTGTTATGGACTCCCATGCAGCTGGGTGCAAGGACAATCATCTCCCAACTGCCTCCAGAGTAGAGCAGCTAGGCAACTCCTCAGGGATGCTGCACGGGTCTGTCCGAAAATGGTTCTCGAGACCCGAAATTTCAGGGACCCCCTCTGCCTCGGGGCTGGTGTCCATTCTGTCCCCCTCTGCCTCTAGGGAGGGGAAGAAGAGCCCTGAGTGTCCCGGGAATACTGAGACTTCTGGAACCACATCTTCTTTTGCCCTCTCTGGTTCAGGGAAAAGGACATTTGAGGGTTAGAGAAGCCAATCCCGATGGCAGACAGTGTCTTCCCATGCTTCTCACTCTGGACTAGTGTTTCCTTGATGGTCTTACTGAAAAGTGTCGAGCCATCATAAGGGGCAATGGCAAAGGACGCCTTAAAGGGTTCGGTAAATTGACACAACCTGAGCCAGGCGTTAACGCCTCATGGACAAGCCAGATCCAGCCACCCTAGCCACTCCTTCTGTAGCATGGGAGAGGAGTCGCATGGATGTACTTGATACCACTTTAAGAATGGCCAGTTTTGCGGAGAACAAAGCCTTGTCCTATTGCGACATGGATTTGGGTGGAGACTCCTCCAGCTCCTTTACTAGGTCACATTGGAGTCTAGTGACATGGGCCAAGTAATTCAGCGCACTCATCGAAAAGGTAGCTGAAGCATACACCTGCTTCCCTAGGTAGTCCATCATCCATGACTCTGGATCCCGGTCAGAAGGGTAGACCGAGGAACTTTTCTGAGATAGTTCCCTCTTAGTGACTGCTGCTACCACCATGGCGTCCACAGGGGAGGACTTATTCCAGGATGGCCTTTCAATGGGGGGGACTTAAAATTTTATCGGGGCGCTTGGGGATAGGCTCCATGGTATCTGATTCCTTCCACACCAGCGAGGTGATCAAATCCACTAAAGGATCCATGGAGTGGACACCCAGGAAGTACACGGGCCATTGCCGAAAGCCTCCAGGAAGACAGACTCATCAGAGGAGGGCTTGGGGGCAGACCAAACTCCCCGCTGGTGCAGGATCTCCATGTTTTCTCCAAAGGAAATATCTTTGGGAGGTGATCTTGGGGAGCCCTCCCCATCATCTAAATCTGTGTCCTCGGTTAAGGACTCGGGGGGGGGGGTCCAAGTCCTCTTGCACGTATGCTTGCGAGGCACATATCCAGTTGGGCTCTCAGGGGAGCACTTGCAAGCCATCTGTTCCTCTGGTGGAACCGTCTGGGGCTCTTCTAGTATGGGATGTCCCTCTGGTAAGACAATGGGGACCGTAGACAGAGTTGAGGGGGTCTGGGCAGAGTCTGGTCAGATCCAAGATGCTCCAGACAGCTGTTGGCCTTGGTCAGGGGGTTGATGCCAATGGTCCTTGTTTCCTTGACGCCGACGACTATGTGCATCAGTCACAGACAACACATTTTCACTGTACAGTCCATACTGTACCACATAGATATGCACTTGGTGTTGCAGCTAAACCATCTTCCATTGACATGCCCTCCACTACTGTACATATGGGAGTTTCACCTGTACTCTTTCCCTGTGTTCATTCCTACAATTCATCTGTGTGTCCCTATTCAATACACACACTTCACCTGAGTGATCATTTTACATGGCAGTCCCATGTACTGTTACAGATCATTAACAGAGCTTCAGTACAAAATACCAAGAATGGGATATCATAATACTCTGCACTGTAGGTACACTGTCCTGTACTGTGTTTGGACCATATACTTCACATTCATACCTCTCAAATGTCCAGATATTCTTAGGATGTCCAGATGTTTTCCTTATTGAATATATGGCTTTCTGCGCTATCACTGGGATGATGTCTGGACTGCTATGACTCAATATTACAGACAATTGGGTGCATACCTCTCAAGTGTTCTGATCTGTGCAGAATGTCCAGTTTTTGTCTCATATTTGTGATCCCTTCCTCATAACAAGTTGTTTTTCTGGCAAATCACTGGCATGATATTGCAGAGTGCAATCAGCAACTGATGACTGACATTTGAGTTTCAAACTTTGTGCTCTTCAGAAAGTTCATGCTAATGTACAACCTATATATTCTATCACTTTCATAAGTCTTGATGTGGAATATTAACAATATGTCCCTATTTCTGGCCCTTTGTCCCCCCATTTTATGACTTTGCACACATTTTTGTTTTAAGAGGTTGAGAGTGTTACATTCAAACACATTCCCATGTGACATCTATTGTCATATATGTCCCTGTTACTGGTTATTTCTCTTCTCGTTAAGTTGGCCTCTGTGCTGATATGTTGTACTAACAGAATGACAGCTATTCATACCTCTCAACTGTACAGATTTTTTCAGAATGTCCAGATTTTGACTCATATTTTGCTCTATTTCTCACATAATTGTGGTTTTCTGGCAAATCATTGTTAGAGTATTGAGGGTTGAAGTCAGAAAATAGTGACAAACATTTAAATCTCAGACTTTATACCCTTCCGACAATCCATGGAAACGTAAAACATATCATTCTATCATCTTTCTAAGTTTGTAAGAGCAATATTTAATAACTGTGTCCCTAGCATACCTCTCAGCTGTCCATGTTTCTGCAGAATGCCCAGCTTTTTGCCTCTTATTTTTGGTCTGTTCCTCATGCAGTTTGTGGTTTTCCGACAAATCACTAGTATGTAATGAGGCTTAAAGTCACTAAATAATGACATGCCTTTGCGGTGCAGATTTCATGTCTTTCAGACAATGCATGCTAACACAAATTGTGTTATTCTAGCAACTTTCTAAGTTTATAAGAGCACTATTTAAAATGTGTTCCCATATTTGGCCCTTTGTCCCCACATTATGTCATGCTTTGTCCAGGCTCCTTGTGCCAAGAGGTTGACAGGTATGGCCCCTAGTTGTCATCCTTGGTCCCCACATTGTTTATGGCTTTTGTCCACATTTCTTGCTGTAAGGGTTTAAGAAATATGTGTACTATACCTCTCAACTGTCTAGATTTTCACAGAATAGCTAGCTGTTTCCCTCCAAATGTTGGTTTGTTCTTCATAGTATTTGAGATTTTGCCATATCACTGGGATTACTTCAGGACTGAACTGACTAAATTACATACACTTGTGTTTCACACAATCCCTTAGAAAATGCATGTTAACACAAATCTTGTTATTCTAGTGCATTTCTAAGTTTAGCAGAACAATATTTAAAAGCTGTTCCTATTTTTGTGCCATTTTCCACCCATTATGTCAGGCTTTATCCAGGTTTCTTCAACTAAGACGGTGAGAGCTATGTGTACAGCCCTGGTGATCATTGTGGCATTCCTCGTAAATCTGCACACCCTATGTGCTCTCCTTTACACTCAATATCCGTGTTCGTTTACAAACTTTCACAGCCAGCAATACTGTTGCAAGCTGCAAAACCTAACATAGGCACTCATTGCCTCATTAAATAAGCATTGTGCACTGGCTACTCACTGACCATCATCGTGGTTACAGGTACAGAGCATACACGGAGTTTAATGAATCCTGGAAAATCTATATTTATAGATATAGTTCAGTCCATTGATCAAAATAACAACACATTTTAAAATTATAAACTGCCAGTATCATCAGAAGAAAAGTAAATTACAGTGTCAGTTATATCTAAGGGTCTCACACAGACTGGTGACTAGATGTATGTAAACTAACAGTCACAGTGAATTAGAAAAGTGAATATACAAACTGAAGAGTAAACACATGGCATGTGCTACAAATTTAGCTTTTAAGAAACACCACAAAGTTATTAATAATGAAGAGAACCTACAGTCAATCTATCAAAATGTCAATGTGCTTTACGTTCACACATCAACACACTGCAGTGCATGCTCCAAGGCTAATCCTTGGAACATGCAAAGAAAAGTAAAGATTTTTTGAAAGGGGGCCAGGCCCACTGCACCCTCCCTGCTAATCACAAATTATAATGCAGAGATCACACAATCACCAGTGAAAGGGCATATTCTCCTTACCCCAGGGACTGTCAATGTCACACAGCTGTTGATCATTTACATATGTTGACTAGTGTGGGTCTACAATATACATGCTGACCATAAAAAATTTCAGTTTATGCCAAGACTCCTATCTTTCCTCCTTGCTCTCGCACGCGTGTTCCCTCTCTCTATATATATACATATATATATATATATATATATATATATATATATATATAATATAATATATATATATATATATATATATATATATATATATATATATATATATATATATATATATATATATATATATATATATCTACATTCAACAAGTTGTCTATTTATTAAAGAAAGCATTATTAATCCACAATCTAAGGATATGTTCCTCCTTTGTGGAAATTTATGAAGACAACCCCTATACTGAAATAAAATTAGTCTTAGTCTGTCTTCTTCATTAAGGCCAATGTCCTTGATAATCACCGATTATAAAATATGCATGTGACTTTTTTTGGTGAATTAAATTTAATACTTCCGACTCAATGATCAACTAGGTTTTAGAATAGAAAAACAAAACTGCCAAAACACTCCACAAAATGTAGAAACAAACTTATAACAAAAAAAAAAAACATTCACTGGAAGGCAGCAGAAACACCATGAGTAAAATAAAACAGTGCTTTCCTGGAAAGCTCAAATCACATGAAACTAGAGCTGCAGACTTGATTTTCAAAGACAAGTTTTTTTCAATCACAGGCATTAGTGGAAGGTATGAGTTAGGTTGGAGAAGGGTGAAGATGAAACAGCCTAGCAGTAGGGTCTACTCTGTGCTGTACTGAGAGTCATTTGATTTTTTTGGAGAGTTAGACAGTGTAGATGGTGCTGCTCATGAGAGGATAACTTAGAGATTATGTGACATATTTTGTTTTTAATAGTTTGTATTGTATTGTGGGGGAAGTTTTTTTTAGAGGCTGTGGCTATTACCAGTAGTCCATATTTGAGTTAGGCCATCAGAACTCCTTTGCCTATAGCAGCCTTGGCTAGTCTGGACAGGTAGGTGACATGTTTTTTTCTGAGAAGAGGAGTTAATTTTTGCTCTTGATTTCTCAGTATAGGTATAGAATATCAGTGACTAGTTTAGCCACAAACCAAGGTATTTGAAGGAAGTAGTGTGCCACAGAGGATAGTGACATCGACTAACTTTGGTGACTAAGTACCAAGTAACATGTTTTTGTAGGGGTAAGTATTAGTTTGTGATTAATGAGCTGGGAATTGATGGTGTTAATGTATTTTTGCAGTTGTGTTTCAACTGTAGGGTTGTTGTAGCTGGATCCAGAGATTAAAAGTTATAGATTAAAAAGGTCACAAGGTAGTTTATTCAAAAGAAGGGAAGAGAAAAGAGGCTGGAATAGAGCCTTGGGAACTCCCACTGAAACAGGTGAGGGCTGAAAGGAGAGAGAGCCCAATTTAACTTTGAAAAACCTGTTTGACAAGTAGTTTTGGAAGGGTTACTAATGCCAATATTCTGGAGAGGGAGAGAGAGAGAGAGAGAGAGAGAGAGAGAGGGAGAAGGAGGACCTAGTGGTTGATTTAGGTCAAAGTTTTTTTATACAGTCAATGTATATTGCGCCTGTCAAGTTACCTTTGTCCATGCTGAGGAGAATGTTGTCAGTTAGACACCAAATTGCTATCGTACTGTGACCTGTCCACAATCTATGCTGTTTTGGGGAAAGGAGATGCTATTGCTTAAAGTAGCTTGGGCACTGAATATAAATGATTTTTTGTCTACTACCTTGACAAGAGTGGGTAGGACAGACGTATGATAAAAGTTTCAGGTGTTAGGAGGTTATGAGTGTTGCTGTTTTCCAGATATTTGGCATTATATTTTGTGTTGGGCAAAGATTAAAAATGTAATGACGTGGTTGGCTTAAAAATGCCCTGCAGTAATTGATGAACAAGGGAAAAATGTGGTCTGAGCATGTGTGTGTGGGGGGGGGGGTATGTGGGCATGTTTTCAAGTAGGTTACTGACCTCTTTATGTGAAATTTTTTGAAGTAGAAAGGGGGAATGGAAAGATGGGCCTCTGGGAGACATGAGAGTGGAGTGGAGATACTACAAGTAGTGACAATGTCAGAGCAAATGAGTGGTCCTTTATTATTCTGGATTAGATATACAGAAGATATGTAATCAGAGGATTTGCATTCAGTGAGTAGAGTGACCACAAGTTTTTGGTTTTATTAAAGTGGGGAAAGTTGTTTGGATAAGAAATGGCTTGCTTTGTGCCTCCACACGGATTATTTGACAAAGTTATGGAGTTTGGTAAAGTAAGCAAAGCTGTCAGGGGTTTGAGCATTTTTCCCAGGCTGCTAGAATACATTCTTTAGCTTGAGGAGAGATATAAGCTCATTGGTGAGTCATGGGGTTTGTTCTTGTTTAAAAAGGCATTTTACCATGGGGAAGAATTTGTCATGGAGTTGGAGGAGTACTTAGGTTAGGACTCTAGCTGCTATGTTAGGATCTTGGACATTCCAAGACAGACCAGTTAAAGGTTGTCAGATGTTTTTTCAATCTGGTGATATTTTATGTAGATTGGGGTCTGAAGGAGATCACTTTGGGGAGGATAAAAGGCAGCCTGCTGATGACTCGTGAGTGATTACTGAAGCTAGGTAGAAGAACTGAAATGGTTTGAGACAGGTGATGTCTCATTAGTGAAATACTATTTTACCAACAATAAATACATTAATAATCATTAGTGAAATAAATTACTTCAGTCATGGTTTCTTTCACTTTCCCTGTAGTCAAGCATTATAGGTATACACAAAAGGTGGCTTTCTTTTGGGGGAACAGGTTGAGGAGGCAAGCTGGAATTGAAACCACAAGGTCATTACACAATCACTGTCAAAAGTGATATGGCTTATCACAGGTCAGACTATGTGTTTAATGGCAGGAAGCTGCAATATGACCCTGTTGCCAATATGTTATTCATTTTCTTTCCAATGAGACATTAAAAGTATACAGAACCTCAGAATCACTTTGGGGGTGCAGGTGATATTCAAAAGCAAACAGCAGTTACAGGATCACTTCTGAATGGATTGCCTATATGGTTTGTAGTAGGAGACCGTATCTGCCAAAGAACAGCATGGCTATATTTACAGGATTCCTTCAAAGTGTAAAATTCTCAGAGGCGACACATTCCAATGGGCAATGTGTGTGTGCGTGTGTGTGTGTGTGTGTGTGTGTGTGTGCGTGTGTGTGCTCGCATGTGTGTGGGTGTGTATATTTTGTACAAAACATCTTATTACATGTTGCGTACAAAGAACTGACATACTAGGAAATCATATATATATATATATATATATATATATATATACTTTTATAATTTAACTTATTTATTTTAATGAAGGTTTAAATACTGATTAAGACATCTCAATGAAAAGTGAAGAAATGAATGCATTAATATTTAATCAGTATGCCTGAAGTACTATTGGTGGTTTTAAACAGGAAAGTAATTATTTTATTGATGTTTTAGTAAATTAGTTCAATATAAATTGGGTAACACTGTTTATGCACTGGTCATCTGATGAAGTCTAACTGAATAAGATGAAAATGCACATTAAGATAGTGAATGCATTCATGTTTTAATACCATTCTGTTTTGTTCGTCCGTTTATGTTCTTCGTGGAATTAATAAATGTTATAAACTGATCTTGAGTCTCCGCTCTTGGTTTATCGCACAGCATTTTTGATTTTTGGATTATTGGTCTAATTTGTGCAATTCCACATTTCTTGGTTATAGTATGACACTATATTGAGGGCCTAATTCAAAAAAAGACTTGCTCTCAATGTGATAGCTTACACTGAGAGCATTTGTTTTGGAATTTGGATAGGCCTTACACCGAAGTAGGTCACTTACACTGAGAGCAAGTCGTTCTGAATCAGGGCAGAGCTGCACTGAGTGCAAGTCTTTTGGAATCTGACCCTTTGTTTTTACATGGGGGCTACCTGTCCTCTGCATAAAAGGCTGAGAATAACTAATACACCAAATATATTCTTAAAATGCAACATACTTTGACCACAATGAATGCATTCTTGTTAATGAAGGCATTTATGTGAAAAGTTGCTTGGTTGAATATAAACTGTCCCAAAAATGTGTCTCTCCTTGAATTTGCACTATACAACATTGACTATTGTATACATAAGGTGGGTGGTCTCTCCTCATACAGGAGGTGTCAGGGGCTTGCTCCCCTCAAAATGAATACATTTTGTGAGAACTGCCAAAAGTGGTCTTCTGAAATGTATTTTTGACAGCATGGTATTCACTGTAAATACTACTGAGCTATCAACATGAATTCTGGCTATGATACCATGCGTTCAATTGGCTACATTTGTCAAATTCAGAAATGTGCTGAATTAAAAGAACTGTGAGGGATGATTGGATGGGAGATAGGAAATTCACCCCGGGGATCATTTCTGTGGCTCTGCTCAACAATGGCACAGGAAAATAATTTTCTTGGGTGGCGAAAGCCAGGGTACCTTTGGCTAGGCTTATATAGGCCCTAGGGCCAATAGCCTAGTACCTACCTATGAACCTATGAGAAGTGCAGTCTTAGGTTTGTTTTGCAGTTGAACTCCTTACTATTATTTGAAAGTTTTATAATGAAATCTCAGAGGTGAGCAGAGATATAGCATTTCACAGGCAGACCCCAGTGGCTTTAGTTCATATACACTTACTACTACAGTCTGATATTTTGTATATATTCAGATTTTTTATGGTTGCTGTAGTGAAAATGTCTGTTCAATATGGTAAGTACAGTAATGGCCTACAATACCTGTTTACTGAGTTTTCAACACATCAGAAGTAAAAATCCTATTTTTTTTCTTCTGAATACAGAAGTTTTTTTTTTGTCCCTGGACTTGTGCCACCCCTTCCAGTTTAGGCTCATGTGTAGTAAACTGCCTCAGCATATATGTGCCCACCTTCAGTGATCATTGTCTTGTAACTTTCTATGTACATAATGTAACATTAAAATACTAATCTAAACTTATCACCTTCAGACCCCCAAACCATTCAGAATATCACTAATCTTAAAAAAAAAAAACACCATACCACACTTGATTGGTCTCACTTGGCATAAATGACCCCAATGAAGCAGCTAACAACCTTATCAATACCCTACTACATTTGCAAAACAAATTACTTCCCTTGGTACAAAGGCTTCTTTAACCTCATAAACATGAATGAATATCTAATGAATTCAAACACCTCCTTAAATTACAAGATGAAGAATGGCACAATTGAAAATGCAACCCCTCCATATATTTCCATGCCAAATATACCTCACTATGCAATCTAACCAAGCAACCTGTCCACAAATGCAAAAGCAACCACTACCAAAACAAATAAACCAAACTTTTATCCAAACCCAAAAGATTCTAGAGAGAAATCAACCTGTTGATTGGTCAAAAATCTCAATGCAACTCACCCCCCAGGACTCCTCTAACACTATCACAAACCAGCTCTCATGCACTGTCTTCACCAATGAGTTCAGCAACCTGCTACACATCATCAACAACAATACAAACCTACCAGCCTCAAAGCCATCCTCTCCCTACCCCCTTTACATTTCACTATTCTACTTCAAAAAATAGAAACCAAAGAGTTAGAAATACAAAGGGACCAAATACAAATAAGTATGCCCCAAGGCTCACATAACCTAACCCTTTGGTTCATTCACCTTTGTAAGGCCTTCATCTCCCACCCTCTCACTCACATATACAACCTCTGCTTAACTAATATGATTATGCCTCAAATATGGAAAACAGCAATAGCCACCCCTATTCCAAAACTACCCAAGACATCTGCTTCACAAAACCATCCTACCTCAGTACTTCTAACTTTAGGTAAACAGTAGAAAAATGATCTGCAACCAAATTACTCCTTATTTACATCAGTACCATCTTCTATCCAGTATGGATTCTGGTCTTGACAAAAGACCATACCAGCTCTCTGCCCCCTCACAGATGACATCCTATCCAGTATGGACAAAGACAACATGACAGGAGCTGTTTTTATTGACCTCACAAAAGCCTTTGATTTAAATGATAATAAATTACTGTTTGACAAATTAATGATGCAAAACCTTGGTTTGTAGATTTCCTCACCACAGATCCTTCAAGGTGAAAGTAGTCACCACCACCTCTAAAACAGCTCATTGTATGAAAGCAGCCCCAAGGGTTCCACTTTAATCCCTCTGCTCTTTCCAATATTTATCAACAAAATCCCATTTGATCACCATCATATACTTCTAATTATTTATGCAGATGACATGGTCATCTACAGATTAAACAAATCCCACTCTATTAAACTAAATCAGCTCCAAGATGACCTTCAAACCCTAAATCAATGGCAAATAGGCCAGAAAGATATACTCAATCCTTCAAAAACAAAAGCAACACTATTTGGAACCAACAAGGAAAAACCAAAGCACCCAGTTTTCTTAATATTAAAGATGTTGACACCACCATAGAAATGAACACATCCTTCAAATACCTTGGTATTTGTCTATGCCAATCTCTTAACTTTCAACTACACATTTAAAACACATGCAAAAAAATATTAGCACACTACTGTTTAGGGCAAACAAGCTATCACTTCTTATGTTCAAGCCAGCAAAAGCTGCTATATGCAAAGGAATACTCTTATCTCATATCAAATGTGGATTATTCATAATAGCTGTAGCCTCAAAGAAAAATGCCACCACTTTGCAACCTCTCTCCAGTAAAATTCCGGTTCATTACTAGCTCCCCCATCAATGAGCATAACTTCATAACTCTTGGCAAAGCTAAATGGCTTCCTGTACATTTGACAGCCAACTACCCTCCTACTTGATCACTAATTTACAAAGCTCTTTCTCCTGAGACATCTTTCCTCTCACTCAAAAGCTTTTCACCAAACCTCCCGCATATAAAAAAGTATATGTACACCACCGGAGGTAAGACACAGCTGCAAGTCGATGAAAACAGGAACAAAACCAGTCGATCAAAAAAGTAGTCGATCAAAAAAGTAGAAAATCCAGTATTTATTTCAACATAGAACAAGGTAAGCACTTTTGCATAGGAGCTTCATCAGACCATTAATAAACTGTGTACCTCACCAACCTTTATATAAAGCCATCCCATTACAAATCAATTCAAAAAAATCTACCAATCAACCATTAAAGCTACAGCTTAAAAAAATGAAGTAAAATGAAGACATAAAATAACAAAACAACAACAAAAAGACATTCTTAAAAAACATTCTTAAATAAAGAACATGATATCACATACAAAAATGAAACTATAATATATCCACAAAGTGGAATACACAAAATAAAAACTACAATAAATAAACTTTATTTACACAATCTCCTCTTCTTCAACATTGGCTTAATAGAGGCCCTTTCTTTCAAGCCCCTACCCCTGTCTGCTCTTAAAAAAACAATCCAACGGGTTTCCTTGTACTCAGTATGTGTAATAATGTCTCCTTCCCTGATGCTCCGTGCAATAACTTCAATCACCTGAAACGTGAACATGTGAGAATTACCAAACTCAGTGACATGCTTGGCAAGTGCATTATGTGGGGACCCCTTCCTAATGTGATAGAGGTGTTCCCTCATCCTATCATGTAGGGGTCTGCTGGTTTTCACAACATAAAATGCACCACAAGCCCCACACCGTGCCAGGCATAAAACATTTGGGGTCATACAATTACTAACTCCCTTAAAATTAAATTCTTTATGTAAATCAGGGTGATAAAAAGCACCAGATGAATCAATATATCCACAGAAATTACAAGCTCCACATGGTTCAGTGTGGCCATTAAGTGGCCTATCAATGTTAAATCTCCCAGAACATAATAACCTCTTGAGGTTCTTAGGATTCCTATACCGAAAAATGGGATGACTACCTACGATATTACCAATATCATGGTCTACTAAAAGGATAGGCCAATGCTGATTCATAGGTTCATAGGTTCATAGGTTGGTACTAGGCTATCAGCCCTAGGGCCTATACAAGCCTAGCCATAACAATTCCCTGGCTATTTCTTCCCACATTATTTACTTTCCTGGACCCCTGTCTAGCAGGGCGACTGACGTGATCCCTGGGGTGAATTTCCTTTCTCCCATCCAATCGTCAAGGTCCCTCTTGAAGAGGTCCAAAGAGGCACTCTGCTTGACATGTATGGGCAATCTATTCCAGAGTCTGGGGAGTCTCTGGGTCAGGAACCTATCCCTCCAGCATGTTTTGTTTATTGTGATGACAAGGTTTAGATCCCTGGAGCATGTAGCTCTGAGGGATTGGGATTTCTTTAAGTGTAGCATGTCCAACAGCTCTGGGTTTGACATGGCCTTGTATGTTAAGCAGAGATCGCCTCTGAGTAGACGATATGCGACAGAGTATAGCTGGAGTTTTTAAGGCGGTCAGCGTGGGGCATCTGCTTTAGGCCTGTGATTCTTTTAGTGAGGTATTTCTGAGGCCTTTCCAGTTGTTGCAGATGTCTTGAGAGGTACATACCAAATGGGCGTTGTATTCTATAATGGGTCTAATGAGGGATGAGTACAGTGGGACAATGACCTCCTTTTTCTGGATGAAAAGCCCTTCGTGATGAGGTGTGCCACATAGAAGGATTTCCTGACTGTTGTGGCGATGTGGTTATCGAAGGTGAGACCACTGTCCACCTGTGTCCCTAAGTCTCTTATCACACTTTCTGTGTTTAGTGTACTGCCACCTATATGGTAATTCATGGATACATGTTTTTTCCCAAAGGGGATAACAATACATTTCTTGGCATTGAGCTTGAGCCCATGGCTCTGGCACCAAGCATCTGTTTCTGTAAGGCCCTTTTGTAGAGTATCCACATCATTTGGGGATTCAAAAATGGCTCCCAGTTTGCAGTCATCTGCAAACTTTGTTAGCCAGAGTCCCTTAGTGTTGACCTGTACTTCAGAGAAGTAGATGCCAAACAAGAGCGGCCCCAGGACTGAACCCTGAGGTACTCCACTTGTCACTTGTCTGGAGCTGGATTTGGAATCGGCTACTTTTACAGTGTGGGTTCTATCAGTAAGCCATTTAGCAACCCATTGGGTGACATAGGGATTAATACCCAACTTAGTAAGTTTATCTATGATTCCGGAGTGGGGGATGGTGTCAAAGGCCTTGGCAAGGTCTAGATAGGCTGTGTGGATCACCTTACCCTTGTCCATGGCTCTGGAGACTGATTCAAAGAAGTCAATCAGGTTCAGGAGACAAGATCGGCCCTTCACAAACCCAAACTGGGTGAGGTCCAGTGTTTGAAGGTTGCCAATGTCTTTGTTTATAAGTTCCATGATAATACGCTCCATGGCCTTGCAGATAAGGCTTGTCAGACTGATGGGACGGTAGTTTCCGGGATCCAAGGTGGATCCCCCCTTGTGGATTGGGATAACTGTAGCTCTGCGCCACTCAGTGGGCACGAAACCTGAGGTGAGGCTATGATTAAACATGACACTTAGGTGAGGTGCCAGTTCATATTGTAGTTCATGTAGTACACAGCCTGGGATGTCATCTGGTCCCATGGATGCTGTATTCTTGGCTTTAGAGAGTGCGTTTTGTACCTGTGTGGCCGTTATTACTGGAATTTGGCAATCTTCCGGTATTGAGATGGGCCATTTAGGTGGTGAGAAGGGGTGAAGTTGGCACTGAATCGATCTGCCAGGATATTGGCAATATCCTTTGGATCAGTATATTTATTGCCATTCTGTTTTAGCTCAGAGCAGATCTGGGCATTGCCATTTAGATTCTTGACATAGTTATAGAATGCTTTGTGGTTGTCTTTGGAATCTTTGGCAATTTTATTTTCATAACTAGCTTTGGAGGATTTTATGAGGCATCTCAGTTTCTTACTGAGGCTAGTAAGGGAGTTTTTTGCATCCTGGGATTTTCCTCTTTTCTGCAAAAGTTTCTTCCTTTTGTTGTAAAGTTTATTTATGGCAGGAGACCACCAGATTGGCTTCCTTTTTTTGGATGAGAGCATTTTGGTTCTATTTGGGATGGCACGATTCATGCATGAGTGGATGTGCTTGTACAGTGCCTTAGTGTAGGATTCAGCAGTTGAACTTTCAGTTCCCGTCTGCATGGGTGTCATGAAGTTTGTAACTTCTGACTTGAGTAGCATGAAGTTAGCTTTGGAGAAGTTTTTTATGGTGGTTTCTTTACTGGGGGGTGGGATGTGGATGTTAAGGGTGATTAGCTTATGGGCAGACCTGACTAACGAGGGGGTGACCATAGGTATGGAGCATTGATTTGCCATGTTGGTAATGACCAGGTCTAGGATATTGGAGCCCTGGTGGGACTATGGATTAGTTGATCCAGGGCGTTGGAATTTATGAATTCCAAGAACCGTTGAGCAAAGGTGTTGGGACATGAGTAGTTTTCCCAGTTAATGGTAGGGTAGTTAAAATCACCCAGTATTAGGGTGTTTGGTTCTATCTTAATATTTTCCAGTATGTTTAAAAAGGTGTAGTGAGAATCTTGGGGTATGGTGGGGATCTGTAGCAAGCTACAATTTGGATTGCAGTCTTACCTAGTGTTAGTTGCACTTGGAGAATTTCAGACACATTGTGTTGGCCAACTAGCCTGGTGGTGTGAATATCCTTGGTGAATATTGACACTCCTCCACCTTTAGTGTTTCGGTCCTGGTTTGGTGGCCAAAAGTGTGGTAAGAGTTGTAGCCTGGTATTGCAGGGGTGCTCTCTGGAGCCTTGAACCAGGTCTCAGTTACTGCACAGATATCGATGTTCTCCATTTTTAGGAGTGCCTCGAGAGAGTGCATTTTGAGGTTTAGACTTCTAGCATTGAGTAGCATTACCTTCAGATTTTGCATGCTTGTACCTGTTACGGTGGTGGTTTTGTCCTTTGAAGTTTGCCTAAAAAGGCACTATAGGGGTGGCAAGAGCCTTAGCCAGTAACCTGAATCCCAGGGGCGACAGGTGCAGACCATCTCTGGCAAAGCATCGTGGTCTGTCAATCATGTCATCCCAGGCAGACAGATACTGAATCCCCTTTGAATGACACCATAAGCTTAGCCAATTGTTGAAGTCAATCATTTTATCCTTATATTGTGGTATCATTCTGGGCGAAGGCAGGATGCTACTCAGGGCTAGGGTCATACCTGCCTGGGCCACATGATCCGAGAGCTCTTCCATGTCTCTTTTCATGTAGTCCAGGGAGGTGCGTCTCAAGTCATTCACTCCAACATGGACAATGACAGAGTCATATTTGTACTTGTTGTGGAGTGACTTGAGTGCATGCGTTATGTGGCGGATCCTGGCACCCGACAGGCAGCTGACTGTAATTTTCTCCTTATTCAACCTGGTGAGAGGGACATCAGTGTGCGGACTATAGAGTCACCTATGACTAAAGTGTTAGGTACATTGTCTTGCCTTAAGGGCTGTTGCTGGGTGGCACACTGGTGTTGTGAACTATGTGACGCATTGGTTGTGATTGGTGTTTGTTTGCGTTTCAGCTTCAGAGGTCTTTGCTGCTTGGGCAGGTTACAGTTAAGGGCCTCTGCATATGTGGATTTAGTGTTGCTATATGTGGGTGTTGGTGGTGCGGGTTTAGAAGGGCTATGTGTTGCTTGAGGTGTAGTGTGTGTGTTAACCTTCTCCTCTTGACTGTTTAGCACAATCTTGGGTGGAGAGAGCTTTGCTTCCATTTTGGCTATGTAAGTGCATCTCTCACAGGTTGTAGTGTTGGGTGGTAGGAGGAGAGGGTTGTCTGTGTACATGAGGCAATTGCTGCATTGCCCCAGTATGCCCAGATTCACCAGGTGGACAGGAGAAATCACCAGAAGCTGACCCTTGGACATGCCTGGTTTGGGGCTTTTTTGTTCTTCTTTGTAAAGTACAGGAGCTGTTTCCTTAGCAAGGTACTTTGCAATTATAGGCTGTTTAGTGCCTACTATTAATTTCTCCTTATTAACAAGGAGAGTTCAGTGTTTGTATGAGTTTAAGGCTTCCTAGTGCTTTCCAGCAGGTATTAGAGAAAGTGCTAGTCACAGGGATGCTTAAAGGTAAGATTGAAAAGAATGCACTCTGCAGTGTGCACTAGAGAAGTTAGATGTGAAAGTAGGTAACTTGAGTTTTACCTATTTAAAAAGTTAAGGTTTAGTGGAGAGTTACTATTTTTAAAACATCAAGATGGATTGAAAGGGGTGGTCACTTTTGTAATTTGGTACTATGAAATACTGTAGGATGGCCAATAAATTTAAATAATTGAAGGGGTGGGATTTCAAAAATGATGATTTTGTGATTACTCACATAAGCCAGTGAAAGTAGAGAGAAATGAGATATATGGTCAGATTAACATAAGAGACGGGCAACTAGAAAGACAGTGGTATTTAACAAGACAACTTAAATGGGTGGCAGGGCGGGAAAAATTCTGCCTGACTCAGAACAGAGAGAGCTGTGGTCTCTTTTGAAGTTTTAATATGCTGTTAAAACAGAATGCAAGCAAAACACAAGGTAAAGAAAACAAACTACAGTATTCAAAATATAGAAAGACAATACAGTAATAGAAAAAATATAAGCAAACAGATCAGTGACCTGCTTATGATCATTGGTATAAAAAAAGAGGGATTTTAGTCTGGTTGTTTCTATTGGGTGCACAAGGATTATTCATTTCCATAGATGGACCAAAATAAGGACATGCCCTAGTAGACCTAAGATCGACTAAATCAGACCACACCTCCCGCATATATTTACAGGAGTATCTCTCAATCTCAACTCACCTTACTAACTTCAAATACTAAACTTCATTGCACTGACCATGTATACTTGTTCTAGCACCTAAACTACTGACTTCATTCCACTCTCAATCATAGATGTCCAAATATTCTCAGATTTCAGACAACAGCTCAAGGAGCACCACTTCACCCAAACACAGTGCAGCTGCACTCACACAGGTCACGTTACATGAACCTCACAGCTTTCTCACATCCCTTAACTCCTATTTCATTATCTAATCTTGTCATCTCCTCACTCACTGCCTCTCATTCATCCTACCACTCTCTTTTCTTTCCATCTCTCACACTTCTCTCCTTTAGGTTCATAGGTAAGTACTAGGCTATCTGCCAGAGGGAATCTATAAGCCTAGACAGAAGGTGTTGGCTTTCGTCGCCCCCTTAGATTAGTTCCCTGTACCTCTGCCCAGCAGAGCCATTAGTTCCCTGTGCCTCTGTCCAGCAGAGCCACTGCAGTGATCCCCAGGGTAAATTTTCTGTTTTCCATCCACTAGTCAAGGTTTCTCTTGAAGAGTGTTAGTGAGAGGCTCTGCCTAATGTAGATTGTAATCCTGTTCCAAAGCATGGGGAGTCTCTGGGACAGGAATCTATCCCTCCAGCATGTCCTATTTATCGTTGTGGTGAGGTTTAGATCTCTAGATCATGTGGCTCTTGGGGATTTGTTTTTTTAGGTGGAGCATGTCCATCAATTCTGGGTTGGACATGGCCTTGTATGTCAGGCAGAGATCACCTCTGAGCAAGTGGTATGCAACTGAGTACAGCTGGAGTTTCTTCAGTCAGGCTGCATAGGGCATCTGTTTGAGGCCAGTAATCCTCTTGGTGAGGTACTTCTGTGGTCTTTCCAGCTGTTGCAGGTGTCTTGTAAGGTACATCCCAAATGGGGCGTTGCACTCTATGATGGGTCTGATTAGTGATGAGTAGACGGGCACAATAACCTCTTTTGTTCTAGATGTGAACCCTTTTGTGATTAGGTGGGCCACATAGAAGGATTTTCTAACCACTTGGTGAAATGATTATCAAAGGAAAGATTACTATCTACTTGGGTCCTCAGATCCCTTATTACATTTTCTGTATTTAGGGGACTACCACGTATGTGGTAGTTCGTGGGTACTTTGTTTTTTCCAAAGGGGATGACTATGCACTTTTTGGCATTTAGCTTGAGGCCATGATTTTGACACCAGGTATCTATCTCAGTGAGACCCTTCTGGAGGATGTCTGTATTAGCCAGAGAGTCAATTATGGCCCCCAGTTTGCAGTCGTCTGCGAACTTTGTCAGCCATAGTCCTCCTGTGCTTGCCTGTACATCTGAGAAGTATATACCGAACAGAAGGGGTCCCAGAACTGAGCCCTGGGGGACGCCACTTGTAACCGGTTTACAGTCGGACCTAGAGCCTGCAACTCTCACCGTGTGGGTTCTATCTGTGAGCCAATTGGCAACCCATTTCGTGATGTAGGGGTTTACGTTCAGGCTGGTGAGCTTGTCTATAATACCAGAATGGGGAATGGTGTCAAAAGCCTTTGCGAGGTCTAGGTAGGCTGTGTGGACCTCCTTTCCCTCATCTAAAGCCTTGGTAACTGTCTCAAAGAAGTCCACCAGGTTTAGGAGGCATGATCTGCCCTTAACAAAGCCAAACTGGGTAGGGTCCAATGTTTGGAGGTTCCCAATGTCTCTGTTAATGAGTTCCATGATGATGCGCTCTGCAGCCTTGCAGACCAGGCTAGTCAGGCTTCTAGGGCGATAGTTCCCAGGGTCCGTTGTGGCTCCACCTTTGTGGAGTGGGATAACTGTTGCTGTGCACCACTCTATGGGTATGTAGCCTGTAGAGAGGCTGAGTTTGAACAAGAAGTTATGTACTCACCATAACGTTCGATGTATGTAGTCCATCATGCCTCAATTCTTACCCGTGGGTTTGGAGCCGAATGTCGGCTCCGACTCGGCCAGACTTTTTAGCTCAAAGTCTTTCTACTGGCTGGGGTAAGATGGTATCCCATGCTGCACTGCTCTCTATCCCCAGATCTAGTTTGCTGCGAGCACCAGCACTCATTCTCCATGCATAACAACACCTAAGGAAAGGAAAAACAAACCAAGAATGAAGGGAACTCTGAAACCAGGCCTAACCTCCAGATCCTCCAGGATGGGGGAAGGAGGGGGGGTAAGTAAGAATGTGAGGCAAGGTGGACTACATACATCGAACGTTATGGTGAGTACATAACCTCTTGATGTTATGTAGTCCAATCTCGCTTACATTCTTACTCGTGGGACAGCGTCCCCAGCACCTAAATCCTGGGAGGCTCAGTGGAAAATACTCCTGAGCACTGTGGAACCAAAGGAAGACCTGCCCCTAGATACCACATCTAACTTGTAATGAGTAACAAAGGTGTGAGGAGATACCCAAGTAGCTGCAGCACAAATATCATCCATAGACAATCTGGCCTGAAAAGCTGTAGATGTAGATACAGACCGGGTAGAGTGAGCCTTCACCCGGAACAGTAAATATTTTCCCCCTGAAGTATAAATGAAAGAAATACAACTGGAAATCCACCTGGACAACATGACTTTGGAAACAGGAGACCCCATTCTGTTTTCCAAAAATGAAACAAACTGATTAGATTTTCTGAGGTTTTTCATTATGTGCAAATAAAAACACAATTGTCTGTGCACATCCAACTGATGAAATTTGAATTCTGCCTTGTTTCAGAACTGAGGAAAAAACACTGGCAATTCAATAGATTGGTTAAGGTTACTAACTGACGGTACTTTGGGAAGAAAGGAGGAGTTCAGTCTGAGAAAAACCCTGTCCTTATGAAAAATCAAATAAGGGGGTTTGATTGATAAAGCTTGAAGCTCCGAAATGAGTCTGGCTGACGTGATGGCTACCAAAAAGACAGTCTTCCAAGTTAAGCATTTTAAATCGCAAGTTGCTGCAGGCTCAAAGGGGGGTGAGGTAAGACCCTGTAGAACAAAGTTTAAATTCCAAGGCATAACAGGTTCCGAGACCGGAGGACAAAGTAACAAAGTGCCTTCAGGAAAGCCTTACAGAGTCTATGTGCTATTTAACTAGGTTCGTCTGAGACATGAAAGGTAGAAATCGCCGCCAATTGGACTTTAATGGTTGCGGCCACTGAACCCTGTTAAAAAGCATAGACAGGAACTCCAATACAGACGAAATTGGAGCTGTGTAAGGGTCAATCTTTTTTGCATGTGCCCAGATTGAAAACCTTTTCCATTTGCTGTAATAAATCTTCCTGGTCGAAGGCTTATGAGAGGAAGATAAAATATGAACCACCTCTGGCGAAAATTGGTGAAGCCTAACTAATGACAGAAGTGGAGTAGCCAGGCTGTCAACCAGAGGGTCCAAAGAGAGGGATAGAGCTTCCCTGACATGTGAGTCAGTAAGTCTGGTTGTGGGTCCAGAATCCAAGGAGCGTCCATGAGATAGGGATGGAGAAAGGGGAACCAAATTTGACGAGGCCAGTGTGGGGCAATCAGAATCATTTTGCTTCCAAGGATTGTGCTTTCTGAATAACCTTCGACAGCAAGGGGACTGGAGGGAAGGCATATAGTAGACCGGAGGGCCAATCGTGGACTAGAGCATCCCTGGGTGACTCCCCCTGAGGGGGGATCAGGGTGAAGTAGCTGCTGCATTTGGCATTAAGGGGGCTGGCAAAAAGGTCACAGCAAGGCTGACCCCACCTGCAGAAGATCTGCTCCGCAACTTGACAGTTCAGGGACCACTCATAAGGCATCAGAATAGCTCTGCTTAGCCGGTCTGTGATCAAATTGGACTTCCCCGGAATGTGCGTTGCTACCAGAAAACGTTAGGAAGACACTGCCCACTGCCACACTCGCATGGCCTCTCTGCAAAGGGGATATGACTTGGTTCCTCCCTGCTTGTTCAGATACCACACCACTGACATATTGTCTGAGTGGATTGCAATAGTCCCGAGAGGGAGAAAACTCTGAAGTGCTTGCAGCGCTAGTATCACAGCTCTCATCTCCAGGACATTGATATGCATGCAGATGCATCTTGTGCGCTTGCCACGTGCCTTGGACTGTCCTGCGTAGATAATGCCCCCCACCCCATCTGGGAGGCATCTGTGGTCACTGTGGCAACCGGGGGCGCAGGAACGAAGGGCTTTCCCGCACTGAGGTTGTCGGTGCGAAGCCACCAACTGAGATCCTGTTTGCACCTGTCTGTGAGTAGAATAGAGTGAGAAAGTGGAAGACGTTGAAAAGACCACTGGGCGAAGAGTAGCCACTGAAGAAGACTCATATGTAACCTTGCCAGAGGGACTAACATAATCGTAGCAGCCGTTGTCCCCGACAATTGGAGGACCCATCTTGCCTTCACTCTTTTCAGAGAGAGCAAGGCGTAAACCTGTTGTTGTAGGACTCTGATTCATTCCTGTGGTAGAAACGCCTGCATGAGGATGGTGCCCAATTCGGCGCCTATAAAAGTGACACGCTGTGAGGGCAACAAGGCAGATTTTTCCTAGTTCAATGTGATGCCCAACTGTTGACATAGGTTGATAGTAGTGTCCCTGGTCTGAAGTAGTAGATGCCTGGTGGTGGCAAGTAAGGAGCCAGTCATCCAGGTACGGAAACACTTGGAATCCCTGACGTCACAAGTGAGCAGTCACCACTGCCCTGCATTTGGTAAACACCCTGGGGGCTGCGGTGAGATCAAAGGGCAGGGCCCGAAACTGAAAGTGACTGGCTTCCAGCCGGAAGCGTAGGTAACTTCTGGATGCCCTGTCCATCTTTATGTGGTAGTAAGCATCCTTGATGTCGATGGAGCACATCCACAATTCTTTTCCCAACAATGGGAGAATAGACTGCAATGTGACCATTCGGAACTTGGACTTTTACACATGGGTGTTCAATCGGCTGAGATCTAAAATGGGTCTCAGGTCCCCTGTCCTTTTCGGCACCAAAAAGAATCTGGAGTAAGTCCCTAATCTGATCTGGTCTGAGGGGGCATGTTGGATGGCTCCTTTTTCTAGCAGCTTTGAAACGTCTGAAGCTTCGTAATCCCTTTGACTGGGTGGAACATCCAGGATTTTCTTGATTGGAGGGGGATTTGACAAGACGGGAATGACATATCCTCCGGAAATTATTCGTAGAACCCATTGGTCCTGGGTGATATCTTGCCAGGCCTCCGGGTATAATGAGATTCGACCCCCGACTGGCTCTGGAAATGCACAGTTGGGCCTCATATCAGGAGCAGCAGTAGGGAGAACCACGAAAGGAATTGCGGTCTCCCGGGCTGTGAGGGCTTCCTCTGCCCCTAGGGTGGCATCTCCCTGAATAACCACCCCCTCCCCTGCCTCTGGAGGGGGGCTCACCTTGTGCACCGGGAAAAAACCTCTGTGATTTCTTGAACCACATTTTGCCACCCCTCTGGGCCTTGGGGTAAGGCCTAGAGGGAAGGGAAGAATGGACTCCTATGGCAGACAGTTTTTCCCTCCTGCTTACACCTAGTGAGAGTGTCTTTCACCTTGGTTCCGAACAACGGGGAACCATCAAACGGGGCATTGGTGAATGAAGGCTTGAAGGCCTCTGCGAAATGACAAGGGCGCATCCAGGTCTGCCTCCTAAGAGCAACTCCTGAACTTGCTGCCCTACTCACTCCCTCGGCTGCATAGGAGATTAGCCTCATGGAGGAGTTTGCAATAGATTTGAGGGTAGACATCTGAGAGTTGAACGTCTTGGCCACTGCCTCAGAAACGTTACCCATGAGACTATCTCCAAGCTCCTTGAGGAGATCTCTCTGGAGCCATGTAAAGTGTGATAAGTAATTCAGTGACCGTAAGGTAAAGGTCACTGAAGAAAACGTACGCTTCCCGTACTGGTCCATAGTCCTAGACTCCTTGTTAGGGGCATAGACGGTGGAAGAAGTCTCAGCTAATTCCTTCTGGGTGGCAGCTGCCACCACCATGGCATCCACAGGGACTCCTTTGGATAGAAATTCCTTATCGGGAGGAGCAGACAAAAATTTATTGGGTCTCCTGGGGACTGGTTCCGCAGAGTCAGGGGTTTCCCACACCCTTCAACAAACCAAATACAGAAGCTCGTCAAAGGGTGAAGATACCCAGGAGGCGGAGGGCTGAACACCAAAGGCCTTCAGGAAGACCGACTCCTCCTCGGAGGGGGCTTTGGATGGCCAGTCACCACTTTACTTCAAAATCTTTAGGATGTCAGAGAAAGAAACATCCTCAGAGGATGACTTAGGGGACCCCTCCGATTCCTCAAGGTCGGTATCTGATGTAAGAGGCTCATCCTGGGAATCTATGTGCTTCCTTTTCCACGTTTTCTTTCTGGGTGGCTCCTCAGGCAAAAACTCTGAGGGGCCCTCAGAAATATGGGGACCACTCGTGGGGGTACCCTGAGGCCTTGGGGCTCCTCTGTCCAGAGATAGACGGCAATCAGAGACCTGCACCGGTGTTGTAGGGGACAGAATGACTGACCCGTATGATGCCGCTGACGACCTGGCCAGCGCGCACCACATGGCCTCGAAGGCTGGTCCTCCCAGATCTGAAGAACGACCAGTCTCCGAAGCCGAGACAGGAGTCAGGCTTCCCCGCGCTGAAGCACCGAGAGGGAGACTAGGAGCCGAGAGGTGTCTTGAAGCCTCTCCCTTGGGTACGACCAAAGAATCCTGAGTCCTGAATCCCGTGGACGGCGCTGACGGGGTCGGAGCTGATGTCGGAACCAATAAGCCAGGAGGGGTTGTCTGAACTGACCAAGGGACATCACACGGAGCCGAGCACTCCGGCTCCTAAAAGCTGAGATGTGCTTGGAGGAGGAATTATCGATGCAGGTTGAGGGGACCAGCTCTGGAGCCAACTGGGTCAGAGCTGAAAACAATTTTGCCAGTACCGGTGACTGAAGAAGTCTCTGCACCACTCTATCGACGTCCACATCTGATAAGGTCCTGAAAGATTCGGAGGATAGGGAAGGAGATCGAGACCTCCCCTCTGAAGGGGACTTGCGAGGAGGAGATACTGGCCTAATGCTAGGCGACTGGCTCCGAACAGGCTGAGCCAAAGCAGGTCCATGACCACTGACACTTCCTGCGGCCCTGAGGACAATGGAGCCGAGGATGTTGATGAAGACTTTGCTATTTTCTCTGGTGGCTCCGAGGAGACTGATGGAGCCGGAGATCGCTTTTTTGCTTTTGCAGATTTTGCCTTAGAGCTGGAAGCACTATCCAGACCCTCCTCGAAGGAGGGTTTCAGAAGTCCCTTCAAAATCAATTTGTTCTTCCTTTCCTGAAGAACACATGGACTAAAGGCATAACAGAAACCACATGATTCCTGTAGATGAATTGCTCCCAGACAGTACACACAAACAGAGTGTCCATCAGTAATGGACATTTTATAACTGCACTTGGAGCACTTCTTGAAGCCAGAGGGCTTATGCTCCTTAGTATCTTTGGATATAGTTAACCAACAACAAGTAACTAACTGAAAAATAGACCAATGGTCAAACAGTGACAAGCGTGGGAAAAAGCCAAACAACAGACAGAACACCACAAAGATCTCTAATTTAAATGATTCTCAGACACAAATATAAAGGGGGAGGACTAATTCCTCTAATTAAAACGGTTTTAGTCCATAGGAAAACTTTAGCACACAAGGAAAGCAAGGGGACAGACTAGGTCCTCTAACTGAAATGGGCCTAGCCCATTGGAAACAGCTAGTGGGATACCACAGAATACGCAATCAAGAAAAAAAACACAACTTTTTCACAATACAGACAAGAACACACACAATAGCTATTAAAATAGCTTTTTTTGCAAAAGACTTCTCTGATATAAGAAGAAAAGGATACTTAGCCACAGCCAAGAGTGAGACCACGTCTGAGCTACACGAGCGGCAAACAAGATCTGGGGATAGAGAGCAGTGTAGCATGGGATACCATCTTAGCCCAGCCAACAGAAAGACTTCGAGCTAAAAAGTATGGCCGAGTCACAGCCGACATTCGGCTCTGAACCCACGGGTAAAAAGTGTGTTTAGGTGAGGGTTTAGTTAATTTTGGAGATTGTGTAAGACACAGGCTGGGACACCGTCCGGTCCCACTGAAGCTGTGTTTTTGGCTTTGGATAGGGCTGTTTTAACCTATGAGTCAGTGATTGCCAGGTCTCTACATTCTTCTGGTAAGGTTATGGGCCCTTTAGGGGGTGAGACGGGGGTGAAGTTTGCACTAAACCTGTCTGCCAGAATGTTGGCAATATCAGTTGGTTCAGTGTATTTTGAGCCATTCTGCACTAACTCAGAGCAGATCTGAGAGTTTCCACTTAGGTTCTTGACATAGCTGAAGAATGCTTTGTGGTTATCTTTGGAGTCCTTGGCAATTTTTCTTTCAAAGCTAGCCTTGGATGATTTTATGAGGGATCGTAGTTTCTTGCTGATACTGATCAGGGATGTCTTTCCTTTTTGGGATTTTACTCTTTTCTGTACTAGTTTCCGCCTTCTATTGTATAGCTTGTTTAGGGAAGGGGTCCACCAGTCTGGTTTCCTTTTCTTGGAGGAGTGAGTCTTGGTTTTGCTTGGGATAGCACGATCCATGCATTCTTGCAGGTGCTTATAGAGTGCCTTTGTAAGGGATTCAGCAGGTTGGACAGCGTTGTCCTTTAGCATGGGGTCTGTGAACCTTTCCACCTCATTTGCTTTTGAAAAGTTTTTCACTGTGGTTTCCTTGATTGGGGGTGGGGGCAGAATGTGGATATCCAGAGTGATTATTCAATGGTCTGATCTAATCAGTGAGGGGATTACCTCCGGTGTGGAACACCAGTCGCCCATGTTGGTGATGACCAAGTCCAATATGTTGTCACCTCTGGTGGGGGTGTTGACCAGTTGATCCAAGGCATTTGAGTTTTTAAATTGTAGGAAGCATTGGGCAAGGGAGTTAGTACTTGAGTAGTTCTCCCAGTTAATGTTTGGGTAATTGAAATCACCCAATATTAGGGTGTTTGGTAGGACCCTTCATATTTTCCAATGTCTCCAGAAACGTGGAATGGGGGTCCTGGATCATGGTGGGTGATCTGTAGCAAGCTACAATTTCAACTGCAGTTTTGCCCGTTGTTAGTTGCACATGGATGATCTCTGAGGCATTGTGCTGCACCGCTAACCTGGAGGTGTGGGTATCCTTGATGAATATACCTTTTGTGTTTAAGTCCGGGTACTGTGGCCGAAAAGTATGGTATCAGTTATAGCGTGGTAGTGCTGGGGTGCTCTCTGGAGCCTTAAACCAGGTTTCTGTTAGTGCACAGATATCAATGTTCTCCATACTGAGGAGTGCCTCGAGTGGATGCATTTTGAGGTTTAGACTTCTGGCGTTGAGTAGCATTACCCTCAGGTTTTGGTTACTTGTAATGTTTTCATGTATTTATGTGTGTTTTTTGCTGGTGCTGGTTTAATGAGTCTATGTTAGACTGGTGGTGTGTTGCAAGTATTTCTCTTCTCCTCTTGACGGTCAGTCCCAGTCTTGGGTTGAGAGAGCTTTGCCTCCAATTTGGCTGTATAACTGCATCCGTCACATATATTAGTGTTTGGTGGTAGCAGGAGAGGACTGTCTGTGTACATGAGGCAGTTGTAACATTGCTCAAAATGCCCAGATTCACCATTTGGAATGGAGAATACACCTGAAACTGCCCTTTGGACATGCCTGAATAGGTAAAGTGAGCTGTTTTACTGATTGACTGGTAGGGACGAATAGAGAGCCTTGTCTTCTGGAAAGTATAGGGAGGTCTAGTGCTAGGGTTAATTAGTGCTTGCTATGAGTTTTGAGCAAGTGCTGGGCTGTGAAATGAATGGTTTGAGTGCTTAAGTTGAAAGTTTCTCTAGTTCCAAGGGAAAAAATTGAAGAGCAGACTTCGTGGAGCTGGGAATAGTTTAACCCTATCTAAACGGTGCTGCCCGGCGTGCAAAACTCTGCAAATTTCTACTCCTCTTCCCTCTGCATTCCTTTCTCTCCATTTCTGTCTTCTTCCCATGGTATCCTTTCCTGAAACTACTCTTACTTGCCTCTTCTAATGTCTTCATACCTCTTTATATAATCATGTGCTGCTGTCCCTGTAGCATAAGCCATCTCAGTCATTACTAGCATATCTTATCCAAAATGTTCCACTAAACATAATTCCATTTTTCCATCCATGTTTTGACTTTGTAAACTGCTTCTTGAACTAGGTGTTGTAGCATATTTTTGTGGTTAATAGGTGTGTACGATGCCAATGGCCCTGAAGCCTTTACAAGCCTAGCCCATAGAAGTGCCCTGGCATCATGCCACCATTAGTTCCTGGTGCCTCTATCAAGCAGAGCCACAGGAGTGATCCCCGGGGTGAACTTTCTATTTCCCATCCGCTCATCAAGAGTTCTCTTGAAAAGGGCCAGTGAGGTGCTCTGCTTGACATGTATGGGAAGTCTATTCCAGAGCATGGGCAGTCTCTGGGTTATGAACCTGTCCCTCCAGCATGTTCTGTTGATTGTGGTAATGAGGTTGAGGTCCCTGGAGCGTGTGGTGTGGAGGGACTGGGATTTCTTCAGGTGTAGCATTTCTAACAGGGCTGGGTCAGACATGAGTTTTTAAGTCAAGCAGAGATCTCCTTTTAATAGACGATACGAGACAGAGAAAAGCTGGAGTTTTTTTTTAGTCTGTCCATGTAGGGCATGTGTTTAAGGCCTAGGATCATCTACATGAGGTACTTTTTTTGGCCTTTTCAGTTGTTGCAGGTATTTAGTGAGGTACATGCCAAATGGGGCATTATACTCGATGATTGGTCTAATGAAGGAAGAGTAGAGAGAGATAATGACCTCTTTCTTCCTGGATGCAAAACCCTGGGTAATGAGATGTGCCACATAGAAGGACTTTCTGACCACAGTGGCAATGTGGTGATCGAAGGAGAGGTTGCTGTCAACCTGTGTCCCAAGATCTCTTATAACTCCTTCAGTGTTCAGTGAGTTCCCATCGCTGTGGTAATTAGTGGGAAATGAGTTTTTCCCAAAGGGAATGATGATGCAATTTTGGCATTAAGCTTAAGGCCATTATTTCAACACCAGCCATTGGTCTCAGTGAGGCCTTTCTGTAGGATGTTTACATCACTTGTGGAGTTAATAATGTCTCCCAGCTTGCAATCATCAGCAAACTTAATCAGCCAGAGTCCCTCCATGTTGGCCTGGACTTCTGAGAAGTAGATGCCAAACAGGAGAGGACCCAAGACCGATCCCTGTGGGACTCCACTCATGACTGGTCGGCAGTCTGACGTGGAGTCGCTACTTTCACACTGTGGGTTTTATCCGTCAGCCAATTTGAAACCCACCTAGTGATATAGGGGTTGATGCCTAGTTTGGTGAGTCTATCAGTAATTCCTGAGTGGGGAATGGTATCAGAGGCTTTGGTCAGATCGGGCATGATCTACCCTTCACAAAACCAAATTGTGTATAATCCAGAGTTTGGAGATTCCCTATATCCTTATTAATTAGGTCCATGATGATGCACTCCATAGCCTTATATATCAGACTTGTCAGGCTAATGGGGCGATAATTCCCAGGGTCTGCAGTCGCTCCCCCTTTATGGAGAGGGATGACTGCAGCAGTGCGCCATTCTGTAGGGGCAAAGCCTGAAGTGAGGCTGTGATTGAACAGAGCACACAGGTGTGGTGCCAGTTCACTTTGTAGTTCATGTAGATCACAGTCAGGGATATTGTCGGGTCCCATGGAAGCTGTATTCCTGGCCATGGATAATGCAGCTTTAACCAGTGTTGCAGTAATGCTGGGTGCCTGGCATTCTTCCAGTATTGTGATTGGTCCTTTGTGGGGGGGGGGGGGGTGTAAAGTTGGCACTGAATCTGTAGTCCAGTGTGTTGGCAAAATCTGTTGGATCAGTATAGGAGGTGCCATTCTGTTGTAATTCAGAGCAAATCTGGGTATTGCCGTGCTATAACTGTTGAAGGTTTTGTGGTTGTTTTTAGTGTCTGCCGCAATCCTGGCTTCATAGCTAGTTTTAGAGGTTTTGATGAGGGCTCTCAACTTTTTGTTGAGGCCAATAAGGGAGTTTTTCCAGTCTTGGGACTTCACTTTTTTTTTAACCAGTTTCTTCCTTCTGTTGTAGAGTTTGTTAATGGCAGAGGACCACCAGAGGAGGAGAGGGTCTTGATTCTGTTGGGTATGGTTAGTTTCATGCATTTATGTATGTGTTTGTACAGTGCATTGGTTTATGATTCGGTGGTTATGCACCTATTTTCCATTTGCATGGGTGCTGTGAAGTTAGCCAACTCTGTTTTTAGGAGCCCAAAGTCGGCATTAGAGAAGTTTTTCATGGTGGTTACCTTTGCTGGTGGTGTGGGTGAGATGTGGATTTTCATGGTAATTAGTTTGTGGTCGGATCTAACCAGGGAGGAATTGACTATTGGTGCTGAGCGTAGGTTGTCCATGTTAGTAATAACCAGGTGAAGGATGTTGCTTCCTCTGATGGGGGTAAGAATGAGCTGGTCCAGTGCATTGGAAATAATGAATTCCAGGAAGCGTTGTCCAAGTGTATTGGTGCATGAGTTTTCCCAGTTGATGGAGGGATAGTTGAACTCACCCAGTATGAGAATGTTGGGTCAGACCCTAATAGTTTCCAGGGTGCTTAGGAACATGAAGTGAGCGTCTTGGGACATGGCTTGGAACCTATAGCGGGCTACGAAATGAATCACCATCTCACTCACTGTTAGTTGTACCTGAAGCATCTCTGATGCGTTATGCTGGTCTACTAGTCTGGAGGCGTGTATATCCTTTATGAATATGGAGACCCCACCACATTTGGAGCTTCGGTCCATGTTCTGGGGATGAAAGGTGTGGAATGAGTTATAGCCTGGTAGCATGGGGTGCTTTCTGCTGCTTTTAACCAGGTCTCCATTAAAGCACAAATGTCGATGTTCTCAATTTTGAGGAGTGCTTCGAATGAGCGCATCTTGAGATTTAGACTTCTAGCATTGAGCAGCATGACCCTCAGATTGCATTTATTTATAGCTGTTACTGTGGTAATTTGGTCTTTGGAACACTGACTAAAAATGCACTATAGGGATGTCAAGAGCCTTATCCAGTATCCGGAAACCTAGGGGAGACAGATGCAGGCCATCTCTGGTAAAGTATCGAGGTCTGTCAATCATGTCATCCCAAGCAGACACTGGATCTCCTTAGAATGACACCAAAAACTTAACCAATTGTTGAAGTCAATCATTTTCTGCTTGTACTGCAGTATCATTCTGGGTGATGGTGGGATGCTTGCTCAGGGCTAGGGTCATACCTGCCTGAGCCACATAATCTGAGAGCTCCTCCATGTCTCTTTTCATGTAGTCCAGGGAGGTGCATCTTAGGTCATTCATACCCACATGGACAATGACAGAGTCATACCTGTACTTGTGGAGTGACATGAGTGTGTGTGTTATGTGTCAGATCCTGGCACCCAACAGACAGCTGAATGTTACCTTCTCCTTATTCAACCTAGTGAGTGGGACATCAGTGTGCTTCACTATTGAGTCACCTATGATTAGTGTATTGGGCAACCTGTTTTGCCTTAGGGGCTTTGGGTGAGGGGCACACTGTGTAGGTGAATTATGTGTCTTGTGATTTGTGCTGTGTTGTGATGATCAAGTGCATTTCTGATTTGGAGGTCTCTGCTGTTTGGGTAGATTTCTATTGAGAGCCTCTGCGAAGGTGGGTGCGTGGTTTGTGTTTTTATGTGAGAGCTATGATGGTGGGTGTTCTGGAGAGCTATGTGTTCCATGTAGTGTGGTGCAGGTGTTGACCTTCTCCTCTTGACCAGCTATTCTGGTCTTGGTTGGAGAGTGCATGTCTTCCAGTTTGGATATATGTATATCTCTCACAGGTCTGAGTGTTGGAAGGTAAAAGGAGAGTGTTGTCTGTGTACATGAGGCAGTTGCTACACTGCCTCAGAATGCCCAAGTTCATCAGGTTAATAGGAGAAAACACAGGGAACTGACCTTTAAACATGCCAGGAGAGATGTTCATTATTAATAAGTACTGGAGCTGTTTCCTTATAGAATGTTTAGTGCTGTTAGCACTTATGTGTGCTACAATAATTGCTACAAGAAGTAGTAAATATCATTGTATCTGTAAATACGTTTTGTTCATTTCTTGTCTGATCCTATTCACCCAAGCTGTGCTTACAAATAGTCCCTGAGATCAGTGCACTACCCCGGTAAACAAATATAAATAAATAAATAAAATAATGTTGTTTATTATTATCTTAAAGCTGGAACAAAAACCTAATCACACTTTGTAGCTGGGGGTCATTAGAATGGCCTTTGTAAATTGGAATAGTGCAATTCTTTTTTACAAAATAAATCTGATGAAAAGGGGTGGAATTTTCAGTTCAGTTCAGACTAAAATAAAGCTATCAAAATATAAATGCTTGATGTTGGTTTGATTTCAGTGACAAAAATGAACACTTCTCTTTCTTTTTCCACTTGTCCTTTCCTCAACCAGCCCACCCTCAAGCTCTCACTTCCTACTCTCTACTCTAATGTACATAACGTTGAAACAGAATTATTTTATGTTACTTGACAAACATCATTGTATTGTACTCCATTTTGTAGACAGCTCTAGCATGATCTGTAAAATGTTGTGCTGTTATGCTGTGTTCTATAAGTACATGCATCTTTATCATGACCTGCATACTGTTGTGCTATTGCAATGTATAATTTTGTGCTGTCATACTGAGTACATGCATGTATGTGATAACTTATGTGGAGCTTTTCTCTCCTCGGGCCTCCACTGAAAAGGTACAACTAACCCAGTTGGACTTCCCTGGTAAACAAATGTAAAATAAATAAAAATAAATAAATAAAATGTTATTATGTCGACGCATAAAAACTGGCATTTTTTATTACAATTCATGAAGTAGCTGCTCCATTGCCTTTGAAGGCAGGAGCAACATCTAATTCTGTTTTATAGATAACTGTACCATGAACCGTTTTGGAGATGCATGCTTTTAAATACAAACAGCAAAAATAGCCAAAATCAACCAGTATTTTGGGGACAGACCTTTTGAAAATGCTCAGCAGTTAAGTGCACTGGTAATGTTATGAAGCAAGTGTTAAATAAACTTCTGAATATGCATATACCCTCCTTATTTATTTTGTTGATAAAGACAACCCCCCCCAAAATTATTCTTGGAAATAAAATCCCTGCCATAACATCATGAAAGAATGAACCCATAATGCTTCACTACTTATGTTACATTTCCATGCTGAATGCATCAGTAGGAGTTTATTGTTTCCAATAAAGATGAGTTGTCAACTAGGTCTTGCAACTGGAAAGCTTAGCATAAGGACTATAAATGGAAATTAAATATATTGTAAAACAAATGGGCTTCAAAATGTGACAAATATGCATCATGGGGTTAAATCTCACAGCTATGTTAAAACTGATTTTTAAGGGATAAATATTAAGAAAGGAAATAATCAGGGCTTTGTCTTACTTCACATTATTAGTTGCTCTGGCAATGGAGTGAGCCCATTACGACAGAAATGTTTTATAAAAGGTTTTAAAGTACATCTTCAATTATAAAATTTTACTGTTTGCAGACAATAGCTTGTTGTTACCTATGATATACAGTTTTGAAAAAAATTTCAATGTTAAAGTTAATTATAGGTTCATATGTAAATACCAGGCTAACTGCCTTGAAGGACCATTTTAAGCCATGCCAATAACCTGAGATCAGAATCAAACCCTACAGATTGTACATATAAGGCAATCACCTTAACCATTCTTCCAATCACCGCCCCCAAACAAGACAAACTCAATATTATAAAATCAGAACAAGTATGCTTCATCAGTTGATATTATAAATATAAATGGAATTGTAAATAATTAAAATATATAGGGGAAATGCAGATTAATAATTTATAGGCTATAATATGAACTATGACTGCATTAGAAAAATGTTAAGGAGACAGCTGCAAAGTGGAAGAAAATGTCTTTTATATTTGAAGACATGTTAAATTTGAACAAAAGGATCTTACTGCCTAAGGTGAACTGTAATTCAAACTATGGCTTAGGTAGTAAACCAAGGTAATATTAAAAAAATAAAATGGAATATTTCGAATTTCTCTGGTACCCAAACAGATCTAGATTTCCAATTAAGTATTCTAAAAGAATATGAAATAACAGTGGGATAGAATTTCCTGATGTAGAATCATATGCACTGGCTTTCATTTTTAGAATTATAATTAAATACCTAGCTGTATCATACTCAGTGAAGCAGAATGTCATATACAATGCTATATGCAGTAACAAAAAATTAAAAATTCAGACTCTTTCATTAAACCTTATAGATAATAAAATGCTGTGAATAACAAATACTTACATTATTTTATTTCTTTTTCTACAGATTTTAGATACATTAAATCAACATTGAATTTTTTTTTAATTACACATAAGCAAACACTATTAAAATGGGTTTTCACTATAGTTTTCCCTTCAAAGTGTACTGGTCAAGCTTTGAAGCAAGTACATGCAACAAACCTTTAGAGGTGGATATAACCTCCTTGCCATTTAAAATACCAAATTCTGCAGTTTTGTTGCAAAAATTATGATCTTTTTGCATATTGTTTTGTTGAGAAGGACAACTCCTTGAACTTTTTTTCTCAGAAGAGAAAATCCCTGTCATGACATCATATAAAGGACTGAACCCACAATGCCTCACTATTTAAAACTAATGCATAGGCTACTGTGTTTCCATAGTCAATGCATCAGTAATAGTTTCTTACATCCTCAAATGACCAAGTTGCCAATTTACTCTTGCAGGTTGAAAACCTCACACTGAAAATTAGCACATCCTGTTATAACAGCGAAACCACAATGGAAGAAATTGCTTCGCTAAAAGAGTTATTTTGATTTTGCTTACCCACAGTCCTTTGCAGGCATATCTAAATCCATGCCCAATACCTACCCTGACATCACTTTCTGGTTAGTTATATATAGAAAATTTGAGAAAACAGTGAAATTAAAAACTTAACTCAGTATAATCTTCATATTTTGCAAAATCACTTGCAATTTCAATTTTTAGGAGTATTCAAAGAAATTAAATTAAATATAAGACAAAGATGCTTCTAGAAGTGACCAGTACACATTAAGGAAGAATTCATAGACAGCTTAAATTTAGAAGAAAAAAAAAACAGAAGAAAATGTAACTTCACAGGCATTTAAAATGAGATAACACCACAGGAAAATCAGGCCAAAATATTCACAGGACAAAATTTTGAAAGCCAACTTTTTTTCCAAATTGTGTCCTGTGAGTAGTTTTTGGTGTTTTGCTTGTGGAAATTTTGAAAAAAGATAGACTGGAGGATGGCATACTTTTCATTTTATTTTAGATGAACTGTTTAAAAGTAACCACTCAATTGTTGACAATAATACTACACAAACATATGCTGAACTGAACTATCCAGAGTGCTTAAAAAAATACATGTCAAAGGTTGAGTTAAAGAACTATCCATGTTTATAAAATATCCATCATCTGTATTATCACATAAAATATTTCTAAATCACTTATATCTGAGCTACATAAAACAGCATAATCAGACAACTCATTCATACATGAATCTTACTAGAATTACTTAAAGCAGACCAATTATCCACATTTTTGAGAAAGATAAGGTTTTAATACTGGATCAGCTAAGAAGAGAACAGTCTGCCTTGAAATTCTTCCACACAGTTTACTATACTGTTCATAAAACTGAGAAAATAATCAATAACAATAACATTGCTTGCCGAAGATTAAATTAGATGGTTAAACCTGAGTGGCATTTTTGTAACTGTAAACTCTTATCAGATTTTTTGAGTAAAATTCCAGTCATGTGATCAAGCTCTGTGGACAAATACATTTCAGTTGTATAAATGATTGATTTTAATTAGTGCTATAACTCTCTCACGAGAAAATAATTATACATTATCCATCATTTAAGGCCTCTTGCCACAAAGACAATGGGCTAAATTCCAAAAGACTTACTTTTAGTGCAACTGACTTACTCCAATGTATTACACTTACAGCGTGTCTCTGGGAATCAGGCCCTAGTGTGAGCTTGCTTTATAGATAAGCCCTATACCAGAGTAAGTAACTTAGAATAGAGATCAAGACTTTTAGAATCTGGCCTAATAACTAGTAACCACAAGAAGTCTACTCTCTTGACTTTCTGAATTTTAGTATAAAACCACTATTGTTTATAAAACAAAATAGCTATTACTGTTATTAGAGAAATATACTTGTGACAGCATGTATAAAAATAATTATACCCAAGTAAAACAGCTTATATTAAATTATGTGAATAACTTGGATCATATTTCATTAAAATGCTGCTTAGTGGATTGAAACACATTGTAAATGTGTATAGTTTAGTTAAGGTTTGGAATAATTTAAGCTGATTAACTTATTTTCCTTCAGTTATACTTCAGACAGCACAAACTGCAGCGTTAATAATTGTTCTAAGACTCTTGGAAGCTGTGCTCCTGTGAACAAGCTAACAGATGGCTTTCTTACTTCATTTTGTATTTAGTAAACAGGAAAGTACATTTATTCCTATGGCACTTATAAATTAGTTTTAAGCAGTTTCTGACTTTTGTGTATTTAACATTTTACTGTTTTCTCTGAATTTGAAATTACAGCTATTAACCGAAGTCATTTTATAATCTGCACTGCATTTCTGGAAGTTTATCTGCTGTGCCTAGCTATTTAAATCAGTTTTGAGTAGCTTATGTTATTTTTCTGCTCTTTTACTTTTTTTCTCAGAATTCAAAGTAATGCCTGCTAACTGAAGTCGTTTTACAGTTTGCACTGTATTTCATAATTGCTGCATTTATTTTTTTTGTTTTTAATTGTATTTCAGTAGTACACCAAACAGCCAGTCTTGGCCAGGTGTGCAAGTAATTGTGAACTTGTAATATTTGTGATGATGTTTAGTATTTCCACCTATGCCAGAAGAAGTAGGGCAGTGAATGTGTAACATATGCTAGCACAGCCAGCTGGAATTTTGTAAAGAATTATATGTCAAACTGATTATACAGATGCTTGTGTTGAAAAATGTATTTGTAAAGCTGCCTGTTTTAAAAATGTACCAACTGTATGCCCTACTTGACAGAAAAAGAAATAAACGTGTATGTCGGACTGTCTTATAACTATTGGAATTAATATTGCAACATATACTGGAAGAGAAGAGGTTAAGCTCAGCTCCAGCTAACTCTGAAAAATAGCTTGAAAATAAACTACCTGGTAGGTCATAAAGATTATTTCTTACAATTCTGATTAGAGCCAGAGATGAAATGTCTGTGAAAATAAGGGCTAGGAATCCTTGTTGTATTGTCTGTAGCAGTGAACTAATTGCTACTCAGGAAGACGAAGTGTTTTAGTGTTTTATGACTTCATGAAGCTGCAACAGATCTTAGCAAAGCTCTATGTGTGTGTATTATTGACTCATAAATGCAAGATTCTGGGACAGTTGCTAGGAAAGGGGGTAGTATGGAAACCAGAAGTCAGATGACCAGATGTATGTAATGTCATTCTGTAATCCAGGGCAAAAGTGATGTTTTAATACTAGATGAGACTGAGGTCTCATTGCAATCTGTTTTTTAGAACCTGACATAGAAGGATCTCTCACCCGCTTCATCTTGCCTTGCTCTAGCAAGTGACCAGGGAATAGTAATTCTTTAGACCAGTCAGGAAAATATAGTGAGATTTGTTAAGTATTGTTTTTCTGTATCTGTGTGAATCTATTCATCTGTGTTATTTTAATATTTCCTGTGACTCTGGTGTTTACTGTAAAAAGATATTTAGTATTTTCATGTTCTTTTATTATTTATTATTAAATATATTTAAACTTTTCATTGTGGTTGGCCCTTTAGAGAAAATTTTAACCTTTGAGAGCACTTACATCTATTTGGTGACTCTGTGTCCACTCCTGAAAGCCTTACTGCACTGCTCAAACACTACCATTGGTATTAATATCAGTTTCACTCAGTATAATTGTAGTATTGTAAGAGCCTTAGAATAGCTGGCTTCGGAGTGTCTGGTGGCAATAACTACCTTATGGTCTGGGCAGAAGCGGGCATAGCTAGTGAATCTGTGCCAGCCTTTCTCAGGTGTGTGTGTGTGTGTGTGTGTGTGTGTGTGTGTGTGTGTGTGTGTGTGTGTGGGAAACGAAACACTGGTTTCACAGTGAGGGTGCTGAAGGTCCTGACTTTGACACTTGACTGAGGACTCAACCCTACAGCTGTGCCAGTGGGGAGTCTTACTGTGGAACTGGAGAGAGACAGACAGAGAGAGAGAGAAACCCAGACCTCGAACTGAGTGTGTTTTGTGTGAGCTCTTAAGAGAAATTGTGCTGGATGCAGACAGCTGCATCTAGAAATACTGTGTGCATCAATTTTTCCCTCTCCAGTGTCAGTGGTGAGAATTCAGGCTCTTTAATTACTGGCTCAGAGAGGGGGACATCACAATGTTTACTCAAGTAGCAGGAAGGTAATTGTTGCAGGTCTGGGGAAGATAAACACTTCTGGTTAGAGCATTAGATGATTTTCATTGGTTCATTAATTCCCCACATTTACTTCATACTGCACAGAGATGCACTTAGCCAAATGGGGTTGAAACGTGCACTCCATAGACACATGCACTTCCAGTTGTAACTTTTTCTAACATAACCAGCTTGCTTAGTTTTTAGCAGCAAACAGATTCTTGCTACATACAAGTCCAGCAAGCTGTTTAGCTGCATAATAAGCAGAGCCCAGCACCTAGCACCTATAAAGTAGCTCATAGAAGTTTCAGATGATGCTACAAAAGGCTTCTGCACTGTGTTTATTACAGTTGCATTTAAACCCAGGTTACATATTTACTTAAAAAGACATTCATACATAAGGACATTACACACCTCTTAACTGGTAAATAAAATAGAGATTTATGGTCTATTGAGATGGTTAAGTTGTTCAATTCTTTGTAAATCAAATGAGGTTTTACATTAAAATGGACAAAATGGAAGATCAGCCTACTTGTTTCCCCTATGTTTCCAGCCTCATAGCACTATTTATCCTAAAGCAGTGCAGCAACTTAAGAACTGTACTAACTTATGCTCACAGACAATTAATTCTTACTAAACACAAATAATAAGAAGTTATGTACTCACCATAATGTTCCATGTTGGTAGTCCATCTCACCCTTCATTTTTACATCCTCGGCTCCAACTCACCCGATTTACAAGCTGGAAGACTTCTGGTTGGCTCGTGGCTAAGCAGGTATCCCATGGTGCACCAGTACAATCCCCAGATCTTGTTTGCTGCTCACTAGAATAACAACCATAAAAACAACCAATACTAAAGGGTCTCCATCCAAGGGTAACCAAATTATTACTTGCAGATCTTCCAGGATGGGGGCAGGAGGGCAGGTTGGTAAAAATGAAGGGTGAGATGGACTACAAACATGGAACGTTATGGTGAGTACATAACTTCTTAATGTTAGGTAATTCGATCTCAACTTCATTTTTGCATATGGGACAGCATCCCTAGCACCTTATTCTTGGGTGGCTCATTGGAAAATATGCTTGAGCACTGTGGAGCCAAAGGATGCTCTACCCCTGGATGCCAAATCCAATTTGTAATGTATAATAAAAGTGTGAGGGGTAGCCCACATAGCTGCTGCACAAATATTATCAAGTGGTACCTTGGCTTGAAAGGCTGCAGAGGTAGAGAGCGACCTGGTAGAATGAGTTTTGATCCTGTAGGGTAAAGGTTTGCCCTCTGAGCTATAGATAAAGGCTATACAACTGGAAATCCAATTAGATAGTGTCACTTTAGAAACTGGTAAGCCCAATCTAGAGTCAGAAAAGGAAATGAATAATTGATCTGATTTCCTGAAAACCTTAGTCCGCTGTAGATAAAACCGTAGTTGTCTATGACTGTCTAGCTGATGAAAATGGTACTCAAGCTGCATTACAGTGGTTAGGAAAGAAAAATGGGAGTTCTATTGATTGGTTTAAGGTAGCATTAGAACAAACTTTGGGGACAAAGGAGGGATTAGTACATAATGACACCATGTCTTTGTGAAAAATTAAATATGGTGCCTTAATAGACAAGGCCTGTAGCTCCAATACCCATCTAGCTGATGTGATAGCTTCCAAAAACAAGGTCTTCCAAGACAACAATTTTAGGGAAGATGAGTGGGAAGGTTCAAAGGGGGGAGAAGTCAATTTGGACAACACAAAATTTAAATCCCAAGAAGCCACTGTTTCTTGCAGAGGTGGTCTCAGTAGAGTGTCCCCTTTCAAAAAGGTCTTGCATAGCTTATGATAAATTAAATTGGTATCTGGAAAACCTAAGTGAAAATGAGAAATCCACGTCAAATGGACTCTGACAGTGGCAGCAGCAGATCCTTGCTGAAAAAGCTCAGAAAGAAAATCCAGAATCACAGGGATAGAAGCAGTGTATGGATCTACATTCATTCTCTGTGCTCAAATAGAAAATCTTTTCCATTTACTGCCATACAGCCTCCTAGTTAAAGGTTTATGGGAAGACATAAGAATACATGACACTGAGGGTGATACATCATGAAGCCTTACTAGGGATGGAACTGGAGCAGCCACGCTGTCAATTTGAGGGTGCTGATTGAGGGGTGTAGCGAACCTGAGAAGTGAGTCAATAGATCTGGAGCTGGGTCCAGAATCCAAGGATCATCCAGGAGGAGAGGCTCGAGGAAGGGGAACCAGACCTGAAGAGGCCAGTAAGGAGCAATGAGGATCAACTTGCTTCCCAGCTGACTGGATTTCTGAATCACTTTGGAAATGAGAGGGATTGGAGGAAAGGCATACTGAAGTCCCATGGGCCAATCGTGAGCCAGAGTGTCTCAGGGAGTCTCCCCCAGAGGGAGAATGAGGGAAAAATAGCTGCTGCATTTGGTATTGACTGGGCTGGCAAAAAGGTCGCAGCAAGGCTGTCCCTATTTCTGGAAAATCTTATTCACTGTTTCCCATTTCAGAGACCACTCGTGAGGCATTAGGATTGCCTGGCTGAGCTTGTCGGCTATCACGTTGGTCGGCGCTGGAATGTGCATTGCAACCAGAAAGAGCTGGGAAGAAATCACCCATTCCCAAACTCGCATGGCCTCTCGACAGAGTGGGTAAGATCTGGTACCACCCTGTTTGTTGATATACCAAACTACCGACATGTTGTCTGATTGTATCGCAATTGTCCCTAGAGGAAGAAGGTCTTAAAGTGCTTGCAACACCAGAAGCACTGCCCTCATCTCCAGAACATTGATATGCAGGTGAGCCTCATGTTCATGCCATGTGCCTTGGACAGTCCTGCCAAGATAATGCCCTCCCACCCGATCTGGGAGGCATAAGTGGTCACAGTGGCAACGGGGTGGGCCAGAACAGAGGGGGCACCCATGATCAGTTGATTGGGAGCTATCCACCAAAGAAGGTCCTTCTTGCATGATTCCATCAGCAGGATAGGATGACTCAGTGGGAGAGACTGGAAGGACCATTGGGAAGACAGAAGCTACTGCAGAATTCAGATGTGCAACCTGGCTATGGTACCAATAGAATTGTGGAAGCCATAGTCCCGGGGAGATGAAGAACACACTTTGCTTTGACTTTTCGCAACGGGAGAAAACGTTAAATTTGGGAGATTAAGTTCTGTGCCCTTTTGGCGGGGAGACGAGCTGTCATGTTCACTGTGTCTACCTCTGCACATATAAAAATCACAGATTGATTGAGCAATAATGCAGATTTTTTCCAATTTATGGAGATCCCTAAATGGGCACAAAGTTGAATCGTGGCATCCCTGTTTTGGAGGAGTAGATGCCTGGTGGGGGTGGTCAGGAGCTAGTCATCCAAATACGGAAACACCTGGAATCCCTGACGTCTCAGGAGAGCTGTCACTACTGCCATGCATTTGGTGAACACCCTGGGGGCTGTGGTGAGACCAAAGGGCAGAGCGTGAAACTGATAGTGACTGGCTCCCAGCCCAAAGCATAGATGGCTTCTGGACACCTTGTCCATTTTTATGTGATAGTAGGCGTCTTGAAGATCCAGAGAGCATATCCAAAAGTCCTTCCCTAACAACGGGAGTATAGACTGTAGTGTTACCATCCAAAACTTGTCCTTCTTCACTGATTCGTTCAATCTGCTGAGGTCCAATATTGACCTCCAATCTCCGGTTCATTTTGGAACTAAAAGAACCTGGAGTAAGTTCTGGATCCTATCTGGTCTGCTGGGATGGACTGGATGATTCTTTTTAACAGCAACTTGTTGATCTCCACAGTTGCCTGATCCCTGAGATTGGGTGGTACATCTGGGATCCTTTTGGGAACAAAAGGTGATAGGAAAAGGGTATGATACAGCCTCTGGTAACAACTCTTTATACCCACTTGTCTTGGGTGATATTTAGCCAGGCTTCTTGGTAAAAAGAAATGTGACCCCCAACCGGTCCCAGAGAAGTGCAGTCGGGCTCCACATCAGAAGCACTGATAAGACCTTCCTCAAAAGGAATTACGGCCTTGTTGATATTGCGGACCGTCCCTGCCTCTAGGGCGACATATGCCGTTTCCTCCTCCTCAGCCTCTGAAGGAGGATTCACCCTGTGTGTCCAGAGAGAGTAGGGACTAAGAATGAAGTGGGTGCTCTCGGGGGAAGAGTGCTGGTGTCACTGGTAGGGGCTGGAGAATGAGACAGCACGCTCCTCATCATCTCAAACGCCGACCTCTCCAGCTCCGAAGACCTCTCCGGCTCAGAAGAGATGAGGGTCGGCGCCGGAGCCAGAGCTGTCGGCTCCGAGACAGATGCAGGGTCTGAGCTCACCCTGGCCGAAGCACCGAGAGGAAGGCTTGGAATTGAAGAAGATCGATTCCAACCCTCCCTGTCGGTGCCAACAGGAGAGCTTCGGCCCCTGGACACGACGGACGGCAACAAGCATGTTGGAGCCGAACCCGGCTCCAAGGCAGCAACAAAGTGAGCTTGAGTCGACATTTCCTCCGGTGGCACCAAGCACTCTGGCTCCAAAAGGCCAGTATGGCTCTGAGGAGGAATAGCAGATAAGGGCAAAGCTGGGCCAAGTGGCTCCGGAGCCGACTGGGTCGGAGCCAACAATAATTTTGGTAAGGCAGACGACTTCAGGAGTCTCAGCACTACCCTCTTCACATCTTCTTCTGAAAGGCTCCTGGAAGACCTGGAAGACATAGTAGGGGATCTTGACCTGGGGGGCACTGAAGACTTAATTGTTACGTAAGCCGGTAGGGAGCTTATAGACCGGCTCTGAGTAGCAGAGTCAACTGCTGTATCAATAAGTTCAGAGATCGGTTCCGAAACACCTGTAGCTGACTCTAATACCACCATGATGCCCTCCTTCGGCTCCAAAGGCTGAGGAGTCGAGGAGGCAGATTTGGATCGTTTCGACTGTTTAGGACATGGCTCTGAGACACCAGCTGGTGCTGGAGAAGGCCTTTTTGAGGATTTTGATTTCCCAGACTTAGAGGAAGCTGAAGAACTGGATAGTGCTTCCTCAAAGCATGGTTTCAATAGACCCTTGAGTATGAGTTTGTTCTTTCTCTCCTGTAACACTCTAGGAGAGAAAGCATGGCAGAACAAGCACGACTCCTGTAAGTGGATGTCCCCTAGTCAGTAGACACAGTTACCGTGGCCATCTATTAAGGACATCTTTTGGGAGCATTTCATGCACTTTTTGAACCCCGAGGGTTTATGCTCCTTACTTTCCTTAGACATATTACACACATAAAACCCAGAGAGATGAAAGAGAGAAAAAGGAGGAGGACTAGGTCCTCTAACTAAAACGGGCCTAGCCCTAAGAAGGAGTTACACGAGGACTAGTTCCTCTAACTTAAACAGGCCTAGCCCGGTGTAGAGAAAGCTATCTAAAGGAGTTACATGAGGACTAGGTCCGCTAACTTAAATGAGCCTAACCCAGTGTAGTGAAAACTAGGTCTTCTAATTTAAACAGACCAGAAAGGAAAGCCCATTCACACAAGAGAAACCGTAAATGACACAATAAATTTCTATATTCCTAATAACAGGTAGAAATTCACAAGCGGCTCCCCGCCAAAACAAACAATGTCAAAATAGCAGAAACTAACTGCTAACGGTGACAAAAAAAGGTCAGAATAACAACAGACAAGACAACAGGAGCCCCTGTTGACCAAGAGCGGAAAACCACAAAAACTCTACCTAATAATCAAAAAATGTGCAACTAAAACTAACTGGCACACAGGATATAAAACTAACTGGCACACAGGATACCAATAACCACTAGTAAACTAAGTTTCAACACTAAATATACCATAAGGGTTCTAATAAAGCATTGGAATACAATAAAATATAAAGAATTTTGAAAAACTTAGCCAGAGCCAAGAGAAGCACAACCGAACTTGTTGACGCAGCAAACGAGATCTGGGGATTGTACTGGTGCACCATGGGATATCTGCTTAGCCACAAGCCACCCAGAAGTCTTCCAGCTTGTAAACTGGCCGAGTCAGAGACGAACCCCATATGTAAAAATGAAGGTGAGATCGGACTACCTAACATATATTGTTTGAAAGAGGTGTAAATATTGAAGAGATATGGATGCCTTACTCTCACAAAATAACACAAGCTGTGAACATTGCACTAACCCACCCTTAACACATAATATTACGTCATGTGCTGATGCTGCAAAGAAGTTCTTGCCAAAGGCTTCTAGACAGGATCAAGTCTCATCAAAAATCAGATTCAAATATTGCATTGCATAATATCTAACTTTTAATAAATAGTCACTGTAAGAAAGGATCTCCTTTCCAGTACACCACACTGCAAACTAAATGTTTTAGAGGTTAATAGGTAGACACAATTTCCCACTCACCTGACTGGACACAGACTGGGTGAAAGATTTTAGCACCTGAAAAAGAAGCTTACTCAGAAGTCTCAAGGGCCCTTAGTTCCCTTGAATCAGACAAATATAACTATGACATGGTAGTTGGGTATGTGGGGGTGAATGGCATGGGGTAAAAAAACAGTTGTGGTAATACAGAGAGGCATGTCTGAGCTGTTTGTGTATGTCATGAATGCAGGCAAGACCTGGATACTTGGTGGAATCTCCCTTTCTCCACAAATGAATTCTAGGTATAAGGAAAAGATGATTAGCTTCAACAAATGGATAAATAATTGGTGTCATTCTACATGGATCCAGATTGTGTTTGCATGGAAAAATATGTTTATCAGTTCTATTAGCTTTTGAAGGGATGGTCTACACCTCTTGTTTAAAAGTTTCCACATGCTGGTTTAGGACCACACCACTCCTTTACTACCTCTTTTAGATAAAGATCAGTTAATGAGCATGTCAACATTGCAAACATATCAATATCAAAAAACAGGATCAAATTAAGGTGGCTCTACTCAATGCCAGAAGTTTAAAGAGCAAACTGTCAGACCTCGAGGCACTCCTGCATCTGGAAGGCATCCATATATGTGCAATCACTGAAACATGGTTTACATGCCCTGAAAGCACTCAGTCCTTACCTGGGTTTGGTGCCTATCATGTTAGCATATCCATATTTGTCAGAGACCATTATCACCTCTAGACAGATTCCCAGAGACACAACCAACAAACGGAACTTACTGAACTCCAAATCATACTAAAAATAAATTATTAGTCAATCACCTGTTACAGGACACTTTTCATGACCACAGAAGGTCAAGTCAGGTTCTTAAACATCATAGGTGAACTACCCATTAATAAGAATTCCATCCTTCTGTGAGACTATAACTACCCAGTAATTGACTGGAGTATCTAAATATACAAAACATAATATGAACAGAAGCTTTTAGATTTCATAAATAACAACTCAGTGGAACAGATCATTACTAGCCCACTAGAGGGCAACATATTATTGATCTTGTACTTAAAATATTGAGTCATCAAACACAACTCCACTAGTAACTCTCCACTAGTAACTCTCTCTCCATTTTAGATAGTTTAAAGGAAACCGTTACTAAATTATGCTCAGTCTAAACCCCATGAAACCAATATACTGGAATACAAAGACTTCAAGCACACAAATCTCATCAAATTCTGTGATGAAGTCTCAAATTTCATTTATAACAAAATCATTCTAGGAAGTAAGAATTCTAGAGTGAACCACTCTAGGCCCAGCTTCCTTGTCTACTTTCATCCTTTGAAGTTTTGTCAAGACCATTTCCTATGGAAAGGCCTTTGATAAAAGCAACAATATTGTCAAGAAAGCCATCAAAAGCCAGCTATCACTGTATAAAAAAACTCTACTGCTGTGCAAAATGCAAAATGTTAATCTGCAGTACCCTCCATAATTTTTATGTCTATGGTCTTGTACAAAGCTGCTCCATTTGGCAATGTACTCCACACACTAAAGAAAATAATGACTTATAAGAATGCTTACATGGGAAAGTGTTTTGCAGAAATTACTAGGGGCTAGCAAAATTTAACTTGATGCAATGGCCATGTACTGGTGCAAAATTGAGCCTGCTCATAAAACATTTTTAGCAAAGTTGTAACCTTCCATTTTCACCAACCGTTCCCTTTTTGTCTTCTCAACATTTATAGCAGGTATGTTTTTCTTTTTAATTTTAATGATCATGTTATAGTGTTCTCAATGATGGCTTGTACTTCATTAACAACTCTGATAATATGAGGGCACAGTCCAGAAATATCCTGATGCTTTTTTTGTACCTCTCCTTGGTATGTTTCTAACTTGTCACTTAGAATCCTGATTTTGTCACACATACATACATACATACATACATACATACATACATACATGTTATCTGATTGCTTCAAGGCTTGCTGATTTAAAAATAGTTTCTGTTTGTAAATTACTGCATACACTGTTAGAAACTCCTGGTGTGCTGGCTGGTGTGTGATTCACAAACAATATGGAAATATATCGCTGATTGATACATCTATTTCTTGGCATTCAGAGTTCTGCATTGTCTTAATTTTGCCTGACTGAATTATTTTATATTTTTTCTGGCATTGTTTTCTGTTTCTCAGCTGTCCTCATTGCTCATTTTCTATTGTTATATAAAAAAATGCACTTTATTCATCTGCTTTTACTGTATTTGTGTTTCTTCCTACCTTATTACTTTATTTTGCTTTTGCTGCTTGTTCTTAAAAGTACTTAATTGCATTTATTCTACTGCATTTATTACTGCTCGTTAGTAGCCTGATTAAATTGTAACCGTTAATATAAGTCGTTGGTTGAAGCACTTGGGCTTCAAACCAGTTGTTTTACATTAAGAAGGTTTGTGGTCTGCACTGTTGTGGCAGAACAGGTAGCTTACATCTTTATAAGTTGGGAGTTGCTGATTGAAGGCTAAGTGTCTGTTATACTAAAAATGTATTAGTTCTGGTCAGTTGTTTTACATTAAGAAGGTGTGGTCTGCACGCTTGTGGGAGGAGAGGGTAGATTCTGTCCTGCTGAGCTGGGAGTTTCTGGTTAAAGGCTTATTGTGCCTGCTTATTTGAACTGTTTCTTTCCAAAATTGGTATGCCTTGTTTGCTGTAGCATAGACTAAATTCAGACCTGCTGAACCTAGCTTTGGTTGTATAACTTGAGCACTAATCCAGACCATCCTTTTTTGGAGAAGGTTCCCCTGCACCCTAGTGGCAGAAGTGTGCAGTTAAAACTTTTCTAATTGAAGACTGCTGGAATGGGGCTCAATTTCTAGCTTTTTATTGGTTAATTGATTAATTTGTTTAAATCAGTTTGCTCATTTGCTACTGTTATACTACAAAATAAATGCACTTTATGCATCGCCACTTAGCTAGGGTTAAACTATTCCTGGCGCCATAAAGTCTGCTCTTCAAATTTTCCCTTATAACTAGCCATTTGTGTTTAATTTTAGCACTCACATCTGTTTCTTTGAGCTCAGCACTTGTTCAGAACTCATTGTAAGCACTAAATAAGCTACAAATTACTACAGCACTCAACTTTCCTCACTTGTCTAGAGGAAAACAGTTTTTAGTACTTAATAAATAAGCACCTATTCAAGCATGTCTAAGGGTCAGCTCCTGGTGTTTTCTCCTGTCTACCTGATGAATTTGGGCATCTTTGCAGCAATTGCCTCATGTACACTGACAACCCTCTCCTCCTACCACCCAACACTACAACCTGTGAGAGATGCACTTATATAGCCAAACTGGAAGCAAAGCTCTATTCATCCAAGACTGGACTAGACAGTCAAGAGGAGAAGGTAAACACCTGCACCACACCACACTCATCACATAGTCCCTGAAAATCTACACCACCAAAACAGACACATAGAAACACAAAACCCACACTTACATTCGGGGAGGCTCTCAATAAAAATCTGCTCAATCAACAGAGACCTCCAAAGCAGAAATGCAAGCAACCTCCACCCCCCAACTCAACCCAAATGACACATAACCCACAAACTCAGTGTACCACTCAACCACAGCCCATAAGTCATAACAAAGTGCCCAGCGCTCTAGTCACAGGCAACTCTATGGTCAGGCACACTGATGTTCCACTCACCAGGCTAAACAAGGAGAAAGTTACTGTCAGCTGCCTGTCATGTGCCAGGATCCGCCATATAACGCACGCACTCAGGTCACTCCACAAAAAGTACAAATATGACTCTGTCATTGTCCATGGTGGTATGAATGACCTGAGACGTACCTCCCTGGACTACATGAAAAGAGGCATGGAGGAGCTCTCTGATCTTATAGGCCAGGCAGATATGACCCTAGCCCTAAGTAGCATACTGCCATCACCCAGAATGATACCACAGTACAAGGACAAAATGATTGACTCCAACAATTGGCTAAGATTCTGGTGTCATTCTAAGAGGATCCAGTATCTGTCTGCCTGGGATGACATGATCAACAGACTACAATGCTTTGCCAGAGATGACCTGCACCTGTTGCCCTTGGGATTCCGGATACTGGCTAAGGCTCCCTATAGTGCCTTTTTTAGGCAAGGTTCAAATGACAAATTCACCACCATAACAGGTACAAGCAAGCAAAATCTGAGGGTAATGCTACTCAATGCTAGAAGTGTAAACCTCAAAATGCATTCACTCGAGGCACTCCTTAAAATGGAGAATATCGACATCTGTGCAGTGACAGAGAGCTGGTTCAAGGCTTCAGACAGCACCCCCTGCATTACCAGGTTATAATTCATACCACACCTTTCGGCCACCTAATTTGGACCGAAACACTAAAGGCGGAGGTGTGTCCATATTCATTAAGTATGTCCACACCTCCAAGCTAGTTGCTCAGCATAATGCATCTGAGATTATCCAAGTGCAACTAACTCTGGGAAAGACCGCAATCCAAATTGTAACTTGTTACAGATCCCCCACCATGCCCCAGGATTCCCACTCCTCATTTCTTGATACACTGGAAAATATTAGGGTACAGCCCAACACCCTAATAATGGGTGATTTCAACTACCCCACCATTAACTGGGAAAACTAACTCATGTACCAACTCTTTTGCTCAACGTTTTCTGGAATTCATAAATTCCAATGCCTTGGATCAACTTATCCACACCTCCACCAGGGGCAGCAATATCCTAGACCTGGTCATTACCAACATGGGTGACCGGTGTTCCACACTAGAGGTCAATTCCTCTTTGGTCAGATCCGACCACAAGCTAATCATCCTAGACATCCACATCCTGCCTCCACCCCCCATTAGGGAAACCAACGTAAAAGATTTCTCCAAAGCCAACTTCACGCTTCTTAAGACAAAAGTGGCAAACTTCACGACACCTATGCAAACGGACAAAAGAGGTATGACTGCTGAATCCTACACAAATGCACTTTATAAGCACTTACACGAGTGCGTGGATTGTGCTATCCCTAACAGAACCAAGATGCTATCCTCCAAAAAAGGAAGCCAATATGGTGGACCTCTGCCATAAACAAACTCTACATTAGAAGAAAGAAACTGTTGCAAAAAAAGAGTAAAATCCCATGATTGGAGGAACTCCCTGGTCAGCCTCAGTAAGAAGCTGAGATCTCATAAAATCCTCAAAGCTAGTTACAAAAAAAAAAAATAAATCTCTACTGATTCTAAAGACAACCACAAAGCATTCTATAGCTATGTCAAGAATCTCAATGGCAACACTCAGATCTGCTCTGAGTTACAGCACAATGGCGCTAAATATACAGGACCAACTGATATTGCCAACATCCTGGCAGATAGGTTCAGTGCTAACTTTACCCCCCCCCCTCACCCCCTAAAGGGCCCATCTCTACACTGGAAAAATGCAAAGTTTCTGTAATCATGGCTGCACAGGTAAAAACCACACTCTCCAAAGCCAAGAACACAGCATCCATGGGACTTGACAACATCCCAGGCTGCGTTCCACATGAACTACAGAATGAAATGGCACCCCCCCTAAACACCATGTTCAATCATAGCCTCATCTCAGGCTTTGTGCCCACTGAATGGTGCACAGCGACAGTTATCCCACTCCACAAAGGGGGAGCCACCATGGACTCCGGGAACTTCAGCCCCATTAGCCTAACGAGCCAATTCTGCAAGGCCATGGAACTTATAAACAAAGACAATGGTAATCTCCAAACTCTGGACCCCACCCAGTTTGGGTTTGTAAAAGGCAGATCATGTCTCCTAAACCTGATAGACTTCTTTGAAGCAGTCACCAAAGCCGTAGACGAGGGTAAGGTGGTTCACACAGCCTATCTAGATCTTGTCAAGGCTTTTGACACCATCCCCCACTCTGGAATCGTCACAAGATGGGTTGCCAACTGGCTCACTGACAGAACCCACATTGTGAAAGTAGCAGACTCCAAACCCAACTTCAGACCAGTGACAAGTGGAGTACCACAGGGTTCAGTCCTGGGTCCTCTCCTGTTTGGTATCTACTTTTCTGAAGTACAGGCTAACACAGAAGGTCTTTGGCTAACGAAGTTCGCAGATGACTGCAAACTAGGAGCCATAACTGAAACTCCTAATGATAAGGACATCCTACAAGAGGGCCTCGCTGAGACAGATGCCTGGTGTCAAAGCCATGACCTCAAGCTCAATGCCAAAAAGTGCATTGACATCCTCTTTGGTAAAAACTTGGTACCCCATGAGCTACCACATAGGTGGTAGTTTACTTAACACCAAAAGTGTGATAAGAGACCTTGGGACACAGGTGGACAGTATTCTTTCCTTTGATAATCACATCATCACAGTAGTCAGGAAATCCTTCTACGTGGCACACCTCATCACAAAAGGTTTCTAATCAAGGAAAAAAGAGGTCATTGTTCCCCTCTACTCGTTATTTTTTAGACCCATTGTAGAGTGCAACTCCCCTTTTGTTATGTACCTCACAAGGCATCTACAACAACTGGAAAGACTGCAGAAATACCTCACAAAGAGGATTACCGGCCTCAAACAGATGCCCTACGCATCAAAAATCTCCAGCTTTACTCCGTCGCATATCGCCTACTCAGAGGCGATCTCTGTCTAACATACAAAACTATGTCAAACCCAGAGATGTTGGACATGCTCCACTTAAAGAAATCCCAATCTCTCCGAGCTACATGCTCTAGGGACCTAAACCTTGTCACCACAATAAACAGAACATGCTGGAGGGATAGATTCCTGTCCCAGAGACTTCCCATACACTGGAACAAACTACCTATCTATATCAAAGCTCCTCATTTGCACTCTTCAAGAAAAATCTTGATGATTGGATGGGAAATAGGAAATTCACCCCGGGGATCACCTCTGTGGCTCTGTATCCTTGAGAGACAATGTTTAGGACCCATTTGTCTTTTGTGATGATGTGCCAGTTGTCTGCAAAAAATGCTAATTTTCCTCCCAAGGGAGCTGCCAGGAGAGATTTGCTTGGTAGTTTGAGGATTGAGTCATTGTGTTTGTCTTCTGCTAGCTTGGGGCCTGTCTTCTCCTCCTTTCTGGGTAGCAGTACCCCATTGGCGAGGTTTGTAAGGGCCTTGTGACTGACCTCTGCCCCTTGGGCATCTGTATTTGCCCCTCTGTGATCTGTCAGAAGCTGGAAAGGACCAGTTTTTTGTTGGCCAATTTCTGCTGAAACGAGGGGGTTGTACCTGCAAAAAATCCTTGACGTCTGCATAGACTATGCCTTATCCTCCATTTTCTTTAAAACCTCTTCTGCTTTGATATCAAATAATACATCCTGCTTAAAGGTGCATCCAATAATTTTGCTTTAACATGATCAGGAAGGGTTTGTTCTTTTAACCAAGCATGTCTACGTATGACAGAGCCAGTAACAGCTGCTCTACAGGAAGCTTCCAATGAATCAAATCCGCATTGTAAAGTATGTTTGCCCACCTGTTCAGCTGCATGCAACAGATCCTGCATTTCCTTGAATTCAGACGGTTCAGTATGTGTGCTCATTTTTTGTTTTAATTGAGACATTAGGAATTGCTGATATTTCAGCATGTGAAACTGACAATTTAATGCTCTCATAGCCAGGGTTGCTGAGGTGTATATTTTCTTTCCCCATCTATCTAGGGCTCTGGAATCCCTTTCAGAGGGCACAGGATTTTTAGCCATAGAAGCTTTAGCTCCCTTAGGACCCAGGGAAATTGTTTCTGGGTCAGCCACAGGGCTTTTATAAAGGAATTTGTGTGAGTCAGGTACTCTGTAGTATCTGTCTGGTTTGGCTGGAGCAGAAGGTAGAGAGTCTGGATTTAGACTAGACTCCAAGTAAACATCATCCACAATATCTAAAACTGGAGGGATAGCAAGAGGTCTGTGCTGGGGTAGTAAAAGGAACTCTCAGAGCCTTTTCTTACAGAGTAGTCCAGGCCTTCCCAGTGGAAATGCTCCCTCATGGTATGTAAAGTTTCCCCAAAGGAGTAGTCTTCAGGGGGAGATGCTGAGGGAATAGAGTCTTCAGCATCAGAGTCTTCATAAGGTGGAAAAGTGTAATCCTGTTCCTCAGAAGAATCTGAGGAAACTGAAACCTGGTCAGAGGAAGCATAATCCTCCTCTTGTCTTGGTCTTTTATCAGGAGAGGGATGGGAACCCCTGATTAGGGTAATCAAATCTTCAACCATCTTAAGCATCTGTTTCTTAGGCATGGGGCCTTGAACTGTAGACTGATGTACAGTCTTCTTTGGTTTTAAAGGAGTTTTAAGCTTAAAATAAGATTTAATGGTGAGTGTAGTCGGTTTGAAGACACCTTCTGCAACCGAAGGTGTTTCCACTGCACCGGGGTCTAATTCTGCTCCGGTGTCAGAAGGGCCTAATTAAGATGGCTGCATTGGCCTAGTAGACTCCACTTGAGAATCTGCAGCTGTCTGGGGTTCCAGTTCTGTGATCGTCAGGGGCTGCGTAGGTGCCTCACTGAAAACCGGAGAACCGGCGACAGGCCCAGCAGAGGCCTCAGAGTCTGGCTTGTTCCTAGGCTGCCTGTCCTTATTCTTGCGTTTTTTATGCATGCCAGTTGTCAGCTGCTCCAACGGCATGATATAATTAAATTTCCTACCAAAGTAATGTTGTGCGAAGTCAAAACGGCGTTTGATAGTTCGTTTATTAAACCTAGCACAAAACCGACAACCTGTGATGTCATGGTCTGGGCCTAGGCAAGGAATACATTGTTAATTTTTTCTGACATTGGACTGAGGCAAGAAAAGGTTCCCCAACTGGGTACTTAGCTTTATTGAAGACCTTGGACTGAAATTCGAATTGCAAATCTCAGGTGTCGGCCGACCGGCACTTGCGAACTGTTTCTGCTTTGGGCACCGCGCAGCAAGAAAGACTGAAGAAAATGGCGCTGGATGCCTCTTATATACCCCTGGCGCACTGACGTCAGGGAAGAAGCAACAGCAACCGACGCCGGACCAAGACTTTGGAATTCAGGCTGACTGTGGGACCGCCTGACGGCAGGATAACCCAAGTGTGATGACTGCAGCAGGGTAACATAATGAACATCCCTTTCTACCACATCAAACTCCGAGGGAGAACGTGCCTCCTGGGCCATCAATAAGGAAACAGCTCTCCCCGGATCCAACGTGAGAATCGGAGCCAGGCCCCAAGTGGAAGGAGCTCTGAGGGGGGAACTTGGCCCAACAATGCCGGAGCCGATGGAAAAAGTTCTACTCCCTCGGATCTGTCACCCAGGCTCCAGCTCAGAGAGCCACTTGGATCCGGACTGGTCAGATCAGACATGCTCCAGGCAGCTGCCGGCATTGAGGAGACAGGTACCATGGGTGCCAACCCCCTGACTAAGGCCATCCTTGGATCCAAGTACTCCGAACCCGGTGGTCGGATCGGAGAAGGAGAAATTGATGTGAAGAAAGGAAGCGAGCTCCCCCCTCCAGAGGGATGAGGGCTGGCAAGACTCCCATCTGGATTTGTGTACTAATGAACCTCCTCATCATTTTATCCACATCGACTTCGGAAACCCTTTGGGTGGACTGCGACGAGGCCACGGACTTCGACCTTGCGTGTCTAGAAACCGAGGACCTAGATGGTGGTCGTGGCTCCTCCAGCTCTGGGGAAAATCTGGGAGATCGAAGCCGAGGGGACTCATGGATCCTAGACTGACTCTTGGCAGGAGTTAAAGTAGAAAGGTCCGGGGACCTCTTGCATTTTCCAGACCTGTGATCTCTCTCTCTCTCTCTCCTTCTCTCTGTCTTTTCTGTACTCTGCTTCAACAGGAGGGTGAGTCCCAGCCTGGGTGGGAGAAGAAGGAAGGACAAGAGAGGAAGGAGAGGCAGCCACAGCAGCCTCTGTGACCGAAGCAGTAGAAGAGGCAGCCACCTCCATGGTAGGTAGAAGGCCTTTCAAGGCCAACTTAGCCATTCTATCCTTGATAGCGCATGAGTTAAAACCCACGCAAATGGTACAATCAGTACTTATATGGGCTACACCCAAACACATAACACAGAGTGTGGCCACTGACTGGTGACAATTTGTGGCCACACTCAGTGCACCTCTTAAATACTTGCTTGAGATCAGCCATGTCTCTAACAGAAAACTGCAAGTCTCATACAAAAAGGAGACGGGGAAAAAAAAAGAGAAAAAACTATTTCCTACTCAAATCCACTCACCGCACTCTCAAAGGCAAACAGAACACTGAGGGGGGAGGGGAAGCAACTACGCACGGACTAACTAACTGACTAAAACTACACAAAAAACCTAGCACACGATGCACCACCAAGGAGAGGAGGAGAGGGAACCTACACTAATACTTACACTCAAGAAACTTTAAAAAAAACCACTAGAATATCAAATTACCCAACTCACAAACTCAGAGCTCAGGATCACGATGCTTCTGGCAAGCCACGGCAAGTGAGATCTGGGAGTTGGAAGGTAGTGGAGGTGTAATATCGGTAAGGGGAGGAGCTTGGAGCTCGGAGCAGATGACAGTGAAATTGCCGGCTGGGATCTGATACGGATCCAGTACCCCCAGGTTGAAGATCAAATATGGGCAGGAAGTGTTAACTGAAAAGCTGTTCAGAACAAATGTAAGGTGTTTAGATGTGTCCAAAAATGAGATATATCTGAGTAATGAATGCTGGCTACTTTCTGTAATAGTCCGATTTCTACCTGTACATCCCCACTGTGTCGGCTTTGTAAACTGACACTACCCACTCCACCATGTTGTCCAATTTTTTGTTTCATGGGCAGCTGGCAGCAAGAACTATTTCTTGGTAACCAGTACTGAGCTGTGAGAAAATAAGTAATACTGTGAGGAGGAAGACAGACTTAAAACCAGAAAGAATGTAAGCAGCAGTGACTTCACATGAACGCACATTTTGCCTGCTGCCCCATTACTGGAAAAGTACCTATTTATCTACCTATAAAGATCCTGCATGCGAGTCAGTATTTGACAGTTTCCTACAGGTAATCTTTTGGAAAGTCACCCTTTCTTATAAACACATCTGCCAGAAAAACTTCCTGCTTAACTAAGTTTTGGAATGCAAGATAACACACCTGCCTTCAACAACCAGTTTAATCACTCATGTAAGCAAAAGATGCAAGCAGAGTATTCTTTTCAGACCTGTTCAGTCCTTCATGCACTAAGTAGCTCACCTGTGACTAGCCTTCCATCTAAACTCTTCAAATAAGCATCATAATTAAAACAAAAGCTAATGTTAATTTCCTTGGGGGTGGTGGTTGTTAGGGGTAGCCACACCGGAACTCCGGTCCGCTAATGATTGGCAGTAGATTTTTACAGTGCCGAGGTGCCAGCCTGACACCCAACCTTCAACAAAGGCATGCCAGTAAATCTGATGTTCAAACCAGAAGTCTTTAACACATGATCCTCTCCCTGCAGGATCACCATGCCAGATCCTTAGCTCATGCTCTCCTGCAATCCCCTGCTAAGTAACCATATTTTTCTCCAAGACAGAAAATGTCTTTTCATGTTTTGGAAGTAGATCATGAAAGGAGGTCAGCTCAAAATTCATATCTATTTCTTATCATTCAGACAATTTTAAAGATGACATTTTAAGAAAAGACAGTAATCTGACTTCCTGTTTACATTTCAGCTCAAAATTTCATCCTTCAGCACGATGGGTTCCACTTAATGGCTAATAGCATTACTTTATTTTGAACTGTTATTTCATACGACTACCAAGGTGCACATTTTACGAGGGAATTTCAGGTTTCCCTGAGATAAATACACAAAGAATTAGACCAAAACTAATCAACTGCTGACAAAATTACTGTATCTGCATTTAATCTAGCAAGATTTTGCCAGCAACTCTTCAGAGCTACTTCTCAAAAGTAGCTCATAAACGTAACATAATTTAGTTTGCTATCCTAAAGGACTTCCTGTGTCAATGCCAGTTTTATTTATTTACCCTTAGATATGTCACTAAGCAGGCAGACCAACGTTTTTGAGACAGCAATGCTTTATTTTAAATTAAGCAGTGTAGTTTGAATATTTTTCAACACAGAAATGTGAAATCAAAAAGATTTGAAAAAAAAAACAAATGACAAAAAAACATCACTAGCTAGTTGGGCCTTCTACTACCACTAACCAAAGAAAACTTTAATATATCCACCTCAGACTTTTATAACCACTTAATAGTTGCAAAAGACAAACAAGCAAAATGCATAAGAGTGAACTCATCTTACTGTGTTTAGTAGGCTCTTTCTCTTCTCACCTGCAACTCATGTAAAGATTTTCTCCCCTGCTCCTAAGTCTGCAAAACGTCTATCAGCTACAGCAAGTGGAACACACAGAGTGATTGGATCAACTGCTGAGCTGATTTTCAAAAAAGGTAATTTCATTTGGAAAATAAAATCCACAGGGGTGTCCTGGAATGTGTCAGTACTAGAAATATTCATTTAGAAATATCCTTTTGGACAAATTCCCCTTCATGTTTTGGACAAAAGAGCTCTCACACTTGCATTTCAAATTTAATTTGAAATGGAAATAACACCCCTCAAAGTAATCAGAAAGTTTTAACAATAAATAAGATAATGTAACTTTTAATAGGAAGCAGCAGTTTAAAATGCTCTGTGTTCTGTCTACGTGAGCACACGCAATGCACACCCATGCAAGAGAGAAAAAAAAGGTTTCAAAGAAAAGCGGCATTTTTTCCAAAAAAAAATATATATATATATATATATATATATACTTTTTCTATATATCTTACCACATTTCACATCTGTGCAGCATCTTTACTTAAAAATTGCTTGCAAATTTTACACAGCTTTTCACATCTTTACATATTTACTGAAAAAAAATGCTTGTTTTGTACATATTTTAAATACCATCAAAAGTACTGAACATGGCAGCAATAAAATAATCTCTAAAGTGGAATGACACAGAATACTACTAACATATGTCAAAGAAAATAAGGGTGAAATCTGCAGGCAAGTACTGAACATGGCAGCAATAAAATAATCTCTAAAGTGGAATGACACAGAATACTACTAACATGTGTCAAAGAAAATAAGGGTGAAATCTGCAGGCAACTGCCCAAGTTTTGAGTGTGTATTCACTATGGTGTACATACCCTTGTAGCTTAGGCAGTCTTCAATATCTGAAATATAGTCAATGATACAATCAATTCAGCAAAATTTGCCACAAACATAGCAGATATCATTTCTGAAATGTAGACAATGATGTTTTAGATTCAAGAGCCCGGTTTTACCCCCCCCCCCTTAACTTTGTGTACTGAGAATTGTGGGCTGCACAGAAATATACCCCTGACCTGTCACCTCAAGATTTAAATTACATGTTATTTACAGTGATGCTTACAAGTGCTTGATATTACTTGAACAACATTGTCATCTAGTCTCTATAGTTTAAACTGTTAGTAAGGGAGGATAGTGCCTCTCTTAACACCCACTCCTGTCAAATTTAAGGGGGGAGGGAGAATTTAGGGGGAACTAGACCCTCTTGTGGTATACACACTACTCTACATATATGACAAAGACTTTGCTAACAGAAGAAAATGTGAACATCCTTCCTGACAAGTGTATGTACAGTAAAACAGTATCATTTTCTTTCTACATTTTACCTTTTCTTTTACAATAATGACTGCATTTTATAAAAAACAATGGAAGGATGATTAATTTTGAGAAAGAAACATACATCGAAAAACTGATTTTGCAAAAAAAGTAACAGTTTGAAGAGTGCAATTTACAAATTATCATAACAGAACTATTTGACAAACCTGTTGTTCTCTTCCATCCTGAGTGGGAAAACCAGGATGGTTTTAAGATATTATTCTTTCATACTGTATTTTATAGGAAAGATGCCTGCTTTAATACAGGACACTGTTTTTCTGTTTTTGCTATAACAAAGACATACCTTTTTATGGCATCCAGTATCATAAAGCAGATCTGTGTTATGTGGAGATGGCATCTTCAAGAAATATTTAGAGAAATATCATATTTATGCAATTCTTTAACAACAACAAGAAGAATCCAAAGTTCAACAGAAATACGAGAGTACTACACACAGGCATTTCTTTTCCATGAAGATGGGGTCATGCCAATGCAATATCACGTCTTCCCACAACTTTCTCAAGTTTATAGGAAGTTACATTAAGGAGACATGGGGGGGGAGGTATGGTAAAAAACTGTTTCAAGAAGTTTTACATCTCTTACAAAATCACCACTGTAGCGCTACATATTCAATGTACTACTTCTGTTGATGAAGTAGGGTCAGAACTCTAACTACACTGAAGACATTTTCCCCAAAAGACTGAAAAATGCCAAAGCCATGAACCGCATTTGATATGACAAACAGCTTTCAAGTTAAGTGTAACAATTTAGCCATTTGCTTAAAGCACCCAAATTGAAAGCATATTTCTGGAACTGACAACTAACTATTCTGCAAGGCAAACCACAAAAAGGTAAGTACCTGTATCTATATTGAATTGCTATAATGTAGCATTCTCAGTTTTAGTGCATATCCTTATATTAAATCAATGTCACGCAGACATCTGTCTGACAACTCGGAAGATTAAAGCTATTAGATGTTTCCTATAGTCCATGGAATGAATTTCATCCATATCCATTTTGCCTATTATGTGATCTGAAAAAGTCACTTAACCAGACATTGTTTGAAACAGAGTCTGAAAAAGGCCCATGTAGATCAGTGCTCTCTCCCAGTTAACAAATACAAGTACAAAAAAAAAAAAAACAGGCCTTGATGCAGCTTTCAGGATAATTTTTTTTACATTTCACTTTCTAGTTATGTGTCCAAAGAAAAGCTCACCGTGACTGGAAGTAAAGTTTCCCATACAGACGGGAGCAGGAGCTTGCCCCATTGCAAAAATATGACTTTGAAAGATATATTTAAGGTCTAAACACTGGGTATATGCACTTATCAAGTATGACTTATCCTTTGTATCTCATAAGATCAGTAATAATCATTTTCATTTAATGTTTTTAACATAGTCATACAAAATGAAAATAAAGAAAAAAAAATTCCACTAAGTCCTTAAATAATTGAGGTTACTAATATTTAATCCCGCACGTGTTTCTTCATTAAACACACAATTCAAATGGAAACTTCAGTGCATACTTACAGTTAGAACATTTACAGGATCCTGCAGTTCCTGCTGTACCCTAGCAGTAGACAATGTCTCCTGGGTGGCCCGATTGACTGTAACATCATTTTTAATGCATTCAAGTTCTTCAATTTTAATGCATCCCAGTTCTTCTTTCAGCTCTGTCAGAATCTGTGCCTGTATACTATTCAGCTGTTGGATAAGGTTTTGTTCTTTGTCTTGAAGAAATTGGTGCAGTTTTTCAAACTCTGCCATGATGTGTTGCTCCAAGCTACGGGCACCTCCCTGAAAATTAGCACAAGTAAAACATTTACTGGCTATATATGGATTAAAAATCACACTCACGTACTTTCTTATTTAAGAAAATGAATGAGGATACTGAATCTTAACACCTCTTGCAAAGGTACTGAAGTCTGAAAGCACTTTATAACAACATCTTTGTGATTTCTTTCAATCCCAGCTTCCATTAAAGAGTGCTGCTGTAACAGTAACTACAAGTTCTTCTCATTCAGTGCTGACAGTGTGTGTGTTGTGTGTGTGTGTGTGTGTGTGTGTGTGTGTGTGTGTGTGTGTGTGTGTGTGTGTTAATTTTGTACACGAATGACTATATTTGCAAGGAAATACATCCCTTCCACCATCTGTGAAGCAGAATGGCTTGTGTGCAACATCTATCTATAAGAGATACAGGCCTGTGACTTACAATTTCCTCTGCTTGTTCTTTGGACCGGAGATTATATTTCTGCTGAGAAAGGATATGATATGAATCTGAGAAATATGTACAGACTACACATTGCTAATAAGGCAAATCACAGGGAATGGATCCAGGGAACAGAAGGACTCATACTCATGTATGGGTTTAAAAAAAAATGTATGATGCCCGATGCCTGACTTTTTGTGTGGGTCTCAGAGCCAGCACTGTTATACAGACTACCTTGAGTATGCCAAATGGGTTTAGGGAAACACATCAGATATCATAATCTTAAAAGACAGTTATATCAGTCAAACCCAACACATTTGACCTTCCTCCAATGGCTAATGAAGCACTTTCTAACATAATGAAAGACACAGACATTAATAGCCACTGGGGGCTTTTACAGCTGATAATTATACCAGATTTAAAGGTTTGGCTCAAATTAATTAAGATTTTTGTATATATATATATGTATATATATATATATATATATATATATATATATATACATATATATATATATATTTTTTTTTCCCACAAATTTAGTGGATTATCCTAAACAGACACATTTCAATGAGTAACAAAATATTACCTGTACAGCTGTATAATATCACTTCTTTCAATCTTATTTTTAAACCATTTATCACAGATGGGGTAAAAAATAAAGAAACATAAGATTTATAAAATGTTTAAGGGGTTGCTTCCTAACTTATCAAAGGTATGATTTTCTGATTCCTATAGGTTCCAGAATGGTTTGAACATTCTTGCTCATTAATGAAACTTCATAAAATGATGCTGATAAACCTAAGAGAGACTTCTCAAATGTTACAGTGAGCAACACACACTAAAGCTGCAGGTGATGACCTAAAGTGGCAAAGGCAGAAACACAAGATATTTTAGCTACCACTGTTTACTTTTACAACTTTCTACATTCACAATTTCTATTGCACATAAAATCAAAAGTACTTACTTGTATGTTTACAAGTTCTGTCTCATGCTTGTTCTGAAAATGTTTGAGGGCAGTAACTTTGAATTCTAAAGACGATAAGATTGCTCTAACACTGTCCTGTGGATATTCAGAAAAAAAAATGTATATGTATTAAACTACACAGGCAGTTGAGGGTAGCTTGTAAATAGTATGGTAATTTTATACAACAGCAGAGTATAAAACAGCAAAGCTGTGGTACTTATTAATTTGATCTAGGTAAGAGAACAGCCATAAGTATTTGTACACTATATGACGTACTGAAAAAAAAAAACTAACACAGCAACAGATATGTCAACATGAATATTTTATTAGCTTAAAAGTACAAGAATGAAAACATATCCACTCAAAGTTTAGCAGGAAGTAGAAGGGTTAAAATCCTTAAAGGGGAAGTGTTATACAGCAACTGAGTAAAGACCGACACAAACAACGAGAATGAAAACTGGAAATGGGGTTCAATTATATGGTGGACACAGAAATTACAACTACGTCTGCTACAAGATGAAACCTACAAAAAAGTCTTTCCCACTGTCTAACTGAACAGATACTCTGCATATCCTAATGAGCCAACATCCTACACTTTTCTGATCCACACAATAATTATGCTACAGTTGAGATTTGTGCCAGGAATTCTCCAAAACTCCCTACTGAAATGTTAGCACTCAAAATGCTAAGTGCCAAAACCCTGAAAATAGAAGACCAAAAATACAGGAGAAAAGCAAATCTTGAAAATCACCTTTCTCCTTAAAACTTCTTTTAGCCCCCACCCCCGCACCCTCATGGGGGAGCAAAGCACTCCACACACCCCAGACTTATATATACCGACTCCAAGATCATCATACCTCAGAGAAAAGAGAATATTCTGAGAAATGGCATCTCATACTTGGTATATACAAGTCTTATCTTTTAGCCATTCAGTCTCCACGTTTCAGGATTCACTTTAGCAGGTCCCAACATTTTAAATGGTCAAGGGCAAGCTTCTTTTGTACTCTATATCCACCTCAAGTAGGCTTACTCAAGCATACACAATATCTTGCATGGAAAATGTACTTTATCTCATTATCACTGAACTCTACCCCCAATGACAAGTTACAGCCCTTGAGTTTGTAGATCTCTCATTAGATACTATCTTCCTGGAATATGTCAACCTCTTAATGTATCTGACGATTCTTCTCATGCACCCCCTTCATATCCTCAAGTGAATGGATGTTACATGCCTTTACCCACTACTTGTACAGAACCTGCAGCAATTATTTATGTATGTAAAATAACTCTTGGTTTTGAAGAGATGGAATCCCAGATCCATGGAAATGGAGAATGCAGAATTCATAAATCTGTGGCAACATTTTATTTTATTACTAGCATTCTGCAGCTTGAAAATGGATAAAACTAAAAATAATAGTAGGAACAATGGTGGAGCAAATAAACCATGCTATACCAGCAAGGAAAAAGAAGAAAAGCTGAGACACACATACCCTTAGTTGTACATTATCCAGCATTCAACAGATAAAAGTCTTTTAATTGTCAAAAGTCTTAAGGGAGATACAATGATTTTAAATAAATAATTCACACATATACACACACACACACACACACACACACACACACACACACACACACACACACACACCCACACACACACACACAGAAACACTATTTGTAATATTTATAACGTCTCGGATTCATTATTCATAGTTAAGAATTATTTTCCTGTATTGTCTTATTCTTTAGGTCATGGACGGCCACATTGGTGCAGCGGTTAGCATTGTCGCCTCACAGCAAGAGGTTCCCTGGTTTGATCCTTGGCTGGGGTGCCTTCTGTGCGGAGTCTGCATGTCCTCCCTGTGGTCGGGTGGGTTTCCTCCAGGTGCTCTGGTTTCCTCCCACCTCCCAAAGACATGCTGTAGGTGGATTGGACACTCTAAATTGGCCCTAGGTGTGAGTGCATGTCTGTGTGTGCCTTCTGTGGAAGGTTGGGCGCCGGGCTGGCAACTCGACACTGTAAAACTCCACTGCCAATCATGAGTGGACAGGTGATCCGCTGTGGTGACCCCTAACTGGGAAAAACCAAAAGAAGAAGAAGAAGATTGTCTTATTCTTTAGGTCATCCTGCTATGTCTGTTAAACAGTTGGAGTAACAGAAAACAAAACACAGCCAGTGTTAAAAAAATTAAATATCAGAGCAAATGCCAACAGGCACATCAAGTCAGGACAGCCAAGTGTTAATAGAGAAAAATTAATGCTTTCATTCATTCATTCATTAAACATGAACTTCATCAGAATAGCAATCAATGGAAACAGCAGCACTTAAATAACCAAAACCACACAAACGTTCCAGAGAGATGTGTTAAAAGATGAAATAAGCCTCAAATCACCATGAAAGTAATGTTAGCGCTTTTGTACTTTTATTATATCAGAACTTCATTGGAATGAACAGATCAGAAACTTTGTGGTCGCACTTCCTGTGCTCCAGTCCAGGCAGGTAGGTGGCTTGGAGAAGCAGGAAGCTAAAAATCAAACAGAGGAGAGAGAAGCTGTTATAGAGGTGCTGGGATTGAACGCAGCTGTTAATCAAACAGCAGAGCAGTCAGAATCATTGACAGATGAGTCGGACGTCAAGCAGAGTGAGAAGAATGGAGAGAGGAGGAAAGAAACAGCAGGAAAGCTTGATAAAAGGCAAGAAGCCGCAGGAATGAATGACATGGAATCAGGGGACTTATTTCAGCAGAAATTGTTTGCACCAGACTATGTTGCTACAACCCTCCAGTCAGGGTGTGGGGTGTGGGATGTGTATCTAAAAGAACTGATTGAGCAAAGTGAACCAGAAAGTAAAAAGGCAGTATCGTGGGATGAGATAATGGACAGAATACAAAATGATGAAGTGTAAAAAATAAGGGCAGAAAAAAAGAAGTTGTATGTGCAAATGTAAGAAAAGGTGAAAGAAAAGTTGAAAAGAAAACAAAAGTAAGAAGAAAACATTAAGAAAGGATAAGTAGTAAGGCAGAAAAAGAACTGGACAGGTATGAAATTTGGGACAGCATCATTTCGTCACTGGGTATTGAACCCAAAGAGGTAACAGCATTTATTTGTATAAACAAAGATTCCTTTTGTGACACTTTTTTTTCGAAGAGGCACAATATATGGAAAAATTCTTAGAACAATATGAAAAAGAAATGATAACCCTTGCAACTTATATATTGTACAAGCATTTAATAGAGAAGCAAAAAAAAAAAGAGTATATATACGGTTTTGTGCTGAAGTTGAAAGAAACATTTTAAGAGATGGTTTAAAAACTATGTGTACAGAAGTAATGGCTGTCACAAAGATTTATGATACTTGAGGTTTATGGACAGGGGGAAGGGAATGTGGAGTTATACTGCAAATGCAAAACAAAAGAAATAATATATATATATGCCTAGTATAATAAATGTAGATGGAAACAGGTTTGGTGAGATACTGGGGACAACGAAGGACATGTTTTTTTTTTTATGGTGAAAATGACCATTTAATTAATAATTGTGATAAAATAAAATGTTTAATTTGTGGCAAAATTGGTCATGAAGTAAAAAAAATGTGAATTTCAGAGCCTATGGTCACATCTACATACACGTTTACTGAGACTGTCATTGTTTCATAACTTGTGGTCACTACATCTACATATAAAAGTTTATTGAGACTGTCATTGTTTCATAACCTGCGGTCACTACATCTACATACAAGTTTACTGCGACTTTGTCATTGTTTCATGTAAACATAGTCATCATGAAGAACCTTGCTGCATATTAACTTTAATCAGTTAAATACATGCTTGCTCTGTGAAATAGTAGGACCCCTTACTAAGTTGGCCACTGTCTCCTTTTGCTTGACCAGTAGACTACACTGCATATGAAAGTAAACCTGTTTTACTTGCATCTCTTTATTAACTGCTTTCTTCTGGCTATAAAGGAATCACTTTCAGTTATAAATTGGCCTATAAATTGACCTGAGGGTGGGGTGTCTCTGTATTAGAATGTATTGCTAAATATCCCCTCACTCTTGTCTCTTCCTACACTCAGTCACTATCTTCCTTTACAGAGCAGTTATGTGTCAAATGTTTCTACATTTCTATTTCTTCTAAGACTGTGTAAAACAGAGTAAAGGTTTTGGTAGTGTGTTACATTTGTAATTATTTCACTCAGATTGGATAATCTTTCTGTGTTTATACATACATATATATATTTATAGATAAATGCATACACATATATATTTATAGACAAATGCAATATGTTTTAATGTACTGGGTAATCACATGACTAATACTAAGCGGTGGTGTTATATTGTGCCTATTGGTGGAGTGCCATGTTGATAATGTGTTCAGTACAGCTGTACGCTGACACTGCATTACTGTGGTTTGGCTCTCTGTCAGTATATGTTCTGCTACAACTACTTTGAGCTTACATGCATATACTTGTTTACCATCACTCTACTCTCATATTTCCCCTGTATTGTCCTGCTATGATTTACTGTTGTCCTTTTACTATCTCTTTCTTGTATAATAAATACTAACCCCTAGGTAACAACCCAGACATTATTGAAGACCTTTGTTGGTGTGCCTCAACTTTTAGTCAAGAAACAATAATAATGGGAGATTTCAACATGGACTGGTACACCTACTCCTCGGAAAATCCCTCCTAGTTTATTAACCACCATGGTTACTGTCAAATCATACAATCCCCGACCAGATTTGCCAAACATAGCAAAAAAGAATCAATCCTAGACTGGACACTTACAAACAAGCCCTCTCGCTGTCACCAACCTGGCTGTCTCCCTGACAGTCTAAGTGATCACCTACCCACTTATCTTCTTAGGCAACATATTTGCCCTACTAAAGATATCATTTACAAACTTGTCCACAACAAAAGATGTTTCTCCCCTGAAATCTTCAAATCCCTCCTGCAACAATGTGACTGGTCCCCTTTAAAATATCTGCACCCTGACTTGGCTGTTCAATATTTCAACAGCAAATTCCTCTACATCCTAAACAACATCGCTCATCTTAGAAACACCCATTCTAACTCCAAGCACATGCCTTAGCTTACCAATGACACCAAGTAGCTCCTCAAACAGAGAGTTAGAGCCTGGTCCCTATACCATAAGACCAAAAAGCAAGACTTTCTTCTTACCTACCGTCAATTACACAACCTTGCCAAAAAACAAATCGGGCACAACAAAAAGCTATACTATACAACAATGCAACAAAATTACCAAAACAATCCCCAGAAATTTTGGGGAGCCATCAAACAACTACTAAAACCTGGACAGATCACAACCCCAGCTCCAACCACAACAAATTCCACAGACAGCATTGCCTCACAATTTAATTCACACTTTATCAACTCTATACTCTCCCTAGTAAAAAACAAAAGCAAGACCCTCCTATCTACTCCTAATGAATTAGAGAGAACTCTCAGTTCATTTTCAATCAAACCAGTTCAAACTAATACCATCAAAAATATCTTTCCAAACTTAAGCCCTCCACCCTCTCAGCTGACCAGCTCCCCAACAAATTTCTAAAGTTTGCAGCAGACATCATCTTCTACCCTATATCTCACCTAATAAACCATTCCATTGCTGAGCAGTACATCCCCAAGCTCTGTAAAGACACTTATATTTCCCTCTTCACAAAGGAGGCCCCTCTACTGAGTTCTCAAACTACAGGCCAATTGCCCTCTTCCCTCCCATAGCCAATATTCTTGAAAAATGCATACACAGACAAGTCCTCAGCTATCTACTAAGTAATAATCTGCTATCTGCATCTCAACATGGCTTCAGGCCTAAACACAGTACAACCACTGCCTTTGTTAGTTTTACAAACTCAAACAACCAGCTTAGAAATGACAACAAGCTCATCTCATCTATCTTTCTTGACATGTCTAAGACCTTTGATACAATATCCCACCAAAAGCTACTAAATGAGCTAGCTTCCTCAGATCTAACCAGCCAGCCCTCTTCTGGTTTCTCAGCTAGTTAACTGACCACTAACAGGCAATTTAAGTGGCAAAATGAACTCTCTACCCTATTACCAGTCTCCATAAAAGTACCGCAAGGTTCAATTCTCAGTCCTTTGCTTGTCACCATATTCACCAACAGGCTCAGCACACCCACCCAGCATGCAACCATCAGTCAATATGCAGGCAACTCCTCCCTCATATGTTCAGCTCCCTCCCTACCAGAACTCCTACAAACAACCCAACAATCTTTTCAAGACATTGAAAAATACATTACAGACTCTCGCCTCATACTCATTCCAAATAAAACAAAGCTTATGCTCTTCACTAATAGCAAAGTTCATGATAACTCTCCCACCTTCACCATCTAATCCTCCAATAAAACTAAAATTGCACCTGTCCAGCACATGAAATTCCTTGGAGTCACAACTGACAACAACCTAAAATTTGAAAAAAACACCTCAGTTTAACTATCAAAAAGGTCCACATTAAGCTATGCTCACTATACTGAGTCAAGCTATACCTAACCAAGGCAACTAGACATTCCAGAGCTAGGATTCATCTACTCTCTACCCTTCTGCATGCCTCACCAACATTCACTAATCTCAGAAAATCAGATTTAAACAAACTAGAGTCCTGCTATAACACAATCGCAAGATTTGCTACTAACCTCCCTTACAGATCACATCACTGCACAGCACTTCACAAACTAAATTGGATTGAACTACCTAATCTCCTATCACTCAACCAACTGACACAACCATTCATTCCATCTTCCACCATTCACACAACTGTCTAGCACTCAAGAGCTTAGTGCAGCCCTACTCAAACAGCAGCAGGCCACTAAGACCTTCCAACAAACTGTTGTGGCTAGGCTTGTATAGGCCCTAGGGCCGATAGCCTAGTATCAACCTATGAACCTATAAACTACTACTCAAAGTAACTAAATCTAATAATTGTTATGGTAGCTCTCTATTCTCCCATCAAATATCTAAGTCCTGGAATTCCATGCCTCAGACAATTCTAAATTCTTGCAACACATCCAAATATAAAGTACTGCTTAAGGAACACCTAACCAAAAACTGGCTTTGTTCCTGCACTAATCCAGGCTGATCATTCTGTCTTTCCTTGTCCTTACAACCAAAACATCTCTTCTCTTGCTAAATTCTAACATCCAAACTATCCCTTCTCTCACGGAACTCCAATTTCTCTTTACCTATCTCAAGCTCACTACTGCTCCTGTCTTTATCTACCTATCTCAAGCTTCCTACAGTTTCATCATATTGCCTCCTTCTTGTACTTCATCTCAACATTGCCTTAGCTATCACTGTTTGGAACAAGTAACACTATCATAGCAGCAATCAGCCATAATCTTGTCCATATACCATACATGTATCTCATAAATATTTAGCACCAAAATCATGGTATTGATCTACTGATCAGTCATTTCTCTATGATAGCAAAAGCTATTTAATGCTAGTTTATTTGTTATCTTTCTTTTTTTCCACTTTATTCCAATGCCAATCATTCTGCGCACCACTGTTCTGCTGTGGCGACCCCTAAATGGGAAAAGCCGAAAGAAGAAGAAGCAGATGGGAAGGAAATGCAATATGGAAAATAAGTGAAGAAAATGTTCAAGAATTGTAATTTTAAGTAAAGAAAACATTGAAATCTTAGATTTTACATTAATAATATTAAAAAGGGTATTAATACTGGATATAAAATGCGAAAATCAAATATACAGGATAGTTGCACTATATGCGCAGGTCATACAAAAACAAAGGGAAATTCTGTTTAGGAAAATTTTGGAATATGTTAGTGTCAATATGCAAATTATAATAGCGGGAGATTTTAATTGTGATTTGACATAGGAGAAAAGAAGGAGCAGATGCTAAAGTTGTTTTGGAAATAACAAAAAGTGGGGAAACGTACTTATGAAAAAATAAGCTGTGGACATATGAAAGAGGTAAGTTGAAGACAGAAATTGATTATTTTGTTCTATGAGAGAGTATAGAAGTATTAAATAAGGGAAACAAGATTACAGATTTTTTGGATCATGTGGCAATTTAGGTAGAAGTGCAAGATGAGGTAGGGTATATAAAAATAGAAAGAGGTATTAAAAATAAACAAAGCAAAATTAAACGAAGATATAAGAAAAAGAATATTATAACTGTGGTTAGATCACATAAATGTGAGAACTTTTACAAGGATTGGACAAGGTGGTGGATAGATTTAAAAGATAAATATAAGAAAGAAGTTTTGGAATTGCAAAGGATAACATGAAAACAGGATAGTTGTAAATATAAAGATATTAGTGACAAAATCTTTATAGAGATATAACAGGAAGGGATTTATAGAAAAAAGAACAAAAATGAATATATGAAATGAACCAAGAAAAGATCAAAGGGATGTTATCTAAACAAAAATATTTTTACGGGGAAGAAAGAAGAAGTAGCACCTTATCTAAGTAAGACAGTAAGAGAATAATAGGATAATAAGAGAGTTAAGAAACGAGGAAGGGAACATAGCGAAGACACAGAAAGAAATAATGCAGGTAATAAATTTTATTAGTAAAACATTTGTTAAAAAATATAAAGTGAATTAAAAAACTATCTAAAGAAGATAAAGAACAAAGGAAAATAGAATCACTTTGATAGAAGTGGAAAGAGTATTATGAACAGCAAATTCAGAAGCTGCTACTGGAATAGTTATAACTGAATATTTGATGTATAAAATATGAGAGAATGGCAAAGAATATATCTACTAGAGGTATTTAATGAATGGTTAGAAGAAGGGACACAAGAAGAAAAAATTATGTCATCAAACAAGGGTGTCCAGCAAGTAGTATCCTGTTCACTTTTCTAATGAATGTAATTGTTAACAAGGTAAATATAACAAAGAAAAGCAGCTATTGTATTACAGAAGTAATGCAAATACATCCATTTTTTTTTTTGCAGATGATCTAGTACTGGTAGCCAAAAATGAAGAAGCAATGAAAACAGCTATTAAGACACTTACTAAAAATTAAAAAATGACTGGTTTGAATATTAATGAAAGAAAAAAAGTAAAGGACTAGGACATTTAGGTATAACAGAATGAATTCAATTTAATAAGGAAGAAATAAAAATTCTAGGCATAAAGTTTGCTTGTGAGCAACAAAGATTAATACAATGGAGAAATATGTTGAAAAAAATAAAATATATTTGTTTACTTTGGCTTACATTCAGACTTATGTATTAAAAGAAAGCACATTTACTTAATTCAGTAATATTAGGAAAAGTAGCTTATTTGGCAAGTGTATATTTATTACCAATGTAATTTGTAAAATAATAATTGTCTGTATAGTTTTCTTTTATGAACTGCAGTGGTACAGCGGTTAGCATGGTCACCTCACAGCAAGAGGTTCTCCCGTTCGATTCTCGGCCTGAGTGCCTTCTGTGTGGAGTCTGCATGTCACCCCCGCGGTTGAGTGATGTTAAAGACATGCAGGTAGGTGCGAGCGTGAATGGGCATGCCTTCGTTGAAGGATGGGCATTGGGCTGGCAACTCAACACCTTAAAATCCACTGCCAATCATGAGCAGACTGGAGTTCCGCTGTGGCAACCCCTAACTGGGAAAAGCCGAAAGACATTATAGTTTTCTTTTATATGGGGTTTGAGGTTAAACCCAATTAAAAGAGGAATCCTTTATGTTTCAAGATTTGTATAAAGTACTAATTTGGATGAAAGAAAAACAAAGACGTATTTGGAATGAAAATTTACATGAAATAAGATTCAATGGAAATGGTCGTTATCAGAAATGTTGAAAAAAAATAAGATTCTGGTTATGGAAGAAAGCAGTAGGAGAATTAAAAATGTAAAATGTAAAGAAAAATATATAAAGTAATTGTATATAACTGTAAATAATGTACATAATTACAAATATTGTATATAAAATGTATAGAATATATACATGAATCTTAAATAAAGAACCCCTACTTTTTTCAATAACCACTCTGGGAAGCTACCACCAACTCAAGAAGATAGGGTCTCAGTTTTCCGGTTCATCCAACGGATGACGCACTCCCTTATGCTGCACATCAGTGTCAGCAATTGATTTTGATTAACTTGGTATGGGAACAGAACCCACAGCTTTCTGTGCCAAATGCGTGTGTGCTACCTGCTGCATCACTGAAACTGCTAAATCTGCTATAAAACATTTTTATGATAAAAAAATCAGGAAAACTGCATGGTTCTGTTCAATAGTTCTAACCCTTTCCCAGACAGTTGTCATGTCACAGATGTAGTAAGACAGATGAAAAGCTACTTACAATTTCCCATACCATCTTTAACTTGCTACAGTTAAATGGATAACAGTAATACCTTACTGCAAAAAATGAGAAAACTTATCAGTTTATGTGATGTTGCAGTATAACTCACCCCTGATCTTTACATAAAGATTATTCCAGCAACTAACTTTTTGGAAAAGTTTCACTTTGTTTTTTAACCTAAGAAAGAACTGCAAAAGAGAGGCAAAGGATAGACTGGGTTGTAGAAAGGGAGTGTGGAGTTATTTGTTAATAAATGCAAGTTAAATCATATGAACAATCACATTTTTGCCCATAACAGCAGAACTATTCTGAGATATTTGACCAGTTTTTCATGTGTGCAATGAGGATACTTCAAATCACATTCTGTAAGAATGTTGTATGCTGACTGCAGGCAAGTAAAGCACTGTAAAAAAAAAAGAAGTTATGTCTTACCATAACGTTCCATCTGAGTTGTTGATCTTCTTCCAGTCATCACTAATGGGTTTGGTCCCGAGACCTCGGAACTGAGTCGGCCTTATACCAAGCTTGCATGCACCAAAAACTCTCAAGCTAAGCTGCTACCACAATGCCCTTTGCTCAGTTACCTCAGATCAAGTTTGCATGCAATATATAGAGAAAGAATAAGCCAGAGGCCATCTCTGTGCAGAAACCCTAATACACCACGAAGACCCAGAAGATCCGCCATGAACCTTAGGAGGGGGTCAGAGGGAGGGTGTGATGACTGGAAGAAGATCAACAACTCAGATGGAACGTTATGGTAAGACATAACTTCTTTACCTGAAGTTGTTAATCTTCTTCCTGTTCATCACCAATGAGACCAAGTCTCCAGCTACTTGGAGATCCTGGGTGGCCCTTATGGAAGAACATTCCTGAGAACCATTGAGCCAAAGGCTGCTCTTTCCCTGGAGATCAGATCCAATTTCTAATGTTTGATAAAAGTGTGGGGCTTAGCCCAAATAGCACCTGCACAAATGTCATCCATGGAGGCCCAGGAGTGGAAGGCAACAGATGCTGCAATAGCCCTAGTTGAGTGAGCTTTGATTTGGCCTGACTTAGATCCCTCCATAAGTGAATATGTGAAGGCAATGCAATCCCTGAGCCATTTAGACAAAGTAACCTTTGATACTGCACCTCCCATTCTAGGGCCCGCAAAGGAAACGTAAAGCTGGTCTGACTTGCGGAATGATTTAGTTCTGTCCAGATAAAAGCATAATTGTCTATGAACATCCAGGGAATGTAGGCAGTATTCTCCCTTGTTAGAGTAATTTGGGAAAAACACAGGGGAGCTCAATGGACTGGTTAATGGAAAAGTCAGAAACCACTTTGGGGAGGAAGGATGGGTTAGTTCGAAGCGATACTCTCTCCTTATGAAAGATAAGATAAGGGCTCTTGATACATAATGCTTATAATTCCGAAATTTGTCTTGTTGAAATTATAGCCACCAGGAATAAGGATTTCCAAGATAAGAATTTTAGATCACAGGTGGCAGCTGGCTCAAATGGGGGCAGAGAGAGAGAGAGAGAGAGCCTGCAGAACCCAGGACAAATTCCATGCCTCTACCGGCTGTCTGATGGGAGGCCTGCTGTGAAAAATACCCTTGAGAAAGGTCTTGCAAAGACGAGAGGAGATAAGTGGTACTCCTTTAGACCTGTTATGGAAGTTGGAAATAGCTGCTAGATGGCCTCGGATGGTAGAAGCAGAGGCACCTTTGTCGAACAGCTCAACCAAATAATGAAGAATAGTGGCTACGGGGGCTGAGAACAGGTCTAGCTCCTGATTACGTGACCAAATAGAGAATCTTTTCCATTTATCCTTGTAAAGTTTTCAGATGGATGGTTTATGAGAAGCCAAAATAATATCCTGGACAGGTGAAGAAAGGGTTTCTTGCCTGGCAACTAATGGAAGTGGAGAAACCAAGCTGTCAGCTTGAGAGTGGACAGATTCGGAGGAGTTAGCCCTTGTGGGTGAGAAATTAGGTCCTGGCGAGTGTCTAGGATCCAAGGAGGTCGTAACAGATGAGGTCGAAGGAAGGGGAACCACACCTGAAGAGGCCAAAACTGAGCAATGAGGATGACTTTGCTTCTCAACTGAATAGCCTTCCGCAGAACAAGGGGGAATCGGAAGGTAAGCATAAAGAAGACCCGTGGGCCAATCGTGGACTAGAGCGTCTCTCAGTGACTCCCCGCGAGGGGGAAAGAGGGCAAAGTAGCTGCTGCATTTTGCATTTGAAGGGGAGGCAAAAAGGTCGCAACACAGCTGGCCCCAGTGACTGAAAATTTCTGTTGCCACACTCTGGTTGAGAGGCCACTCGTGAGGATGAGGTATGCATCTGATCAGTCTGTCCGCAGTCACGCTGGAGCTCCCCAGGATGTGCGTTGCGATCAGGAAGCAGTTGGAAGCTATCACCCACTGCCAGATTCTCATGGCTTTGTGACAAAAGGGGTAAGACTCGGTCCCTCCCTGTTTATGTACCAGACCATGGACATGTTGTCCGACTGGACAGCAATCGTTCCAGACAGAAGAAGCAGATGAAAAGCTTGCAACGCCAACAGCAACACTCAACTCCAGGACATTGATATGCAAATTGACCTCTACATCGGACCACGTGCCTTGGACTGACTTTCCCTGGAAGTGCCCCCCCACCGCATCAGGGAAGCATCCGTGGTCACCGTGGTGCTGGGCTGTGGATCCTGGAAGGAACGACAGAAAAGATTTTCATCTGTACACATCCACCAGAGGAGATCTTGTCTGCATATGTTGGTGATGAGAATTTTTGAGCTCAGGGGGGTGGAGAATGGGTATCCACTAAGCTTGAAGGAGCCATTGTAGTAATCTCATGTGTAGTCTGGCTAAGGGGACTATGGGGATGGCTGCGGCCATAGATATTAAGGCTTGAAGAATATCCCTTGCAGACACCTTGCTTTGGCAGGGTTCACCTGAACTTGTGCCCTGAGTCTCTGAAGCCTGTGGAGATTAAGAGAGATTAGGCTTGACTGCATGTTGAATACTGCCCCTATGAATTCCAGTTGTTGTGATGGTTGAAGGTTTGATTTCTGCCAGTGTATTGTGATGCCTAATGACTCCGCTAGAGCCAAAGTGTAGCAGAGGGCCCTGACCAGAAGACACTTGGTGGGGGTGGAGTGGAGCCAGTTGTCTAGATATGGAAACACCTGGAATCCCTCAAGTCTCAGATGAGCTGTTGCAACTGCAAGACATTTTGTGAACACTCTGGCAGCCGTCGAGAGACCGAAAAGCAGGGCTGTGAATTGGTAGTGATTGGCTCCCAGCCAGAAGTGAAGGAGGATCCTGGAGTGCTTGCCCATCTTGATATGGTAATACGCATTCCGGAGATCTAATGAGTACATCCACACACCCTCCTACAGATAAGGGAGGATGGATTGAATCGTGACCATGCGGAACTTGGTCTGAACTACTGATTTGTTTAGATGACTGAGATCCACAATGGGCCTCCAGTCCCCTGTTTTCTTTGGCACCAAAAAGAATCTTGAGTAGAACCCTGATCCGCACTGATCTGAGGGGACCTTTTGGATGGCTCATTTTTGAAGTAGCTTTTGTATCTTGGAAGCTGCCTCCTCCCTTTGACTGGGTGGAACACCGGGAAGGGGTTTCAGAGGTCTTGGATAGGATATTAGTGGAATATGGTAGCCTCTGGTAATGATTCTCTGCACCCACTGATCATTCGTAATGGATAGCCAGGCATCTTGGTGCAGAAAGAAACGCACCCAGACTGCTTCCAGAGGAAAGCAATCAGGCAGCGCCTCATGAGTGCTGATATGGTCTACCTGAGAAGGACTCTCTGGAGCCCTAGTTCTGGGGACCACCTCTGCCCCGGAAGGGATGTCTTCCATTACTGGAACCCCCTCTGCCTCTGGAGGAGTCCTCACCACGTGCATCTCGGAAAGGACCTTGAGACTTCTTGTGCCGCATCTTTCCGCTCCTCTGATTCCTGGAGAATGAACGCTGAGGTTTGGAAAAGTGTAGGCCAATGGCAGACAAGGTCTTCCTGTCTTGCTCGCATCTGGCTAGTGTATCCTTGACCTTCGAACCAAACAGAGCTGAAGGCTTAATAGGGGCATTTAGAAAGGAAGACTTGAAGGAGTCAGCGAGGTCACAGATGCGCATCTAGGCATGACATCTCATGACTACGCCTGCACCCCCAGCTCTAGCTGCTCCTTCGGTTGCATGTGACAGCAACCTCATGGATGAATTAGATATGGATTCTAGGCTGGCAAGTTGGGAAGCAACCTGATCTCTTGCTCCAATCGATACTTGACCCATGAGTGTTCCAGAGAGTTCGGAGATAAGATCTCTCTGGAGTCTCATAAAATGTGCCATAAAGTTCAGAGACCTAACCGTGAAGGTCGCTGATGCAAAGACTCACTTCCCTAACCTGTCCACTGCCTGGGACTCTCTGTTGGGTGGGTGAACAGCAGGACTCTCTTCTGTAAGGTCCTTTTTCGTGGCAGCCGCCACCACCATAGCATCCACTGGCAAGCCTCTGGTCCAATGGGGTTGATCCTCTGGAGGGGAGAGTACTTTGTCTGATCTCCCGTGGATGGCCACAACGGAGTCGAGGTTCTTCCAAGCCCGTTGCGCGATGAGTTTAACCAGCTCATCTGCAGGGGGAGTCACCCGAGAAGTAGAGGGCCGAGAGCGAAAGGCCTGCAGGAATACAGATTCCTCTGAGGAAGGGGTTGAGGACTTCCAGTCATCCCTCTGTTTCAAGATTTCTATGATGTCCCTGAAGGAGACATCGTCAGGGGGTGACCGTGGGGACCCTTCCCCATCATCGTAGTCCCATATCCTCTGTGAGTTACTCCCCTGGGAAGTCTGTGTTTCCTCTTACACACCTGTTTCCGAGGGGGTTCTTCGGTGGGAACATCTGAAGAAGACTCGGAAAGTGAAATACCCTGGACAGGGGTCTCCTGGGCCTTGCGCTCTCAGAGTCCTGGGAGGATGGACTTTGACAGCTGTGGCTCAGAGGGAACTGGGGGAATAACCAACTGTGGAGGATTGCTGGCAGCAAGCGCCTTCTCCATCACACGGAAAGTGGGCCTGCTCGAAGAGGAATGGGAGCTCGGAACCGAAAAAGACAAAATCGGAACTGGGGTTGCTCCAGATGGTCCACCCCCGGGGACGGAGCCTCAATCAAGCTTGGAGCGGTAGTCACCCTCTGATCCGAAGTTGGGGCCGACATAACCGTCGGAACCGACACCGGGACCAGGGGATCAACCCTACAAGCATGAGATTAAGGAAGGGTGGGTTCCAATGGAAATGGCACCCAAAGGGATCTCGGAACCTCAGACAGAGTTGTCGTTGGTGCCGAGGAAGGAATTCCTCAAGTAAAAGTTGGATAGATGAACCTTGGAACCGAGGGGTCCAAGGGAGGAGAGTAAGTAGGGGTTGCTGGAGAAATAGACACAAAGCCAGGAGTGGGATGGGGTCTAGGCAGATTTGAGATGCCCCTAGCAGTCAGCAGCTGATCAAAAAGTTGCACCACATCCAATTAGGAAAGGCTCCTGGTGGATCTCATCGATGCACCTGAGGGGAAGTCAGGCCGGTCCAAAAAGGGGCTGCTGGCTTGTCCGGCAAACGGGTCCACATTGGATGAGTATTGGGTCCATGGTTTGTCACAGAACAGCAACAACGATTCCAATTTTGCAACAGGTAATAACGATATGGTCGGAGCCGTGAACAGGCTTGGAGCAGAAGTCACTATAGGAGTGGACGACAGGAATGGTTCCGACGTCGTTGTTGAAACCGATAATAGGGTTGAGACAGGCAAAGTCAGTGCCAGTAAAGAAGTGGAAATACTGGTCGGTACAGAGGACATAGGTGGTGCCGTAATTGTCGGTGCCAGGGTGGGCGCCAACGAGGCTATCTCTGTAAACTTCATTGGAGCTGAGCTCGGAGCCGATGTGGTAGTCGGCACTGAGGAGGCAGAACGATGTTCAGATGATGACTTATGGGCCTTGTGCTTGTGATCTTTATCTCTGTCACAGGCTGGTGAAGAGGGGTCCGATCGAGGACGTTTCTTATCCAAAGCAGGAGGGGGGTGAGACCTCCGTAGCAGAAATGGCCTCCGAAAAATGCGAAGCAAGCAGGCCCTTTTAAAATAAGTTTGTTATGATGTTCATTCAGCGTCCGCTGACTGAAACTAGCACAGATATCACACGGGGGTTTCACCAACGAATGCAGAACCCCCAAACAGTAAACACATTCCTCATGGAGGTCACTATTTGTCAGTTTACCACTGCAACAAGAACAGTGTTTAAATCCCGTAGTTCCCTTCTTTTCAGGCATTCCAAAACACACTCTTGCACACAAGGGACAGAGAGAGAAAAGCGAGGAAATGAAGGAGAGAAGAAGCAAATGCCAACAATGGTAACAAGATACCGTAAAGGTAGAAAGTTAGAGATACCAAGAAATTACCAACAATGGCAAGAGAGAAATACTTGTGGGTAGAGTGGTAGCAATATAGAACAACAAGAACAAGTTATAAAGATGAAAAAAACTTTTTCAAACTATTAAATATATATAAAGTACTAGTACCCAATAAAGTACTAGTATCTACAGTCAAATCCAAAAATAAGGCTAGGGATTCATTGTTCTCCAACACCGTGGGCAAATCCTGGAACCTGCTTCCCAGGGAACTCTCATCTCTCTCCTCAGTGAAACTGTTCAAAAAACAACTTAGAGAATACCTTAATAACCACTGGTTATGCCCATGTAGCAACCCAGACAAATCATACTCCCACTATGTCTGATCCCTACCTATATAACCATCTGCTATTTAATTCCAACTCTCTCTTTGCCTCCGAGAGTAGACCCAGCTAAGCTAATTCAGTCTTTACAACTTTCTCTTATATAGGATCCACTACAGAGTATAAATTGGTATAGTTAGCTTTTTACGGTATGAACTTGTTTTCACACACACACACACACACACACACACACACACACACACACACACACACACACACACACACACACACACACACACACACACACTGGGAAAAGCCGACACACACACACATATATATATATATATATATATATATATATATATATATCTATACACCTATAAAGAAATTCTTTACCTTTCTTATTACATGCTACTGTAAAGTTGCTATGCTACTATATGATCAATTGGATCACACACTGTTAAATACTACTATACCTGAAGCTGCTATATTTGTTAGCATGTTTTCATTTCTCTTTTATTCTACAACTTTGGTACTTTGTGTCGTTGTCAGAGTGAACTCAGTACTCAGTCCATTTTCTTTGCATTAATTTATAATTGTGTTTTTTTCTTTCTTATTATCTGCTACTTTAAAATTGCCATGCTGCTATATAACATTTGTATTCTTCAGCTTAAAATAGTACTGTACCTAAAGTTGCTAATATTTTATTTATCTGTACCTGAAGTTGCTAAAATTTTTGTTTATGTGGAGCTTATCTCCCCGGGCCTCTACTGAAAATGGACATATATCCAGTTAGACTAGCCCAGTCAACAAATGTAAAATAAAATAAAAATAAAATATGAAAAAAGCACTTAGCTTTAGAGCTCGGTGGAATGCTGCTATATGGCTGTGCGGCAAACGAGATGTATGGTAACTGAGCAAAGGGCATTGTGCTTAGCTTGAGAGTTTTTGGTGCATGCAAACTTGGTATAAGGCTGACTCAGTTCCAAGGACTCAGAACCGAACCCATCAGTGATGAACAGGAAGAAGATTAATAACTTCAGATAAACTGTTATGAAGTAAAATACAGTATGGAAGTAGTGTTCATTTCTGAAAAAACTGCCCTAAAATAATACCAGACAGAAGATGCTCCTAGAAGTAGAGAAAATATTGTTAGATATAAAGGATTTGCTACAGTGAAGGAGAAAGGCAACACAAAATTGTTAATAAGATTGTGGGACAAAATCTAGAAAATGCAACAATATGAATCTTTGAAAATCACAGTGACATCAGTTCAGCGGGGTTAATCATGAAACGTAGGATAAACCTATTGCAGAAAAAGCAAGAAAGCAAAAAAAATGGAAATATGTTACACAACTATGCACAGAAGCAAGAAGATGAATAGTTTAACATGCAATGTTAGTATAAAACATTAAAAAGGGAAATTAGTGAACCACAACAGTGAAGTTTGAGATTTTTGTCAGTTGAGGAAGGCTTAGATTTAACAAGGCTTTAAGCAATGTTTTGAAATTTCAGGAAGGAACAGTGTCAGGAGTGCTGACTTTTACAAGCATTTGCAATCAAGAATTTAAAAAGTTACGGCAATTAATATGAAGAGTCACAGTATTGATGCAGTGATCAGTGAAAAAGAATGGAGGACTTCCATAGATTATGCCTTGCTGACACTTATAAAATACATATATATTTCTCTGATGTCATTAGTTATTTTTGTGTGGAGAACTTATATAAAATGAAAATAGAAGATCCTGATAAAATTAGGGAAGCAGTTACTATAGAAATACAACTTACATGTATTGAGCCCTAGGATGTACTTAAGACAAAATATGTAAACAGGAACTGGTTTCTTCTGTGGACCTGAGGGCACAAAAGAAGTAAGACCAGGGTTAATGGAAGACATTTTTGGGCTACAAGGCTATAATGGTTAATATGAGGGAGAAGTTGGATGTTAAAAAGCCTACCCTTACATTCCCCTGCTATAATAATCCAGAGGAGGGCAGAACAAGACTACGTTGAGAGACTTGCTTATTGCTCTAATTCACAAGGTACATGGGTGCTAAACCATGACTGAATTTGCAGTTATCTATACATTCATCCAAATTATATTTAACTAGAGTAAAGAAGTACTTTCTCTATGTGGAGTGGAAGACTAAAGAGGTTTTCTCTCATCCCTCAGACCTGTTCTATTTATATTGCAAAATAGATTGAGATACAATGCATGGGTAATTATGCTACTATTAGACTTGCAAATGTCTAACAGGTCTGCAGGACTGTGTTTGCTGAGGCTTTATACACAAGGCAGACGTCATCCCTTAGTAGCTTGTATGTTGCCAACAAGAGGGATAAGGCTTTGAGATGGCTTGAATAGTTTTTGTGATTCAAGCCCTTGATTTTTTTTAGTGAGAAAGCATTGTGGTCCCTCCAGTTGTAACAAGTCTTATGACTTGTACACACCAAATGATGCATTATATTCAATGACAGGCCCAATAAAGAGCCAATTCCAGTGGAAAGATTACTTCCCTGGATCTGGATGCCATACAATGAAGAAGGGCTTCCTTACAATAATAGGTATATGGCAATCAAAGAGTTCATTGTCGACATAGATTCCCAGATCCTTGACTAGTGGATTAACTTTCAGGGGTATTTTGTCAATGGGATAATTAAATGAAAATGAAATTTCAATACAATAAAATGAAAGTCATGCTTGCCAAAAGATGCACTTATACATTTCTTGGCATTTAGTTTTAGTCCGTATTTTTGACACCAGCTATTTGTTTGGGAAAGGTCCCTGCAAATTCTAGAAATGCATAAAAAGTCGAATAGGAGAAAGTTGATAGAATCTGAATAAATCAGAGAGTGCCAATGACCTTTTATGTAGATTGGACTGAGTGGTGGATAAAGCTGAAGAAATGAACAAATGAATGAATGAATATAAATACAGGCTTAGAACAGTAAAGAGCAATAAAGAAAATTAATACAGAAGTGTCTTTGCGAGGGAATAGAGAAGGATGAGGAAAACTGTATTAACCAGAATTAAAGAAAGTAAACAATTTATAGAGTAAAAGAGAAATGATGGTAGAATCGTTTATGACAATGAGGGAGACAACATATAATATAGACCTTCTTAGTTTGTGTCTTTCGGCTTTTCCCGGTTAGGAGTCGCCACAGCGGAACTCCGGTCCGCTAATGATTGGTAGTTGATTTTTATGTGCCGAGTTACCAGCCCTGATGCACAACCTTCAACGAAGTTACGCCCATTCACACATATCTCCACACAGAAGACGCTCTAGCTGAGAATCAAACCAGACAGCGTCTTACTGTGAGGCGACAACACTACCGCAGCACCACCAAATATAGACCTTCTTAGTAAGAAACAAATTTTTTTGTAGAACCACAAGAAGATAAAGAAAATAAAATTATTTTATCACAGGGTGAAAAATAATGTATTACATATAATATTCAGTATCGGAAATAAAAAAAAAAAAAACATTAAAAAGTGAAAATACAAATATTTATTTATCAGCTACTATTGTGCAATACTCCATTTTGCCCCCTGCATTTTGAACAAGCATTATAATATGCTCTTTTTTGTGTATGGATCTTACATGTAAATGTTCAGCTGTACTGTATATACTTTTGCACTGGATACTGTTTACTGACTGTTATTTATTTTGGACCTTTTCTCCCCAGGCCACCACTGAAAAGGGGTTTCTGAACAAGTCAGAGTTTCCTGGTAAACAAATGCAAATCAATATATTTCTATTTGTTATTCAAGGCAGAACACTAACTGAAATGGACCACTTTCACTCTCAGACTAGAGTTACAACGTTGAGAAAGTAACATGCTCATAAATTAACAAACATGGTTGATTTATATGATTAATTTAACAGATACAGTTTCTCAGCATAAGCCTGGCATTACTCTGCATTTCTGAACTGAGTATTGTTTCAAATATCTACAATTGCTATGGTGGAGAGAAGGACAGGGTAAAGAACCTGAAGGAAAAACAAGGACTGATCAAGTAGGAGTACAGAAAATAGGTAAAAGGAGGTGGAATTTACTGGACAAAATTGGCAAAGGAACTAATGCATCAGGGGCAAATAACTACAGGGGGAAAGATGACAGAGTGGGATGAGGCCAAGCAGGGACTGATATTAGAGTATAAGCAAAGGAAAAGGGATTTGGGAATGTAAACTAAAAGACCATTTCTGGTAGAGTTTATTTAACAGTATAGAACAGAATCTGTTATTAAAAAGGGATAATTAGTAACGCCGGGAAGAGAGACTAAAAAAGGTAATTTACAAAAGAAGAATGAGAGGGCCATCTGTACATTTCCCAAGTATGTGACAAAATCCAGAAAGTTTACATTTTTTTTTCCAAAATGTTTTTATTCATTTTATAACACAATAACTTAACAGTATAGTAACAAAAAACTATATATAATGTACATAACTAAAAAAGCAATACACATAAGAGAGCACTCAATATTTCTCTAACAGATTAAACAATTTTGTCCAAGCAATTAAATGATGTGTTATGTTGTTAGTCCTTGCTTTTATAGTAGCAATCTCATTCTTACAAATGTACTTCACAAGATGAATGAATACATTTAACTTTAAAGACAGGAGTAGATTGGGATTTCCAATTTTAGTAACAATTGTCCTTGCTATAGAGAGGCTAGACCAAAATGTTTGTTTTTTAGGAATGACTTCAGGAACAGGAATATTGACAAGGATAAGGGAGTCAGAAATTATACAGTTGTCATTCCACAGAGCTTTACAAAGATATTTAAAGTCTAAACAAAATGGAGAAATGATTTTGCAATTAGCAACCATTTGCAATTTTGACTTCAGGGAACTGTTCCTCAGGCAGATAGGAAATGCATAGGTGTGAAAGAAAAGAGAGGGGTAACTTGGAACATGTTTTTTTTTTTTTGGGGGGGGCTGTAACAAGCTGAAGAGTTTTAAAATTCTCAATAATAATATTCTCAGAAATATTGGGGAAACACATGGCTGCAATGAAGGAAATTATTATTCTGAGCCTGGACACAGGGTCTGAATTGCCTGTACCTTGTAAAGCCTTACCAAGTTTAAATGTTACTGGCTGTCAAAAAAACAACTACCAGAGAATGGACATTAAAATCTAAACTATCTATAAATGAAGCACTGAATACAGTAAATGAGATTATAAACTAGAGGTAGGATTTTTAGAAAACGGAAGGAGCAAATCACACATATAAATGGAATTTGCGGAGAGCAATATGTGAAGAATAATGTTCAGGAGAAGGAGTGAAGTTTAAGAGAAAGTAAGAATTGAGCAATTTATGTAAATTTGGAGTGAATAATTGTTAAAAAGAAAGAAAGAAACCATATATCAAAAGAAACAAAGTTCCCAGTGGAGTAAACGCCTTTTAGCCACAATAAAAATAAACAGTCACAATATGTATATTTATAGGCTGAAAGGTGACCACGACAGTATATACTTGTTTTGAATGAATACGTACTAAATAATCCACATAAATCAATGAAAAAAATCTCTATTATTAACATAAAACTAATTTATTAGGCGTACAGAGGTTAGCGCTTTCACAATTGCTTCTTCAGACCGTTAATTTTCAAAAACCTTTCAATTAAACTTTTATAGCAAACTCTCACATGATAAAATTCATTGTGCACGTCAATTAAAATTTAAAGGTGAATCATTGTAATTAGTTGCTTAACATATATTATCCACTATCAATTGTGACATTACTTTAACATCTTATAAAACATATCGATTTATTCTAAATATATAAATACATCTGTGCTTGCAGCATGCTAATTCATATCAAAACCTAAGACATATATATATATATATATATATATATATATATATATATATATATATATATACATACATACATACATACACACACAATTATTCTTATACAAAAAATAACAATTTTAAAAGGCTTAAAACGTCTTTATAGAATAGCTCCGTCTAAGCTTGTTAGTATAAACTTAAAATTAGCTTAGAAATGTAAAGTTCTACATGAGCTAAATTTTATTAACATTACATAACTTGCCTCCTGTGATCGGAACCTGCACGGTTAAATAAACATGCAAATAAAATAAATTAAAATATATACAAAGTAACACCGATCTACAGCAATCAGGTCCGAGGCACAGGAATAAATAACTGTCATAATGACATTATACTGTCACTCAGTGATGTCTAATTATATTAGATGAGATGAGTGTAATCTGTTTTGTTATACCTCGTTGTCTATGTGTGGAGCTTTTCTCCCCGGGCCTCTGCTGAAAATGGAAATAGATGTTAACAAATGTAAAATAAAATAAATAAAATAAATAAATAAATAATATGTTTTAGAGACACATAATATAGTGTTCCAATTGTCCAACATGGCATATATAGAAGCTCATGCATTATTATGGGTCACATAATACTATCTTAGACCAAGAAGCATCCTAGGCATTCTAGGTCAAATTAGTTCTTATATAATAATTGGACACTATTGCTAAGAACTATGATTGCTTACTTTATCTCATTTTCACTAAATATATAAAGCTTGCATTGTCACCATACAATGCATGTTGAGCTAACTACTAAAATGCGTATGCTAACCTCATCTGTAGTGTATACAAAATTATAATCAGGCTACCCAAAAACTAATAAGATATATTAACTCATAAGGTATGAATAAAAATAATGTACAGAACTAATTTAGCTTTCCACAGCTGTTAAATTATACAGAAACATTCCAATTAGCATCGCTGTTGCAAAACCGCCTCTATGAATTAAAATATACCATCCTGGTCAGAGCTCAACCTAAATGGCCTTTGCGTTCACCCCAATTTTCACCACTCACCTCCGCCAGGGTCTATATCCACCTTACAGTCAACTGGCGCTAATGAAGAATGTAAGTTCAGGTTTCAACAAGTGGGCCACGACTATATCACATTAAAATTATAATTATAATCATGAGGCTTACTCTATATTTACATACCAACCTAGACAAAGTTAGTGATAGAGGGCTGGCTAGAGTTTGGCTGGTTGTGAGTTGAGTGAAGTGGGAGTGTTGTTGAGTTACCATGTAGAAGAAATCCAGCTGATAGAAATAAGAAAGTTAGGAAGTGGTTAGCAGGCGTGTTAAGGAGGGGTAAAAGTACAGATTAAAAGCTGTTTCTTGATAGGTGGTAATGTGAGTGGAGATTAGCTAAGTGTAGATGATGTGGGGGTTGGTGAAAATTGGGGTGCAGGGAGAGCCCGACTATGGCAAGGAAGAACAGAGTGAGTTCAACCAATCAAGTATTTCAATGGAATTTACTTACTCCCACCTGCAGATGCTTTTTCTCCAAAGCAATCGATGTAGAATGTTTAGCGACACAAAGACAAGATCTTTGAACTCTGACTAGTTCAGATGAGTCACAGCATTTCATTTTATTAACATGGGCTTTATTTGCTTTCTCCAGGGAAATTTTGCACTGCCACAGTAAAATATGTTAAAATATTAATTT